>NW_028125898.1:0-395954 GCF_965194825.1 Balaenoptera physalus | reverse complement strand
GAAATCTATTGGAGGCAGAAGCACTCAAGGGTAGCCTAGGGTTAGGGTTAGGCTTAGGGTTAGGCTTAGGGTACGCCTTAGGGTACGGGTTCGGGGAGGGCTTCGGGTACGGCGTAGTGTATGGGTTAGGGTTAGGGTTAGGGTTAGTGTTAGGGTTAGGGCTCGGTTTAGGGTACGGGTTAGGATTAGGGTACGTGTTAGGGTTAGGGTAGGGGTTAGGGTTAGGGTACGCGTTAGGGTTAGGGTAGTTATTAATCCTATCCCACTCTCTAGATACCCCTTAGCACGTAAAGGAATATTATTTGGGGGTCCAGCCATGGAGAAGAGTTTAGACACTAAGATAATATAAGGAACACACACATTATAAAGAAATCACATTAGGATTCTCTTTTTAAGCTGTTCCTTAAATCCCTAGTGCTTAGGAAATCTATTGGAGGCAGAAGCAGTCAAGGGTAGCCTAGGGTTAGGGTTAGGCTTAGGGTTAGGCTTAGGGTACGGCTTAGGGTACGGGTTCGGGGAGGGCTTCGGGTACGGCGTAGGGTATGGGTTAGGGTTAGGGTTAGGGTTAGTGTTAGGGTTAGGGCTCGGTTTAGGGTACGGGTTAGGATTAGGGTACGTGTTAGGGCTAGGGTAGGGGTTAGGGTTAGGGTACGCGTTAGGGTTAGGGTAGTGATTAAACCTATCCCACTCTCTAGATACCCCTTAGCACATAAAGGAATATTATTTGGGGGTCCAGCCATGGAGAAGAGTTTAGACACTAAGATAATATAAGGAACACACACATTATAAAGAAATCACTTTAGGATTCTCTTTTTAAGCTGTTCCTTAAAACCCTAGTGCTTAGGAAATCTATTGGAGGCAGAAGCAGTCAAGGGCAGCCTAGGGTTAGGGTTAGGCTTAGGGTTAGGCTTAGGGTACGGCTTAGGCTACGGGTTTGGGGAGGGCTTCGGGTACGGCGTAGGGTATGGGTTAGGGTTAGGGTTAGGGTTAGTGTTAGGGTTAGGGCTCGGTTTAGGGTACGGGTTAGGATTAGGGTACGTGTTAAGGTTAGGGTAGGGGTTAGGGTTAGGGTACGCGTTAGGGTTAGGGTAGTTATTAAACCTATCCCACTCTCTAGATACCCCTTAGCACGTAAAGGAATATTATTTGGGGGTCCAGCCATGGAGAAGAGTTTAGACACTAAGATAATATAAGGAACACACCCATTATAAAGAAATCACATTAGGATTCTCTTTTTAAGCTGTTCCTTAAAACACTAGTGCTTAGGAAATCTATTGGAGGCAGAAGCAGTCAAGGGTAGCCTAGGGTTAGGGTTAGGCTTAGGGTTAGGCTTAGGGTACGGCTTAGGGTACGGGTTCGGGGAGGGCTTCGGGTGCGGCGTAGGGTATGGGTTAGGGTTAGGGTTAGGGTTAGTGTTAGGGTTAGGGCTCGGTTTAGGGTACGGGTTAGGGTTAGGGTACGTGTTAGGGCTAGGGTAGGGGTTAGGGTTAGGGTACGCATTAGGGTTAGGGTAGTGATTAAACCTATCCCACTCTCTAGATACCCCTTAGCACGTAAAGGTATATTATTTGGGGGTCCAGCCATGGAGAAGAGTTTAGACACTAAGATAATATAAGGAACACACACATTATAAAGAAATCACATTAGGATTCTCTTTTTAAGCTGTTCCTTAAAACACTAGTGCTTAGGAAATCTATAGGAGGCAGAAGCAGTCAAGGGTAGCCTAGGGTTAAGGTTAGGCTTAGGGTTAGGCTTAGGGTACGGCTTAGGGTACGGGTTCGGGGAGGGCTTCGGGTACGGCGTAGGGTATGGGTTAGGGTTAGGGTTAGGGTTAGTGTTAGGGTTAGGGCTCGGTTTAGGGTACGGGTTAGGATTAGGGTACGTGTTATTGATAGGGTAGGGGTTAGGGTTAGGGTACGCGTTAGGGTTAGGGTAGTTATTAGACCTATCCCACTCTCTAGGTACCCCTTACAACATAAAGGAATATTATTTGGGGGTCCAGCCATGGAGAAGAGTTTAGACACTAAGATAATATAAGGAACACACCCATTATAAAGAAATCACATTAGGATTCTCTTTTTAAGCTGTTCCTTAAAACACTAGTGCTTAGGAAATCTATTGGAGGCAGAAGCAGTCAAGGGTAGCCTAGGGTTAGGGTTAGGCTTAGGGTTAGGCTTAGGGTACGGCTTAGGGTACGTGTTCGGGGAGGGCTTCGGGTACGGCGTAGGGTATGGGTTAGGGTTAGGGTTAGGGTTAGTGTTAGGGTTAGGGCTCGGTTTAGGGTACAGTTTAGGATTAGGGTACGTGTTAGGGTTAGGGTAGGGGTTAGGGTTAGGGTACGCGTTACGGTTAGGGTAGTTATTAAACCTATCCCACTCTCTAGATACCCCTTAGCACGTAAAGGAATATTATTTGGGGTCCAGCCATGGAGAAGAGTTTAGGCACTAAGATAAGATAAGGAACACACCCATTATAAAGAAATCACATTAGGATTCTCTTTTTAAGCTGTTCCTTAAAACACTAGTGCTTAGGAAATCTATTGGAGGCAGAAGCACTCAAGGGTAGCCTAGGGTTAGGGTTAGGCTTAGGGTTAGGCTTAGGGTAAGCCTTAGGGTACGGGTTCGGGGAGGGCTTCGGGTACGGCGTAGTGTATGGGTTAGGGTTAGGGTTAGGGTTAGTGTTAGGGTTAGGGCTCGGTTTAGGGTACGGGTTAGGATTAGGGTACGTGTTAGGGTTAGGGTAGGGGTTAGGGTTAGGGTACGCGTTAGGGTTAGGGTAGTTATTAATCCTATCCCACTCTCTAGATACCCCTTAGCACGTAAAGGAATATTATTTGGGGGTCCAGCCATGGAGAAGAGTTTAGACACTAAGATAATATAAGGAACACACACATTATAAAGAAATCACATTAGGATTCTCTTTTTAAGCTGTTCCTTAAATCCCTAGTGCTTAGGAAATCTATTGGAGGCAGAAGCAGTCAAGGGTAGCCTAGGGTTAGGGTTAGGCTTAGGGTTAGGCTTAGGGTACGGCTTAGGGTACGTGTTCGGGGAGGGCTTCGGGTACGGCGTAGGGTATGGGTTACGGTTGGGGTTAGGGTTAGTGTTAGGGTTAGGGCTCGGTTTAGTGTACGGGTTAGGATTAGGGTACGTGTTAGGTTTAAGGTAGGGGTTAGGGTTAGGGTACGCGTTAGGGTAAGGGTAGTTATTAAACCTATCCCACTCTCTAGATACCCCTTAGCACGTAAAGGAATATTATTTGGGGGTCCAGCCATGGAGAAAAGTTTAGACACTAGGATAAAATAAGGGACACACCCATTATAAAGAAATCACATTACGATTCTCTTTTTAAGCTGTTCCTTAAAACACTAGTGCTTTGGAAATCTATTGGAGGCAGAAGCAGTCAAGGGTAGCCTAGGGTTAGTGTTAGGCTTAGGGTTAGGGTTAGGGTACCTCTTACCGTACAGTTTCGGGGAGGGCTTCGGGTATGGCGTAGGGTATGGGTTAGGGATAGAGTTAGGTTTAGTGTTAGGGTTAGGGCTCGGTTTAGGATACGAGTTAGGATTAGGGTACGTGTAAGTTTTAGGGTAGGGGTTAGAGTTAGTGTACGCGTAAGGGTTAGGGTAGTTATTAAACCTATCCCACTCTCTAGATACCCCTTAACACGAAAAGGAATATTATTTGGGGTTCCAGCCATGGAGAAGAGTTTAGACACTAAGATAAGATAAGGAACACAACCATTATAAAGAAATCACATTAGGATTCTCTTTTTAAGCATTTCCTTAAAACACTAGTGCTTAGGAAATCTATTGGAGGCGGAAGCAGTCAAGGGTAGCCTAGTGTTAGGGTTAGGCTTAGGGTTAGGGTTAGGGTACGGCTTAGGTTACAGGTTCGGGGAGGGGCTCGGGTACGGCGTAGGGTATGGGTTAGGGTTAGGGTTAGGGTTAGGGTTAGGATTAAGGCTCGGTTTAGGGTATGGGTTAGGATTAGGGTATGGGTTAGGATTAGGGTATGTGTTAGGGTTAGGGTATGGGTTAGGGTTAGGGTTAATGTTAGGGTTAGGGCTCGGTTTAGGGTACAGGACAGGTTTAGGGTACGTGTGAGGCTTAGGGTAGGGGTAAGGGTTAGGGTACGTGTTAGGGATAGGGTAGTTATTAAACCTATTCCACTCTCTAGATACCCCTTAGCACGTAAAGGAATATTATTTGGGGGTCCAGCCATGGAGAAGAGTTTAGACACTAAGATAATATAAGGAACACACACATTATAAAGAAATCACATTAGGATTCTCTTTTTAAGCTGTTCCTTAAAACACTAGTGCTTAGGAAATCTATTGGAGGCAGAAGCAGTCAAGGGTAGCCTAGGGTTAGGGTTAGGCTTAGGGTTAGGCTTAGGGTACGGCTTAGGGTACGGGTTCGGGGAGGGCTTCGGGTACGGCGTAGGGTATGGGTTAGGGTTAGGGTTAGGGTTAGTGTTAGGGTTAGGGCTCGGTTTAGGGTACGGGTTAGGATTAGGGTACGTGTTAGGGCTAGGGTAGGGGTTAGGGTTAGGGTACGCGTTAGGGTTAGGGTAGTGATTAAACCTATCCCACTCTCTAGATACCCCTTAGCACATAAAGGAATATTATTTGGGGGTCCAGCCATGGAGAAGAGTTTAGACACTAGGATTAGATAAGGAACACACCCATTATAAAGAAATCACATTAGGAATCTCTTTTTAAGCTGTTCCTTAAAACACTAGTGCTTAGGAAATCTATTGGATTCACAAGCAGTCAAGGGTAGCCTAGGGTTAGGGTTAGGCTTAGGGTTAGGCTTAGGGTACGGCTTAGGGTACGTGTTCGGGGAGGGCTTCGGGTACGGCGTAGGGTATGGGTTACGGTTGGGGTTAGGGTTAGTGTTAGGGTTAGGGCTCGGTTTAGTGTACGGGTTAGGATTAGGGTACGTGTTAGGTTTAAGGTAGGGGTTAGGGTTAGGGTACGCGTTAGGGTAAGGGTAGTTATTAAACCTATCCCACTCTCTAGATACCCCTTAGCACGTAAAGGAATATTATTTGGGGGTCCAGCCATGGAGAAAAGTTTAGACACTAGGATAAAATAAGGGACACACCCATTATAAAGAAATCACATTACGATTCTCTTTTTAAGCTGTTCCTTAAAACACTAGTGCTTTGGAAATCTATTGGAGGCAGAAGCAGTCAAGGGTAGCCTAGGGTTAGTGTTAGGTTTAGGGTTAGGGTTAGGGTACGGCTTACCGTACAGTTTCGGGGAGGGCTTCGGGTATGGCGTAGGGTATGGGTTAGGGATAGAGTTAGGTTTAGTGTTAGGGTTAGGGCTCGGTTTAGGATACGAGTTAGGATTAGGGTACGTGTAAGTTTTAGGGTAGGGGTTAGAGTTAGTGTACGCGTAAGGGTTAGGGTAGTTATTAAACCTATCCCACTCTCTAGATACCCCTTAACACGAAAAGGAATATTATTTGGGGTTCCAGCCATGGAGAAGAGTTTAGACACTAAGATAAGATAAGGAACACAACCATTATAAAGAAATCACATTAGGATTCTCTTTTTAAGCATTTCCTTAAAACACTAGTGCTTAGGAAATCTATTGGAAGCGGAAGCAGTCAAGGGTAGCCTAGTGTTAGGGTTAGGCTTAGGGTTAGGGTTAGGGTACGGCTTAGGTTACAGGTTCGGGGAGGGGCTCGGGTACGGCGTAGGGTATGGGTTAGGGTTAGGGTTAGGGTTAGGGTTAGGATTAAGGCTCGGTTTAGGGTATGGGTTAGGATTAGGGTATGGGTTAGGATTAGGGTATGTGTTAGGGTTAGGGTATGGGTTAGGGATAGGGTTAATGTTAGGGTTAGGGCTCGGTTTAGGGTACAGGACAGGTTTAGGGTACGTGTGAGGCTTAGGGTAGGGGTAAGGGTTAGGGTACGTGTTAGGGATAGGGTAGTTATTAAACCTATTCCACTCTCTAGATAC
Source organism: Balaenoptera physalus (assembly GCF_965194825.1). Taxonomy (NCBI): domain Eukaryota; kingdom Metazoa; phylum Chordata; class Mammalia; order Artiodactyla; family Balaenopteridae; genus Balaenoptera; species Balaenoptera physalus. Next base: position 389,988 of record NW_028125898.1, on the reverse strand, counting down.
CCCTTAGCACGTAAAGGAATATTATTTGGGGGTCCAGCCATGGAGAAGAGTTTAGACACTAAGATAATATAAGGAACACACACATTATAAAGAAATCACATTAGGATTCTCTTTTTAAGCTGTTCCTTAAAACACTAGTGCTTAGGAAATCTATTGGAGGCAGAAGCAGTCAAGGGTAGCCTAGGGTTAGGGTTAGGCTTAGGGTTAGGCTTAGGGTACGGCTTAGGGTACGGGTTCGGGGAGGGCTTCGGGTACGGCGTAGGGTATGGGTTAGGGTTAGGGTTAGGGTTAGTGTTAGGGTTAGGGCTCGGTTTAGGGTACGGGTTAGGATTAGGGTACGTGTTAGGGCTAGGGTAGGGGTTAGGGTTAGGGTACGCGTTAGGGTTAGGGTAGTGATTAAACCTATCCCACTCTCTAGATACCCCTTAGCACATAAAGGAATATTATTTGGGGGTCCAGCCATGGAGAAGAGTTTAGACACTAGGATTAGATAAGGAACACACCCATTATAAAGAAATCACATTAGGAATCTCTTTTTAAGCTGTTCCTTAAAACACTAGTGCTTAGGAAATCTATTGGATTCACAAGCAGTCAAGGGTAGCCTAGGGTTAGGGTTAGGCTTAGGGTTAGGCTTAGGGTACGGCTTAGGGTACGTGTTCGGGGAGGGCTTCGGGTACGGCGTAGGGTATGGGTTACGGTTGGGGTTAGGGTTAGTGTTAGGGTTAGGGCTCGGTTTAGTGTACGGGTTAGGATTAGGGTACGTGTTAGGTTTAAGGTAGGGGTTAGGGTTAGGGTACGCGTTAGGGTAAGGGTAGTTATTAAACCTATCCCACTCTCTAGATACCCCTTAGCACGTAAAGGAATATTATTTGGGGGTCCAGCCATGGAGAAGAGTTTAGACACTAAGATAATATAAGGAACACACACATTATAAAGAAATCACATTAGGATTCTCTTTTTAAGCTTTTCCTTAAAACACTAGTGCTTAGGAAATCTATTGGAGGCAGAAGCAGTCAAGGGTAGCCTAGTGTTAGGGTTAGGCTTAGGGTTAGGCTTAGGGTACGGCTTAGGGTACGGGTTCGGGGAGGGCTTCGGGTACGGCGTAGGGTATGAGTTAGGGTTAGGGTTAGGGTTAGTGTTAGGGTTAGGGCTCGGTTTAAGGGTTAGGGTTAGGGTTAGGGTTAGTGTTAGGGTTAGGGTTAGGGTTAGGGTTAGGGTTAGGGCTCGGTTTAGGGTACGGGTTAGGATTAGGGTACGTGTTAGGGTTAGGGTAGGGGTTAGGGTTAGGGTACGCGTTAGGGTTAGGGTAGTTATTAAACCTATCCCACTCTCTAGATACCCCTTAGCACGTAAAGGAATATTATTTGGGGGTCCAGCCATGGAGAAGAGTTTAGACACTAAGATAATATAAGGAACACACACATTATAAAGAAATCACTTTAGGATACTCTTTTTAAGCTGTTCCTTAAAACCCTAGTGCTTAGGAAATCTATTGGAGGCAGAAGCAGTCAAGGGCAGCCTAGGGTTAGGGTTAGGCTTAGGGTTAGGCTTAGGGTCCGGCTTAGGGTACGGGTTTGGGGAGGGCTTCGGGTACGGCGTAGGGTATGGGTTAGGGTTAGGGTTAGGGTTAGTGTTAGGGTTAGGGCTCGGTTTAGGGTAAGGGTTAGGATTAGGGTACGTGTTAAGGTTAGGGTAGGGGTTAGGGTTAGGGTACGCGTTAGGGTTAGGGTAGTTATTAAACCTATCCCACTCTCTAGATACCCCTTAGCACGTAAAGGAATATTATTTGGGGGTCCAGCCATGGAGAAGAGTTTAGACACTAAGATAATATAAGGAACACACACATTATAAAGAAATCACATTAGGATTCTCTTTTTAAGCTGTTCCTTAAAACACTAGTGCTTAGGAAATCTATAGGAGGCAGAAGCAGTCAAGGGTAGCCTAGGGTTAAGGTTAGGCTTAGGGTTAGGCTTAGGGTACGGCTTAGGGTACGGGTTCGGGGAGGGCTTCGGGTACGGCGTAGGGTATGGGTTAGGGTTAGGGTTAGGGTTAGTGTTAGGGTTAGGGCTCGGTTTAGGGTACGGGTTAGGATTAGGGTACGTGTTATTGATAGGGTAGGGGTTAGGGTTAGGGTACGCGTTAGGGTTAGGGTAGTTATTAGACCTATCCCACTCTCTAGGTACCCCTTACAACATAAAGGAATATTATTTGGGGGTCCAGCCATGGAGAAGAGTTTAGACACTAAGATAATATAAGGAACACACCCATTATAAAGAAATCACATTAGGATTCTCTTTTTAAGCTGTTCCTTAAAACACTAGTGCTTAGGAAATCTATTGGAGGCAGAAGCAGTCAAGGGTAGCCTAGGGTTAGGGTTAGGCTTAGGGTTAGGCTTAGGGTACGGCTTAGGGTACGTGTTCGGGGAGGGCTTCGGGTACGGCGTAGGGTATGGGTTAGGGTTAGGGTTAGGGTTAGTGTTAGGGTTAGGGCTCGGTTTAGGGTACAGTTTAGGATTAGGGTACGTGTTAGGGTTAGGGTAGGGGTTAGGGTTAGGGTACGCGTTACGGTTAGGGTAGTTATTAAACCTATCCCACTCTCTAGATACCCCTTAGCACGTAAAGGAATATTATTTGGGGTCCAGCCATGGAGAAGAGTTTAGGCACTAAGATAAGATAAGGAACACACCCATTATAAAGAAATCACATTAGGATTCTCTTTTTAAGCTGTTCCTTAAAACACTAGTGCTTAGGAAATCTATTGGAGGCAGAAGCACTCAAGGGTAGCCTAGGGTTAGGGTTAGGCTTAGGGTTAGGCTTAGGGTACGCCTTAGGGTACGGGTTCGGGGAGGGCTTCGGGTACGGCGTAGTGTATGGGTTAGGGTTAGGGTTAGGGTTAGTGTTAGGGTTAGGGCTCGGTTTAGGGTACGGGTTAGGATTAGGGTACGTGTTAGGGTTAGGGTAGGGGTTAGGGTTAGGGTACGCGTTAGGGTTAGGGTAGTTATTAATCCTATCCCACTCTCTAGATACCCCTTAGCACGTAAAGGAATATTATTTGGGGGTCCAGCCATGGAGAAGAGTTTAGACACTAAGATAATATAAGGAACACACACATTATAAAGAAATCACATTAGGATTCTCTTTTTAAGCTGTTCCTTAAATCCCTAGTGCTTAGGAAATCTATTGGAGGCAGAAGCAGTCAAGGGTAGCCTAGGGTTAGGGTTAGGCTTAGGGTTAGGCTTAGGGTACGGCTTAGGGTACGTGTTCGGGGAGGGCTTCGGGTACGGCGTAGGGTATGGGTTACGGTTGGGGTTAGGGTTAGTGTTAGGGTTAGGGCTCGGTTTAGTGTACGGGTTAGGATTAGGGTACGTGTTAGGTTTAAGGTAGGGGTTAGGGTTAGGGTACGCGTTAGGGTAAGGGTAGTTATTAAACCTATCCCACTCTCTAGATACCCCTTAGCACGTAAAGGAATATTATTTGGGGGTCCAGCCATGGAGAAAAGTTTAGACACTAGGATAAAATAAGGTACACACCCATTATAAAGAAATCACATTACGATTCTCTTTTTAAGCTGTTCCTTAAAACACTAGTGCTTTGGAAATCTATTGGAGGCAGAAGCAGTCAAGGGTAGCCTAGGGTTAGTGTTAGGCTTAGGGTTAGGGTTAGGGTACCTCTTACCGTACAGTTTCGGGGAGGGCTTCGGGTATGGCGTAGGGTATGGGTTAGGGATAGAGTTAGGTTTAGTGTTAGGGTTAGGGCTCGGTTTAGGATACGAGTTAGGATTAGGGTACGTGTAAGTTTTAGGGTAGGGGTTAGAGTTAGTGTACGCGTAAGGGTTAGGGTAGTTATTAAACCTATCCCACTCTCTAGATACCCCTTAACACGAAAAGGAATATTATTTGGGGTTCCAGCCATGGAGAAGAGTTTAGACACTAAGATAAGATAAGGAACACAACCATTATAAAGAAATCACATTAGGATTCTCTTTTTAAGCATTTCCTTAAAACACTAGTGCTTAGGAAATCTATTGGAGGCGGAAGCAGTCAAGGGTAGCCTAGTGTTAGGGTTAGGCTTAGGGTTAGGGTTAGGGTACGGCTTAGGTTACAGGTTCGGGGAGGGGCTCGGGTACGGCGTAGGGTATGGGTTAGGGTTAGGGTTAGGGTTAGGGTTAGGATTAAGGCTCGGTTTAGGGTATGGGTTAGGATTAGGGTATGGGTTAGGATTAGGGTATGTGTTAGGGTTAGGGTATGGGTTAGGGTTAGGGTTAATGTTAGGGTTAGGGCTCGGTTTAGGGTACAGGACAGGTTTAGGGTACGTGTGAGGCTTAGGGTAGGGGTAAGGGTTAGGGTACGTGTTAGGGATAGGGTAGTTATTAAACCTATTCCACTCTCTAGATACCCCTTAGCACGTAAAGGAATATTATTTGGGGGTCCAGCCATGGAGAAGAGTTTAGACACTAAGATAATATAAGGAACACACACATTATAAAGAAATCACATTAGGATTCTCTTTTTAAGCTGTTCCTTAAAACACTAGTGCTTAGGAAATCTATTGGAGGCAGAAGCAGTCAAGGGTAGCCTAGGGTTAGGGTTAGGCTTAGGGTTAGGCTTAGGGTACGGCTTAGGGTACGGGTTCGGGGAGGGCTTCGGGTACGGCGTAGGGTATGGGTTAGGGTTAGGGTTAGGGTTAGTGTTAGGGTTAGGGCTCGGTTTAGGGTACGGGTTAGGATTAGGGTACGTGTTAGGGCTAGGGTAGGGGTTAGGGTTAGGGTACGCGTTAGGGTTAGGGTAGTGATTAAACCTATCCCACTCTCTAGATACCCCTTAGCACATAAAGGAATATTATTTGGGGGTCCAGCCATGGAGAAGAGTTTAGACACTAGGATTAGATAAGGAACACACCCATTATAAAGAAATCACATTAGGAATCTCTTTTTAAGCTGTTCCTTAAAACACTAGTGCTTAGGAAATCTATTGGATTCACAAGCAGTCAAGGGTAGCCTAGGGTTAGGGTTAGGCTTAGGGTTAGGCTTAGGGTACGGCTTAGGGTACGTGTTCGGGGAGGGCTTCGGGTACGGCGTAGGGTATGGGTTACGGTTGGGGTTAGGGTTAGTGTTAGGGTTAGGGCTCGGTTTAGTGTACGGGTTAGGATTAGGGTACGTGTTAGGTTTAAGGTAGGGGTTAGGGTTAGGGTACGCGTTAGGGTAAGGGTAGTTATTAAACCTATCCCACTCTCTAGATACCCCTTAGCACGTAAAGGAATATTATTTGGGGGTCCAGCCATGGAGAAAAGTTTAGACACTAGGATAAAATAAGGGACACACCCATTATAAAGAAATCACATTACGATTCTCTTTTTAAGCTGTTCCTTAAAACACTAGTGCTTTGGAAATCTATTGGAGGCAGAAGCAGTCAAGGGTAGCCTAGGGTTAGTGTTAGGTTTAGGGTTAGGGTTAGGGTACGGCTTACCGTACAGTTTCGGGGAGGGCTTCGGGTATGGCGTAGGGTATGGGTTAGGGATAGAGTTAGGTTTAGTGTTAGGGTTAGGGCTCGGTTTAGGATACGAGTTAGGATTAGGGTACGTGTAAGTTTTAGGGTAGGGGTTAGAGTTAGTGTACGCGTAAGGGTTAGGGTAGTTATTAAACCTATCCCACTCTCTAGATACCCCTTAACACGAAAAGGAATATTATTTGGGGTTCCAGCCATGGAGAAGAGTTTAGACACTAAGATAAGATAAGGAACACAACCATTATAAAGAAATCACATTAGGATTCTCTTTTTAAGCATTTCCTTAAAACACTAGTGCTTAGGAAATCTATTGGAAGCGGAAGCAGTCAAGGGTAGCCTAGTGTTAGGGTTAGGCTTAGGGTTAGGGTTAGGGTACGGCTTAGGTTACAGGTTCGGGGAGGGGCTCGGGTACGGCGTAGGGTATGGGTTAGGGTTAGGGTTAGGGTTAGGGTTAGGATTAAGGCTCGGTTTAGGGTATGGGTTAGGATTAGGGTATGGGTTAGGATTAGGGTATGTGTTAGGGTTAGGGTATGGGTTAGGGATAGGGTTAATGTTAGGGTTAGGGCTCGGTTTAGGGTACAGGACAGGTTTAGGGTACGTGTGAGGCTTAGGGTAGGGGTAAGGGTTAGGGTACGTGTTAGGGATAGGGTAGTTATTAAACCTATTCCACTCTCTAGATACCCCTTAGCACGTAAAGGAATATTATTTGGGGGTCCAGCCATGGAGAAGAGTTAAGACACTAAGATAATATAAGGAACACACACATTATAAAGAAATCACATTAGGATTCTCTTTTTAAGCTGTTCCTTAAAACACTAGTGCTTAGGAAATCTATTGGAGGCAGAAGCAGTCAAGGGTAGCCTAGGGTTAGGGTTAGGCTTAGGGTTAGGCTTAGGGTACGGCTTAGGGTACGGGTTTGGGGAGGGCTTCGGGTACGGCGTAGGGTATGGGTTAGGGTTAGGGTTAGGGTTAGTGTTAGGGTTAGGGCTCGGTTTAGGGTACGGGTTAGGATTAGGGTACGTGTTAGGGTTAGGGTAGGGGTTAGGGTTAGGGTACGCGTTAGGGTTAGGGTAGTTATTAAACCTATCCCACTCTCTAGATACCCCTTAGCACGTAAAGGAATATTATTTGGGGGTCCAGCCATGGAGAAGAGTTTAGACACTAAGATAATATAAGGAACACACACATTATAAAGAAATCACATTAGGATTCTCTTTTTAAGCTTTTCCTTAAAACACTAGTGCTTAGGAAATCTATTGGAGGCAGAAGCAGTCAAGGGTAGCCTAGTGTTAGGGTTAGGCTTAGGGTTAGGCTTAGGGTACGGCTTAGGGTACGGGTTCGGGGAGGGCTTCGGGTACGGCGTAGGGTATGAGTTAGGGTTAGGGTTAGGGTTAGTGTTAGGGTTAGGGCTCGGTTTAAGGGTTAGGGTTAGGGTTAGGGTTAGTGTTAGGGTTAGGGTTAGGGTTAGGGTTAGGGTTAGGGCTCGGTTTAGGGTACGGGTTAGGATTAGGGTACGTGTTAGGGTTAGGGTAGGGGTTAGGGTTAGGGTACGCGTTAGGGTTAGGGTAGTTATTAAACCTATCCCACTCTCTAGATACCCCTTAGCACGTAAAGGAATATTATTTGGGGGTCCAGCCATGGAGAAGAGTTTAGACACTAAGATAATATAAGGAACACACACATTATAAAGAAATCACTTTAGGATACTCTTTTTAAGCTGTTCCTTAAAACCCTAGTGCTTAGGAAATCTATTGGAGGCAGAAGCAGTCAAGGGCAGCCTAGGGTTAGGGTTAGGCTTAGGGTTAGGCTTAGGGTCCGGCTTAGGGTACGGGTTTGGGGAGGGCTTCGGGTACGGCGTAGGGTATGGGTTAGGGTTAGGGTTAGGGTTAGTGTTAGGGTTAGGGCTCGGTTTAGGGTAAGGGTTAGGATTAGGGTACGTGTTAAGGTTAGGGTAGGGGTTAGGGTTAGGGTACGCGTTAGGGTTAGGGTAGTTATTAAACCTATCCCACTCTCTAGATACCCCTTAGCACGTAAAGGAATATTATTTGGGGGTCCAGCCATGGAGAAGAGTTTAGACACTAAGATAATATAAGGAACACACCCATTATAAAGAAATCACATTAGGATTCTCTTTTTAAGCTGTTCCTTAAAACACTAGTGCTTAGGAAATCTATTGGAGGCAGAAGCAGTCAAGGGTAGCCTAGGGTTAGGGTTAGGCTTAGGGTTAGGCTTAGGGTACGGCTTAGGTTACGGGTTCGGGGAGGGCTTCGGGTGCGGCGTAGGGTATGGGTTAGGGTTAGGGTTAGGGTTAGTGTTAGGGTTAGGGCTCGGTTTAGGGTACGGGTTAGGATTAGGGTACGTGTTAGGGCTAGGGTAGGGGTTAGGGTTAGGGTACGCGTTAGGGTTAGGGTAGTGATTAAACCTATCCCACTCTCTAGAAACCCCTTAGCACGTAAAGGAATATTATTTGGGGGTCCAGCCATGGAGAAGAGTTTAGACACTAGGATTAGATAAGGAACACACCCATTATAAAGAAATCACATTAGGATTCTCTTTTTAAGCTGTTCCTTAAAACACTAGTGCTTAGGAAATCTATTGGAGGCAGAAGCAGTCAAGGGTAGCCTAGGGTTAGGGTTAGGCTTAGGGTTAGGCTTAGGGTACGGATTAGGGTACGTGTTCGGGGAGGGCTTCGGGTACGGCGTAGGGTATGGGTTAGGGTTAGGGTTAGGGTTAGTGTTAGGGTTAGGGCTCGGTTTAGGTTACGGGTTAGGATTAGGGTACGTGTTAGGGTTAGGGTAGGGGTTAGGGTTAGGGTACGCGTTACGGTTAGGGTTGTTATTAAACCTATCCCACTCTCTAGATACCCCTTAGCACGTAAAGGAATATTATTTGGGGGTCCAGCCATGGAGAAGAGTTTAGGCACTAAGATAAGATAAGGAACACACCCATTATAAAGAAATCACATTAGGATTCTCTTTTTAAGCTGTTCCTTAAAACACTAGTGCTTAGGAAATCTATTGGAGGCAGAAGCAGTCAAGGGTAGCCTAGGGTTAGGGTTAGGCTTAGGGTTAGGCTTAGGGTACGCCTTAGGGTACGGGTTCGGGGAGGGCTTCGGGTACGGCGTAGGGTATTGGTTAGGGTTAGGGTTAGGGTTAGTGTTAGGGTTAGGGCTCGGTTTAGGGTACGGGTTAGGATTAGGGTACGTGTTAGGGTTAGGGTATTGGTTAGGGTTAGGGTACGCGTTAGGGTTAGGGTAGTTATTAAACCTATCCCACTCTCTACATACCCCTTAGCACGTAAAGGAATATTATTTGGGGGTCCAGCCATGGAGAAGAGTTTAGACACTAAGATAATATAAGGAATACACATTATAAAGAAATCACATTAGGATTCTCTTTTTAAGCTGTTCCTTAAAACACTAGTGCTTAGGAAATCTATTGGAGGCAGAAGCAGTCAAGGGTAGCCTAGGGTTAGTGTTAGGCTTAGGGTTAGGCTTAGGGTACGGCTTAGGGTACGTGTTCGGGGAGGGCTTCGGGTACGGCGTAGGGTATGGGTTAGGGTTGGGGTTAGGGTTAGTGTTAGGGTTAGGGCTCGGTTTAGTGTACGGGTTAGGATTAGGGTACGTGTTAGGTTTAAGGTAGGGGTTAGGGTTAGGGTACGCGTTAGGGTAAGGGTAGTTATTAAACCTATCCCACTCTCTAGATACCCCTTAGCACGTAAAGGAATATTATTTGGGGGTCCAGCCATGGAGAAAAGTTTAGACACTAGGATAAAATAAGGGACACACCCATTATAAAGAAATCACATTACGATTCTCTTTTTAAGCTGTTCCTTAAAACACTAGTGCTTTGGAAATCTATTGGAGGCAGAAGCAGTCAAGGGTAGCCTAGGGTTAGTGTTAGGCTTAGAGTTAGGGTTAGGGTACGGCTTACCGTACAGTTTCGGGGAGGGCTTCGGGTATGGCGTAGGGTATGGGTTAGGGATAGAGTTAGGTTTAGTGTTAGGGTTAGGGCTCGGTTTAGGATACGAGTTAGGATTAGGGTACGTGTAAGTTTTAGGGTAGGGGTTAGAGTTAGTGTACGCGTAAGGGTTAGGGTAGTTATTAAACCTATCCCACTCTCTAGATACCCATTAACACGAAAAGGAATATTATTTGGGGTTCCAGCCATGGAGAAGAGTTTAGACACTAAGATAAGATAAGGAACACAACCATTATAAAGAAATCACATTAGGATTCTCTTTTTAAGCATTTCCTTAAAACACTAGTGCTTAGGAAATCTATTGGAGGCGGAAGCAGTCAAGGGTAGCCTAGTGTTAGGGTTAGGCTTAGGGTTAGGGTTAGGGTACGGCTTAGGTTACAGGTTCGGGGAGGGGCTCGGGTACGGCGTAGGGTATGGGTTAGGGTTAGGGTTAGGGTTAGGGTTAGGATTAAGGCTCGGTTTAGGGTATGGGTTAGGATTAGGGTATGGGTTAGGATTAGGGTATGTGTTAGGGTTAGGGTATGGGTTAGGGTTAGGGTTAATGTTAGGGTTAGGGCTCGGTTTAGGGTACAGGATAGGTTTAGGGTACGTGTGAGGCTTAGGGTAGGGGTAAGGGTTAGGGTACGTGTTAGGGATAGGGTAGTTATTAAACCTATTCCACTCTCTAGATACCCCTTAGCACGTAAAGGAATATTATTTGGGGGTCCAGCCATGGAGAAGAGTTTAGACACTAAGATAATATAAGGAACACACACATTATAAAGAAATCACATTAGGATTCTCTTTTTAAGCTGTTCCTTAAAACCCTAGTGCTTAGGAAATCTATTGGAGGCAGAAGCAGTCAAGGGTAGCCTAGGGTTAGGGTTAGGCTTAGGGTTAGGCTTAGGGTACGGCTTAGGGTACGGGTTTGGGGAGGGCTTCGGGTACGGCGTAGGGTATGGGTTAGGGTTAGGGTTAGGGTTAGTGTTACGGTTAGGGCTCGGTTTAGGGTACGGGTTAGGATTAGGGTACGTGTTAGGGTTAGGGTAGGGGTTAGGGTTAGGGTACGCGTTAGGGTTAGGGTAGTTATTAAACCTATCCCACTCTCTACATACCCCTTAGCACGTAAAGGAATATTATTTGGGGGTCCAGCCATGGAGAAGAGTTTAGACACTAAGATAATATAAGGAACACACACATTATAAAGAAATCACATTAGGATTCTCTTTTTAAGCTGTTCCTTAAAACACTAGTGCTTAGGAAATCTATTGGCGGCAGAAGCAGTCAAGGGTAGCCTAGTGTTAGGGTTAGGCTTAGGGTTAGGCTTAGGGTACGGCTTAGGGTACGGGTTCGGGGAGGGCTTCGGGTACGGCGTAGGGTATGAGTTAGGGTTAGGGTTAGGGTTAGTGTTAGGGTTAGGGCTCGGTTTAAGGGTTAGGGTTAGGGTTAGGGTTAGGGTTAGGGTTAGGGTTAGGGTTAGGGTTAGGGCTCGGTTTAGGGTACGGGTTAGGATTAGGGTACGTGTTAGGGTTAGGGTAGGGGTTAGGGTTAGGGTACGCGTTAGGGTTAGGGTAGTTATTAAACCTATCCCACTCTCTAGATACCCCTTAGCACGTAAAGGAATATTATTTGGGGGTCCAGCCATGGAGAAGAGTTTAGACACTAAGATAATATAAGGAACACACACATTATAAAGAAATCACATTAGGATTCTCTTTTTAAGCTGTTCCTTAAAACCCTAGTGCTTAGGAAATCTATTGGAGGCAGAAGCAGTCAAGGGTAGCCTAGGGTTAGGGTTAGGCTTAGGGTTAGGCTTAGGGTACGGCTTAGGGTACGGGTTTGGGGAGGGCTTCGGGTACGGCGTAGGGTATGGGTTAGGGTTAGGGTTAGGGTTAGTGTTAGGGTTAGGGCTCGGTTTAGGGTACGGGTTAGGATTAGGGTACGTGTTAAGGTTAGGGTAGGGGTTAGGGTTAGGGTACGCGTTAGGGTTAGGGTAGTTATTAAACCTATCCCACTCTCTAGATACCCCTTAGCACGTAAAGGAATATTATTTGGGGGTCCAGCCATGGAGAAGAGTTTAGACACTAAGATAATATAAGGAACACACCCATTATAAAGAAATCACATTAGGATTCTATTTTTAAGCTGTTCCTTAAAACACTAGTGCTTAGGAAATCTATTGGAGGCAGAAGCAGTCAAGGGTAGCCTAGGGTTAGGGTTAGGCTTAGGGTTAGGCTTAGGGTACGGCATAGGTTACGGGTTCGGGGAGGGCTTCGGGTGCGGCGTAGGGTATGGGTTAGGGTTAGGGTTAGGGTTAGTGTTAGGGTTAGGGCTCGGTTTAGGGTACGGGTTAGGATTAGGGTACGTGTTAGGGCTAGGGTAGGGGTTAGGGTTAGGGTACGCGTTAGGGTTAGGGTAGTGATTAAACCTATCCCACTCTCTAGATACCCCTTAGCACATAAAGGAATATTATTTGGGGGTCCAGCCATGGAGAAGAGTTTAGACACTAGGATTAGATAAGGAACACACCCATTATAAAGAAATCACATTAGGATTCTCTTTTTAAGCTGTTCCTTAAAACACTAGTGCTTAGGAAATCTATTGGAGGCAGAAGCAGTCAAGGGTAGCCTAGGGTTAGGGTTAGGCTTAGGGTTAGGCTTAGGGTACGGATTAGGGTACGTGTTTGGGGAGGGCTTCGGGTACGGCGTAGGGTATGGGTTAGGGTTAGGGTTAGGGTTAGTGTTAGGGTTAGGGCTCGGTTTAGGGTACGGGTTAGGATTAGGGTACGTGTTAGGGTTAGGGTAGGGGTTAGGGTTAGGGTACGCGTTACGGTTAGGGTTGTTATTAAACCTATCCCACTCTCTAGATACCCCTTAGCACGTAAAGGAATATTATTTGGGGGTCCAGCCATGGAGAAGAGTTTAGGCACTAAGATAAGATAAAGAACACACCCATTATAAAGAAATCACATTAGGATTCTCTTTTTAAGCTGTTCCTTAAAACACTAGTGCTTAGGAAATCTATTGGAGGCAGAAGCAGTCAAGGGTAGCCTAGGGTTAGGGTTAGGCTTAGGGTTAGGCTTAGGGTACGCCTTAGGGTACGGGTTCGGGGAGGGCTTCGGGTACGGCGTAGGGTGTTGGTTAGGGTTAGGGTTAGGGTTAGTGTTAGGGTTAGGGCTCGGTTTAGGGTACGGGTTAGGATTAGGGTACGTGTTAGGGTTAGGGTATTGGTTAGGGTTAGGGTACGCGTTAGGGTTAGGGTAGTTATTAAACCTATCCCACTCTCTACATACCCCTTAGCACGTAAAGGAATATTATTTGGGGGTCCAGCCATGGAGAAGAGTTTAGACACTAAGATAATATAAGGAATACACATTATAAAGAAATCACATTAGGATTCTCTTTTTAAGCTGTTCCTTAAAACACTAGTGCTTAGGAAATCTATTGGAGGCAGAAGCAGTCAAGGGTAGCCTAGGGTTAGTGTTAGGCTTAGGGTTAGGCTTAGGGTACGGCTTAGGGTACGTGTTCGGGGAGGGCTTCGGGTACGGCGTAGGGTATGGGTTAGGGTTGGGGTTAGGGTTAGTGTTAGGGTTAGGGCTCGGTTTAGTGTACGGGTTAGGATTAGGGTACGTGTTAGGTTTAAGGTAGGGGTTAGGGTTAGGGTACGCGTTAGGGTAAGGGTAGTTATTAAACCTATCCCACTCTCTAGATACCCCTTAGCACGTAAAGGAATATTATTTGGGGGTCCAGCCATGGAGAAAAGTTTAGACACTAGGATAAAATAAGGGACACACCCATTATAAAGAAATCACATTACGATTCTCTTTTTAAGCTGTTCCTTAAAACACTAGTGCTTTGGAAATCTATTGGAGGCAGAAGCAGTCAAGGGTAGCCTAGGGTTAGTGTTAGGCTTAGAGTTAGGGTTAGGGTACGGCTTACCGTACAGTTTCGGGGAGGGCTTCGGGTATGGCGTAGGGTATGGGTTAGGGATAGAGTTAGGTTTAGTGTTAGGGTTAGGGCTCGGTTTAGGATACGAGTTAGGATTAGGGTACGTGTAAGTTTTAGGGTAGGGGTTAGAGTTAGTGTACGCGTAAGGGTTAGGGTAGTTATTAAACCTATCCCACTCTCTAGATACCCATTAACACGAAAAGGAATATTATTTGGGGTTCCAGCCATGGAGAAGAGTTTAGACACTAAGATAAGATAAGGAACACAACCATTATAAAGAAATCACATTAGGATTCTCTTTTTAAGCATTTCCTTAAAACACTAGTGCTTAGGAAATCTATTGGAGGCGGAAGCAGTCAAGGGTAGCCTAGTGTTAGGGTTAGGCTTAGGGTTAGGGTTAGGGTACGGCTTAGGTTACAGGTTCGGGGAGGGGCTCGGGTACGGCGTAGGGTATGGGTTAGGGTTAGGGTTAGGGTTAGGGTTAGGATTAAGGCTCGGTTTAGGGTATGGGTTAGGATTAGGGTATGCGTTAGGATTAGGGTATGTGTTAGGGTTAGGGTATGGGTTAGGGTTAGGGTTAATGTTAGGGTTAGGGCTCGGTTTAGGGTACAGGATAGGTTTAGGGTACGTGTGAGGCTTAGGGTAGGGGTAAGGGTTAGGGTACGTGTTAGGGATAGGGTAGTTATTAAACCTATTCCACTCTCTAGATACCCCTTAGCACGTAAAGGAATATTATTTGGGGGTCCAGCCATGGAGAAGAGTTTAGACACTAAGATAATATAAGGAACACACACATTATAAAGAAATCACATTAGGATTCTCTTTTTAAGCTGTTCCTTAAAACCCTAGTGCTTAGGAAATCTATTGGAGGCAGAAGCAGTCAAGGGTAGCCTAGGGTTAGGGTTAGGCTTAGGGTTAGGCTTAGGGTACGGCTTAGGGTACGGGTTTGGGGAGGGCTTCGGGTACGGCGTAGGGTATGGGTTAGGGTTAGGGTTAGGGTTAGTGTTAGGGTTAGGGCTCGGTTTAGGGTACGGGTTAGGATTAGGGTACGTGTTAGGGTTAGGGTAGGGGTTAGGGTTAGGGTACGCGTTAGGGTTAGGGTAGTTATTAAACCTATCCCACTCTCTAGATACCCCTTAGCACGTAAAGGAATATTATTTGGGGGTCCAGCCATGGAGAAGAGTTTAGACACTAAGATAATATAAGGAACACACACATTATAAAGAAATCACATTAGGATTCTCTTTTTAAGCTGTTCCTTAAAACACTAGTGCTTAGGAAATCTATTGGCGGCAGAAGCAGTCAAGGGTAGCCTAGTGTTAGGGTTAGGCTTAGGGTTAGGCTTAGGGTACGGCTTAGGGTACGGGTTCGGGGAGGGCTTCGGGTACGGCGTAGGGTATGAGTTAGGGTTAGGGTTAGGGTTAGTGTTAGGGTTAGGGCTCGGTTTAAGGGTTAGGGTTAGGGTTAGGGTTAGGGTTAGGGTTAGGGTTAGGGTTAGGGTTAGGGCTCGGTTTAGGGTACGGGTTAGGATTAGGGTACGTGTTAGGGTTAGGGTAGGGGTTAGGGTTAGGGTACGCGTTAGGGTTAGGGTAGTTATTAAACCTATCCCACTCTCTAGATACCCCTTAGCACGTAAAGGAATATTATTTGGGGGTCCAGCCATGGAGAAGAGTTTAGACACTAAGATAATATAAGGAACACACACATTATAAAGAAATCACATTAGGATTCTCTTTTTAAGCTGTTCCTTAAAACCCTAGTGCTTAGGAAATCTATTGGAGGCAGAAGCAGTCAAGGGTAGCCTAGGGTTAGGGTTAGGCTTAGGGTTAGGCTTAGGGTACGGCTTAGGGTACGGGTTTGGGGAGGGCTTCGGGTACGGCGTAGGGTATGGGTTAGGGTTAGGGTTAGGGTTAGTGTTAGGGTTAGGGCTCGGTTTAGGGTACGGGTTAGGATTAGGGTACGTGTTAAGGTTAGGGTAGGGGTTAGGGTTAGGGTACGCGTTAGGGTTAGGGTAGTTATTAAACCTATCCCACTCTCTAGATACCCCTTAGCACGTAAAGGAATATTATTTAGGGGTCCAGCCATGGAGAAGAGTTTAGACAGTAAGATAATATAAGGAACACACCCATTATAAAGAAATCACATTAGGATTCTATTTTTAAGCTGTTCCTTAAAACACTAGTGCTTAGGAAATCTATTGGAGGCAGAAGCAGTCAAGGGTAGCCTAGGGTTAGGGTTAGGCTTAGGGTTAGGCTTAGGGTACGGCATAGGTTACGGGTTCGGGGAGGGCTTCGGGTGCGGCGTAGGGTATGGGTTAGGGTTAGGGTTAGGGTTAGTGTTAGGGTTAGGGCTCGGTTTAGGGTACGGGTTAGGATTAGGGTACGTGTTAGGGCTAGGGTAGGGGTTAGGGTTAGGGTACGCGTTAGGGTTAGGGTAGTGATTAAACCTATCCCACTCTCTAGATACCCCTTAGCACATAAAGGAATATTATTTGGGGGTCCAGCCATGGAGAAGAGTTTAGACACTAGGATTAGATAAGGAACACACCCATTATAAAGAAATCACATTAGGATTCTCTTTTTAAGCTGTTCCTTAAAACACTAGTGCTTAGGAAATCTATTGGAGGCAGAAGCAGTCAAGGGTAGCCTAGGGTTAGGGTTAGGCTTAGGGTTAGGCTTAGGGTACGGATTAGGGTACGTGTTCGGGGAGGGCTTCGGGTACGGCGTAGGGTATGGGTTAGGGTTAGGGTTAGGGTTAGTGTTAGGGTTAGGGCTCGGTTTAGGGTACGGGTTAGGATTAGGGTACGTGTTAGGGTTAGGGTAGGGGTTAGGGTTAGGGTACGCGTTACGGTTAGGGTTGTTATTAAACCTATCCCACTCTCTAGATACCCCTTAGCACGTAAAGGAATATTATTTGGGGGTCCAGCCATGGAGAAGAGTTTAGACACTAAGATAATATAAGGAACACACCCATTATAAAGAAATCACATTAGGATTCTCTTTTTAAGCTGTTCCTTAAAACACTAGTGCTTAGGAAATCTATTGGAGGCAGAAGCAGTCAAGGGTAGCCTAGGGTTAGGGTTAGGCTTAGGGTTAGGCTTAGGGTACGCCTTAGGTTACGGGTTCGGGGAGGGCTTCGGGTGCGGCGTAGGGTATGGGTTAGGGTTAGGGTTAGGGTTAGTGTTAGGGTTAGGGCTCGGTTTAGGGTACGGGTTAGGATTAGGGTACGTGTTAGGGCTAGGGTAGGGGTTAGGGTTAGGGTACGCGTTAGGGTTAGGGTAGTGATTAAACCTATCCCACTCTCTAGATACCCCTTAGCACATAAAGGAATATTATTTGGGGGTCCAGCCATGGAGAAGAGTTTAGACACTAGGATTAGATAAGGAACACACCCATTATAAAGAAATCACATTAGGATTCTCTTTTTAAGCTGTTCCTTAAAACACTAGTGCTTAGGAAATCTATTGGAGGCAGAAGCAGTCAAGGGTAGCCTAGGGTTAGGGTTAGGCTTAGGGTTAGGCTTAGGGTACGCCTTAGGGTACGGGTTCGGGGAGGGCTTCGGGTACG
Source organism: Balaenoptera physalus (assembly GCF_965194825.1). NCBI lineage: Eukaryota > Metazoa > Chordata > Mammalia > Artiodactyla > Balaenopteridae > Balaenoptera > Balaenoptera physalus. The sequence goes on along the minus strand of NW_028125898.1, from coordinate 373,013 downwards.
GCGTAGTGTATGGGTTAGGGTTAGTGTTAGGGTTAGTGTTAGGGTTAGGGCTCGGTTTAGGGTACGGGTTAGGATTAGGGTACGTGTTAGGGTTAGGGTAGGGGTTAGGGTTAGGGTACGCGTTAGGGTTAGGGTAGTTATTAATCCTATCCCACTCTCTAGATACCCCTTAGCACGTAAAGGAATATTATTTGGGGGTCCAGCCATGGAGAAGAGTTTAGACACTAAGATAATATAAGGAACACACACATTATAAAGAAATCACATTAGGATTCTCTTTTTAAGCTGTTCCTTAAAACCCTAGTGCTTAGGAAATCTATTGTAGGCAGAAGCAGTCAAGGGTAGCCTAGGGTTAGGGTTAGGCTTAGGGTTAGGCTTAGGTTACGGCTTAGGGTACGGGTTCGGGGAGGGCTTCGGGTACGGCGTAGGGTATGGGTTAGGGTTAGGGTTAGGGTTAGTGTTAGGGTTAGGGCTCGGTTTAGGGTACGGGTTAGGATTAGGGTACGTGTTAGGGCTAGGGTAGGGGTTAGGGTTAGGGTACGCGTTAGGGTTAGGGTAGTGATTAAACCTATCCCACTCTCTAGATACCCCTTAGCACATAAAGGAATATTATTTGGGGGTCCAGCCATGGAGAAGAGTTTAGACACTAGGATTAGATAAGGAACACACCCATTATAAAGAAATCACATTAGGATTCTCTTTTTAAGCTGTTCCTTAAAACACTAGTGCTTAGGAAATCTATTGGAGGCAGAAGCAGTCAAGGGTAGCCTAGGGTTAGGGTTAGGCTTAGGGTTTGGCTTAGGGTACGGATTAGGGTACGTGTTCGGGGAGGGCTTCGGGTACGGCGTAGGGTATGGGTTAGGGTTAGGGTTAGGGTTAGTGTTAGGGTTAGGGCTCGGTTTAGGGTACGGGTTAGGATTAGGGTACGTGTTAGGGTTAGGGTAGGGGTTAGGGTTAGGGTACGCGTAACGGTTAGGGTAGTTATTAAACCTATCCCACTCTCTAGATACCCCTTAGCACGTAAAGGAATATTATTTGGGGGTCCAGCCATGGAGAAGAGTTTAGGCACTAAGATAATATAAGGAACACACACATTATAAAGAAATCACATTAGGATTCTCTTTTTAAGCTGTTCCTTAAAACACTAGTGCTTAGGAAATCTATTGGAGGCAGAAGCAGTCAAGGGTAGCCTAGGGTTAGGGTTAGGCTTAGGGTTAGGCTTAGGGTACGCCTTAGGGTACGGGTTCGGGGAGGGCTTCGGGTACGGCGTAGGGTATGGGTTAGGGTTAGGGTTAGGGTTAGTGTTAGGGTTAGGGCTCGGTTTAGGGTACGGCTTAGGATTAGGGTACGTGTTAGGGTTAGGGTAGTGGTTAGGGTTAGGGTACGCGTTAGGGTTAGGGTAGTTATTAAACCTATCCCACTCTCTACATACCCCTTAGCACGTAAAGGAATATTATTTGGGGGTCCAGCCATGGAGAAGAGTTTAGACACTAAGATAATATAAGGAACACACACATTATAAAGAAATCACATTAGGATTCTCTTTTTAAGCTGTTCCTTAAAACCCTAGTGCTTAGGAAATCTATTGGAGGCAGAAGCAGTCAAGGGTAGCCTAGGGTTAGGGTTAGGCTTAGGGTTAGGCTTAGGGTACGGCTTAGGGTACGGGTTTGGGGAGGGCTTCGGGTACGGCGTAGGGTATGGGTTAGGGTTAGGGTTAGGGTTAGTGTTAGGGTTAGGGCTCGGTTTAGGGTACGGGTTAGGATTAGGGTACGTGTTAGGGTTAGGGTAGGGGTTAGGGTTAGGGTACGCGTTAGGGTTAGGGTAGTTATTAAACCTATCCCACTCTCTACATACCCCTTAGCACGTAAAGGAATATTATTTGGGGGTCCAGCCATGGAGAAGAGTTTAGACACTAAGATAATATAAGGAACACACACATTATAAAGAAATCACATTAGGATTCTCTTTTTAAGCTGTTCCTTAAAACCCTAGTGCTTAGGAAATCTATTGGAGGCAGAAGCAGTCAAGGGTAGCCTAGGGTTAGGGTTAGGCTTAGGGTTAGGCTTAGGGTACGGCTTAGGGTACGGGTTTGGGGAGGGCTTCGGGTACGGTGTAGGGTATGGGTTAGGGTTAGGGTTAGGGTTAGTGTTAGGGTTAGGGCTCGGGTTAGGGTACGGGTTAGGATTAGGGTACGTGTTAGGGTTAGGGTAGGGGTTAGGGTTAGGGTACGCGTTAGGGTTAGGGTAGTTATTAAACCTATCCCACTCTCTAGATACCCCTTAGCACGTAAAGGAATATTATTTGGGGGTCCAGCCATGGAGAAGAGTTTAGACACTAAGATAATATAAGGAACACACACATTATAAAGAAATCACATTAGGATTCTCTTTTTAAGCTGTTCCTTAAAACACTAGTGCTTAGGAAATCTATTGGAGGCAGAAGCAGTCAAGGGTAGCCTAGGGTTAGGGTTAGGCTTAGGGTTAGGCTTAGGATACGGCTTAGGGTACGGGTTCGGGGAGGGCTTCGGGTACGGCGTAGGGTATGGGTTAGGGTTAGGGTTAGGGTTAGTGTTAGGGTTAGGGCTCGGTTTAGGGTACGGGTTAGGATTAGGGTACGTGTTAGGGCTAGGGTAGGGGATAGGGTTAGGGTACGTGTTAGGGTTAGGGTAGTGATTAAACCTATCCCACTCTCTAGATACCCCTTAGCACATAAAGGAATATTATTTGGGGGTCCAGCCATGGAGCAGAGTTTAGACACTAAGGTAATATAAGGAACACACCCATTATAAAGAAATCACATTAGGATTCTCTTTTTAAGCTGTTCCTTAAAACACTAGTGCTTAGGAAATCTATTGGATTCAGAAGCAGTCAAGGGTAGCCTAGGGTTAGGGTTAGGCTTAGGGTTAGGCTTAGGGTACGGCTTAGGGTACGTGTTCGGGGAGGGCTTCGGGTACGGCGTAGGGTATGGGTTAGGGTTAGGGTTAGGGTTAGTGTTAGGGTTAGGGCTCGGTTTAGGGTACAGGTTAGGATTAGGGTACGTGTTAGGGTTAGGGTAGGGGTTAGGGTTAGGGTACGCGTTACGGTTAGGGTAGTTATTAAACCTATCCCACTCTCTAGATACCCCTTAGCACGTAAAGGAATATTATTTTGGGGTCCAGCCATGGAGAAGAGTTTAGGCACTAAGATAAGATAAGTAACACACCCATTATAAAGAAATCACATTAGGATTCTCTTTTTAAGCTGTTCCTTAAAACACTAGTGCTTAGGAAATCTATTGGAGGCAGAAGCAGTCAAGGGTAGCCTAGGGTTAGGGTTAGGCTTAGGGTTAGGCTTAGGGTACGCCTTAGGGTACGGGTTCGGGGAGGGCTTCGGGTACGGTGTAGGGTATGGGTTAGGGTTAGGGTTAGGGTTAGTGTTAGGGTTAGGGCTCGGTTTAGGGTACGGGTTAGGATTAGGGTACGTGTTAGGGTTAGGGTAGTGGTTAGGGTTAGGGTACGCGTTAGGGTTAGGGTAGTTATTAAACCTATCCCACTCTCTACATACCCCTTAGCACGTAAAGGAATATTATTTGGGGGTCCAGCCATGGAGAAGAGTTTAGACACTAAGATAATATAAGGAACACACACATTATAAAGAAATCACATTAGGATTCTCTTTTTAAGCTGTTCCTTAAAACCCTAGTGCTTAGGAAATCTATTGGAGGCAGAAGCAGTCAAGGGTAGCCTAGGGTTAGGGTTAGGCTTAGGGTTAGGCTTAGGGTACGGCTTAGGGTACGGGTTTGGGGAGGGCTTCGGGTACGGCGTAGTGTATGGGTTAGGGTTAGGGTTAGGGTTAGTGTTAGGGTTAGGGCTCGGTTTAGGGTACGGGTTAGGATTAGGGTACGTGTTAGGGTTAGGGTAGGGGTTAGGGTTAGGGTACGCGTTAGGGTTAGGGTAGTTATTAAACCTATCCCACTCTCTAGATACCCCTTAGCACGTAAAGGAATATTATTTGGGGGTCCAGCAATGGAGAAGAGTTTAGACACTAAGATAATATAAGGAACACACACATTATAAAGAAATCACATTAGGATTCTCTTTTTAAGCTGTTCCTTAAAACACTAGTGCTTAGGAAATCTATTGGAGGCAGAAGCAGTCAAGGGTAGCCTAGGGTTAGGGTTAGGCTTAGGGTTAGGCTTAGGGTACGCCTTAGGGTACGGGTTCGGGGAGGGCTTCGGGTACGGCGTAGGGTATGGGTTAGGGTTAGGGTTAGGGTTAGTGTTAGGGTTAGGGCTCGGTTTAGGGTACGGGTTAGGATTAGGGTACGTGTTAGGGTTAGGGTAGGGGTTAGGGTTAGGGTATGCGTTAGGATTAGGGTAGTTATTAAACCTATCCCACTCTCTACATACCCCTTAGCACGTAAAGGAATATTATTTGGGGGTCCAGCCATGGAGAAGAGTTTAGACACTAAGATAATATAAGGAACACACACATTATAAAGAAATCACATTAGGATTCTCTTTTTAAGCTGTTCCTTAAAACCCTAGTGCTTAGGAAATCTATTGGAGGCAGAAGCAGTCAAGGGTAGCCTAGGGTTAGGGTTAGGCTTAGGGTTAGGCTTAGGGTACGGCTTAGGGTACGGGTTTGGGGAGGGCTTCGGGTACGGCGTAGGGTATGGGTTAGGGTTAGGGTTAGGGTTAGTGTTAGGGTTAGGGCTCGGTTTAGGGTACGGGTTAGGATTAGGGTACGTGTTAGGGTTAGGGTAGGGGTTAGGGTTAGGGTACGCGTTAGGGTTAGGGTAGTTATTAAACCTATCCCACTCTCTACATACCCCTTAGCACGTAAAGGAATATTATTTGGGGGTCCAGCCATGGAGAAGAGTTTAGACACTAAGATAATATAAGGAACACACACATTATAAAGAAATCACATTAGGATTCTCTTTTTAAGCTGTTCCTTAAAACCCTAGTGCTTAGGAAATCTATTGGAGGCAGAAGCAGTCAAGGGTAGCCTAGGGTTAGGGTTAGGCTTAGGGTTAGGCTTAGGGTACGGCTTAGGGTACGTGTTCGGGGAGGGCTTCGGGTACGGCGTAGGGTATGGGTTAGGGTTAGGGTTAGGGTTAGTGTTAGGGTTAGGGCTCGGTTTAGGGTACAGGTTAGGATTAGGGTACGTGTTAGGGTTAGGGTAGGGGTTAGGGTTAGGGTACGCGTTACGGTTAGGGTAGTTATTAAACCTATCCCACTCTCTAGATACCCCTTAGCACCTAAAGGAATATTATTTGGGGGTCCAGCCATGGAGAAGAGTTTAGGCACTAAGATAAGATAAGGAACACACCCATTATAAAGAAATCACATTAGGATTCTCTTTTTAAGCTGTTCCTTAAAACACTAGTGCTTAGGAAATCTATTGGAGGCAGAAGCAGTCAAGGGTAGCCTAGGGTTAGGGTTAGGCTTAGGGTTAGGCTTAGGGTACGCCTTAGGGTACGGGTTCGGGGAGGGCTTCGGGTACGGCGTAGTTTATGGGTTAGGGTTAGGGTTAGGGTTAGTGTTAGGGTTAGGGCTCGGTTTAGGGTACGGGTTAGGATTAGGGTACGTGTTAGGGTTAGGGTAGGGGTTAGGGTTAGGGTACGCGTTAGGGTTAGGGTAGTTATTAATCCTATCCCACTCTCTAGATACCCCTTAGCACGTAAAGGAATATTATTTGGGGGTCCAGCCATGGAGAAGAGTTTAGACACTAAGATAATATAAGGAACACACACATTATAAAGAAATCACATTAGGATTCTCTTTTTAAGCTGTTCCTTAAAACACTAGTGCTTAGGAAATCTATTGGAGGCAGAAGCAGTCAAGGGTAGCCTAGGGTTAGGGTTAGGCTTAGGGTTTGGCTTAGGGTACGGATTAGGGTACGTGTTCGGGGAGGGCTTCGGGTACGGCGTAGGGTATGGGTTAGGGTTAGGGTTAGGGTTAGTGTTAGGGTTAGGGCTCGGTTTAGGGTACGGGTTAGGATTAGGGTACGTGTTAGGGTTAGGGTAGGGGTTAGGGTTAGGGTACGCGTTACGGTTAGGGTAGTTATTAAACCTATCCCACTCTCTAGATACCCCTTAGCACGTAAAGGAATATTATTTGGGGGTCCAGCCATGGAGAAGAGTTTAGACACTAAGATAATATAAGGAACACACACATTATAAAGAAATCACATTAGGATTCTCTTTTTAAGCTGTTCCTTAAAACACTAGTGCTTAGGAAATCTATTGGAGGCAGAAGCAGTCAAGGGTAGCCTAGGGTTAGGGTTAGGCTTAGGGTTAGGCTTAGGGTACGCCTTAGGGTACGGGTTCGGGGAGGGCTTCGGGTACGGCGTAGGGTATGGGTTAGGGTTAGGGTTAGGGTTAGTGTTAGGGTTAGGGCTCGGTTTAGGGTACGGGTTAGGATTAGTGTACGTGTTAGGGTTAGGGTAGGGGTTAGGGTTAGGGTACGCGTTAGGGTTAGGGTAGTTATTAAACCTATCCCACTCTCTAGATACCCCTTAGCACGTAAAGGAATATTATTTGGGGGTCCAGCCATGGAGAAGAGTTTAGACACTAAGATAATATAAGGAACACACACATTATAAAGAAATCACATTATGATTCTCTTTTTAAGCTGTTCCTTAAAACACTAGTGCTTAGGAAATCTATTGGAGGCAGAAGCAGTCAAGGGTAGCCTAGGGTTAGGGTTAGGCTTAGGGTTAGGCTTAGGGTACGGGTTCGGGGAGGGCTTCGGGTACGGCGTAGGGTATGGGTTAGGGTTAGGGTTAGGGTTAGTGTTAGGGTTAGGGCTCGGTTTAGGGTACGGGTTAGGATTAGGGTACGTGTTAGGGCTAGGGTAGGGGTTAGGGTTAGGGTACGCGTTAGGATTAGGGTAGTTATTAAACCTATCCCACTCTCTACATACCCCTTAGCACGTAAAGGAATATTATTTGGGGGTCCAGCCATGGAGAAGAGTTTAGACACTAAGATAATATAAGGAACACACACATTATAAAGAAATCACATTAGGATTCTCTTTTTAAGCTGTTCCTTAAAACCCTAGTGCTTAGGAAATCTATTGGAGGCAGAAGCAGTCAAGGGTAGCCTAGGGTTAGGGTTAGGCTTAGGGTTAGGCTTAGGGTACGGCTTAGGGTACGGGTTTGGGGAGGGCTTCGGGTACGGCGTAGGGTATGGGTTAGGGTTAGGGTTAGGGTTAGTGTTAGGGTTAGGGCTCGGTTTAGGGTACGGGTTAGGATTAGGGTACGTGTTAGGGTTAGGGTAGGGGTTAGGGTTAAGGTACGCGTTAGGGTTAGGGTAGTTATTAAACCTATCCCACTCTCTAGATACCCCTTAGCACCTAAAGGAATATTATTTGGGGGTCCAGCCATGGAGAAGAGTTTAGGCACTAAGATAAGATAAGGAACACACCCATTATAAAGAAATCACATTAGGATTCTCTTTTTAAGCTGTTCCTTAAAACACTAGTGCTTAGGAAATCTATTGGAGGCAGAAGCAGTCAAGGGTAGCCTAGGGTTAGGGTTAGGCTTAGGGTTAGGCTTAGGGTACGCCTTAGGGTACGGGTTCGGGGAGGGCTTCGGGTACGGCGTAGTTTATGGGTTAGGGTTAGGGTTAGGGTTAGTGTTAGGGTTAGGGCTCGGTTTAGGGTACGGGTTAGGATTAGGGTACGTGTTAGGGTTAGGGTAGGGGTTAGGGTTAGGGTACGCGTTAGGGTTAGGGTAGTTATTAATCCTATCCCACTCTCTAGATACCCCTTAGCACGTAAAGGAATATTATTTGGGGGTCCAGCCATGGAGAAGAGTTTAGACACTAAGATAATATAAGGAACACACACATTATAAAGAAATCACATTAGGATTCTCTTTTTAAGCTGTTCCTTAAAACACTAGTGCTTAGGAAATCTATTGGAGGCAGAAGCAGTCAAGGGTAGCCTAGGGTTAGGGTTAGGCTTAGGGTTTGGCTTAGGGTACGGATTAGGGTACGTGTTCGGGGAGGGCTTCGGGTACGGCGTAGGGTATGGGTTAGGGTTAGGGTTAGGGTTAGTGTTAGGGTTAGGGCTCGGTTTAGGGTACGGGTTAGGATTAGGGTACGTGTTAGGGTTAGGGTAGGGGTTAGGGTTAGGGTACGCGTTACGGTTAGGGTAGTTATTAAACCTATCCCACTCTCTAGATACCCCTTAGCACGTAAAGGAATATTATTTGGGGGTCCAGCCATGGAGAAGAGTTTAGACACTAAGATAATATAAGGAACACACACATTATAAAGAAATCACATTAGGATTCTCTTTTTAAGCTGTTCCTTAAAACCCTAGTGCTTAGGAAATCTATTGGAGGCAGAAGCAGTCAAGGGTAGCCTAGGGTTAGGGTTAGGCTTAGGGTTAGGCTTAGGGTACGGCTTAGGGTACGGGTTTGGGGAGGGCTTCGGGTACGGCGTAGGGTATGGGTTAGGGTTAGGGTTAGGGTTAGTGTTAGGGTTAGGGCTCGGTTTAGGGTACGGGTTAGGATTAGGGTACGTGTTAGGGTTAGGGTAGGGGTTAGGGTTAGGGTACGCGTTAGGGTTAGGGTAGTTATTAAACCTATCCCACTCTCTACATACCCCTTAGCACGTAAAGGAATATTATTTGGGGGTCCAGCCATGGAGAAGAGTTTAGACACTAAGATAATATAAGGAACACACACATTATAAAGAAATCACATTAGGATTCTCTTTTTAAGCTGTTCCTTAAAACCCTAGTGCTTAGGAAATCTATTGGAGGCAGAAGCAGTCAAGGGTAGCCTAGGGTTAGGGTTAGGCTTAGGGTTAGGCTTAGGGTACGGGTTCGGGGAGGGCTTCGGGTACGGCGTAGGGTATGGGTTAGGGTTAGGGTTAGGGTTAGTGTTAGGGTTAGGGCTCGGTTTAGGGTACGGGTTAGGATTAGGGTACGTGTTAGGGCTAGGGTAGGGGTTAGGGTTAGGGTACGCGTTAGGGTTAGGGTAGTGATTAAACCTATTCCACTCTCTAGATACCCCTTAGCACATAAAGGAATATTATTTGGGGGTCCAGCCATGGAGAAGAGTTTAGACACTAGGATTAGATAAGGAACACACCCATTATACAGAAATCACATTAGGATTCTCTTTTTAAGCTGTTCCTTAAAACACTAGTGCTTAGGAAATCTATTGGAGGCAGAAGCAGTCAAGGGTAGCCTAGGGTTAGGGTTAGGCTTAGGGTTAGGCTTAGGGTACGCCTTAGGGTACGGGTTCGGGGAGGGCTTCGGGTACGGCGTAGTTTATGGGTTAGGGTTAGGGTTAGGGTTAGTGTTAGGGTTAGGGCTCGGTTTAGGGTACGGGTTAGGATTAGGGTACGTGTTAGGGTTAGGGTAGGGGTTAGGGTTAGGGTACGCGTTAGGGTTAGGGTAGTTATTAATCCTATCCCACTCTCTAGATACCCCTTAGCACGTAAAGGAATATTATTTGGGGGTCCAGCCATGGAGAAGAGTTTAGACACTAAGATAATATAAGGAACACACACATTATAAAGAAATCACATTAGGATTCTCTTTTTAAGCTGTTCCTTAAAACACTAGTGCTTAGGAAATCTATTGGAGGCAGAAGCAGTCAAGGGTAGCCTAGGGTTAGGGTTAGGCTTAGGGTTTGGCTTAGGGTACGGATTAGGGTACGTGTTCGGGGAGGGCTTCGGGTACGGCGTAGGGTATGGGTTAGGGTTAGGGTTAGGGTTAGTGTTAGGGTTAGGGCTCGGTTTAGGGTACGGGTTAGGATTAGGGTACGTGTTAGGGTTAGGGTAGGGGTTAGGGTTAGGGTACGCGTTACGGTTAGGGTAGTTATTAAACCTATCCCACTCTCTAGATACCCCTTAGCACGTAAAGGAATATTATTTGGGGGTCCAGCCATGGAGAAGAGTTTAGACACTAAGATAATATAAGGAACACACACATTATAAAGAAATCACATTAGGATTCTCTTTTTAAGCTGTTCCTTAAAACCCTAGTGCTTAGGAAATCTATTGGAGGCAGAAGCAGTCAAGGGTAGCCTAGGGTTAGGGTTAGGCTTAGGGTTAGGCTTAGGGTACGGCTTAGGGTACGGGTTTGGGGAGGGCTTCGGGTACGGCGTAGGGTATGGGTTAGGGTTAGGGTTAGGGTTAGTGTTAGGGTTAGGGCTCGGTTTAGGGTACGGGTTAGGATTAGGGTACGTGTTAGGGTTAGGGTAGGGGTTAGGGTTAGGGTACGCGTTAGGGTTAGGGTAGTTATTAAACCTATCCCACTCTCTACATACCCCTTAGCACGTAAAGGAATATTATTTGGGGGTCCAGCCATGGAGAAGAGTTTAGACACTAAGATAATATAAGGAACACACACATTATAAAGAAATCACATTAGGATTCTCTTTTTAAGCTGTTCCTTAAAACCCTAGTGCTTAGGAAATCTATTGGAGGCAGAAGCAGTCAAGGGTAGCCTAGGGTTAGGGTTAGGCTTAGGGTTAGGCTTAGGGTACGGCTTAGGGTACGGGTTTGGGGAGGGCTTCGGGTACGGTGTAGGGTATGGGTTAGGGTTAGGGTTAGGGTTAGTGTTAGGGTTAGGGCTCGGTTTAGGGTACGGGTTAGGATTAGGGTACGTGTTAGGGTTAGGGTAGGGGTTAGGGTTAGGGTACGCGTTAGGGTTAGGGTAGTTATTAAACCTATCCCACTCTCTAGATACCCCTTAGCACGTAAAGGAATATTATTTGGGGGTCCAGCCATGGAGAAGAGTTTAGACACTAAGATAATATAAGGAACACACACATTATAAAGAAATCACATTAGGATTCTCTTTTTAAGCTGTTCCTTAAAACACTAGTGCTTAGGAAATCTATTGGAGGCAGAAGCAGTCAAGGGTAGCCTAGGGTTAGGGTTAGGCTTAGGGTTAGGCTTAGGGTACGGGTTCGGGGAGGGCTTCGGGTACGGCGTAGGGTATGGGTTAGGGTTAGGGTTAGGGTTAGTGTTAGGGTTAGGGCTCGGTTTAGGGTACGGGTTAGGATTAGGGTACGTGTTAGGGCTAGGGTAGGGGTTAGGGTTAGGGTACGCGTTAGGGTTAGGGTAGTGATTAAACCTATTCCACTCTCTAGATACCCCTTAGCACATAAAGGAATATTATTTGGGGGTCCAGCCATGGAGAAGAGTTTAGACACTAGGATTAGATAAGGAACACACCCATTATACAGAAATCACATTAGGATTCTCTTTTTAAGCTGTTCCTTAAAACACTAGTGCTTAGGAAATCTATTGGAGGCAGAAGCAGTCAAGGGTAGCCTAGGGTTAGGGTTAGGCTTAGGGTTAGGCTTAGGGTACGGATTAGGGTACGTGTTCGGGGAGGGCTTCGGGTACGGCGTAGGGTATGGGTTAGGGTTAGGGTTAGGGTTAGTGTTAGGGTTAGGGCTCGGTTTAGGGTACGGGTTAGGATTAGGGTACGTGTTAGGGTTAGGGTAGGGGTTAGGGTTAGGGTACGCGTTACGGTTAGGGTAGTTATTAAACCTATCCCACTCTCTAGATACCCCTTAGCACGTAAAGGAATATTATTTGGGGGTCCAGCCATGGAGAAGAGTTTAGGCACTAAGATAAGATAAGGAACACACCCATTATAAAGAAATCACATTAGGATTCTCTTTTTAAGCTGTTCCTTAAAACACTAGTGCTTAGGAAATCTATTGGAGGCAGAAGCAGTCAAGGGTAGCCTAGGGTTAGGGTTAGGCTTAGGGTTAGGCTTAGGGTACGCCTTAGGGTACGGGTTCGGGGAGGGCTTCGGGTACGGCGTAGGGTATGGGTTAGGGTTAGGGTTAGGGTTAGTGTTAGGGTTAGGGCTCGGTTTAGGGTACGGGTTAGGATTAGGGTACGTGTTAGGGTTAGGGTAGGGTTAGGGTTAGGGTACGCGTTAGGATTAGGGTAGTTATTAAACCTATCCCACTCTCTACATACCCCTTAGCACGTAAAGGAATATTATTTGGGGGTCCAGCCATGGAGAAGAGTTTAGACACTAAGATAATATAAGGAACACACACATTATAAAGAAATCACATTAGGATTCTCTTTTTAAGCTGTTCCTTAAAACCCTAGTGCTTAGGAAATCTATTGGAGGCAGAAGCAGTCAAGGGTAGCCTAGGGTTAGGGTTAGGCTTAGGGTTAGGCTTAGGGTACGGCTTAGGCTACGGGTTTGGGGAGGGCTTCGGGTACGGCGTAGGGTATGGGTTAGGGTTAGGGTTAGGGTTAGTGTTAGGGTTAGGGCTCGGTTTAGGGTACGGGTTAGGATTAGGGTACGTGTTAGGGTTAGGGTAGGGGTTAGGGTTAGGGTACGCGTTAGGGTTAGGGTAGTTATTAAACCTATCCCACTCTCTACATACCCCTTAGCACGTAAAGGAATATTATTTGGGGGTCCAGCCATGGAGAAGAGTTTAGACACTAAGATAATATAAGGAACACACACATTATAAAGAAATCACATTAGGATTCTCTTTTTAAGCTGTTCCTTAAAACCCTAGTGCTTAGGAAATCTATTGGAGGCAGAAGCAGTCAAGGGTAGCCTAGGGTTAGGGTTAGGCTTAGGGTTAGGCTTAGGGTACGGCTTAGGGTACGTGTTCGGGGAGGGCTTCGGGTACGGCGTAGGGTATGGGTTAGGGTTAGGGTTAGGGTTAGTGTTAGGGTTAGGGCTCGGTTTAGGGTACAGGTTAGGATTAGGGTACGTGTTAGGGTTAGTGTAGGGGTTAGGGTTAGGGTACGCGTTACGGTTAGGGTAGTTATTAAACCTATCCCACTCTCTAGATACCCCTTAGCACCTAAAGGAATATTATTTGGGGGTCCAGCCATGGAGAAGAGTTTAGGCACTAAGATAAGATAAGGAACACACCCATTATAAAGAAATCACATTAGGATTCTCTTTTTAAGCTGTTCCTTAAAACACTAGTGCTTAGGAAATCTATTGGAGGCAGAAGCAGTCAAGGGTAGCCTAGGGTTAGGGTTAGGCTTAGGGTTAGGCTTAGGGTACGCCTTAGGGTACGGGTTCGGGGAGGGCTTCGGGTACGGCGTAGTTTATGGGTTAGGGTTAGGGTTAGGGTTAGTGTTAGGGTTAGGGCTCGGTTTAGGGTACGGGTTAGGATTAGGGTACGTGTTAGGGTTAGGGTAGGGGTTAGGGTTAGGGTACGCGTTAGGGTTAGGGTAGTTATTAATCCTATCCCACTCTCTAGATACCCCTTAGCACGTAAAGGAATATTATTTGGGGGTCCAGCCATGGAAAAGAGTTTAGACACTAAGATAATATAAGGAACACACACATTATAAAGAAATCACATTAGGATTCTCTTTTTAAGCTGTTCCTTAAAACACTAGTGCTTAGGAAATCTATTGGAGGCAGAAGCAGTCAAGGGTAGCCTAGGGTTAGGGTTAGGCTTAGGGTTTGGCTTAGGGTACGGATTAGGGTACGTGTTCGGGGAGGGCTTCGGGTACGGCGTAGGGTATGGGTTAGGGTTAGGGTTAGGGTTAGTGTTAGGGTTAGGGCTCGGTTTAGGGTACGGGTTAGGATTAGGGTACGTGTTAGGGTTAGGGTAGGGGTTAGGGTTAGGGTACGCGTTACGGTTAGGGTAGTTATTAAACCTATCCCACTCTCTAGATACCCCTTAGCACGTAAAGGAATATTATTTGGGGGTCCAGCCAGGGAGAAGAGTTTAGACACTAAGATAATATAAGGAACACACACATTATAAAGAAATCACATTAGGATTCTCTTTTTAAGCTGTTCCTTAAAACACTAGTGCTTAGGAAATCTATTGGAGGCAGAAGCAGTCAAGGGTAGCCTAGGGTTAGGGTTAGGCTTAGGGTTAGGCTTAGGGTACGCCTTAGGGTACGGGTTCGGGGAGGGCTTCGGGTACGGCGTAGGGTATGGGTTAGGGTTAGGGTTAGGGTTAGTGTTAGGGTTAGGGCTCGGTTTAGGGTACGGGTTAGGATTAGGGTACGTGTTAGGGTTAGGGTAGTGGTTAGGGTTAGGGTACGCGTTAGGGTTAGGGTAGTTATTAAACCTATCCCACTCTCTACATACCCCTTAGCACGTAAAGGAATATTATTTGGGGGTCCAGCCATGGAGAAGAGTTTAGACACTAAGATAATATAAGGAACACACACATTATAAAGAAATCACATTAGGTTTCTCTTTTTAAGCTGTTCCTTAAAACCCTAGTGCTTAGGAAATCTATTGGAGGCAGAAGCAGTCAAGGGTAGCCTAGGGTTAGGGTTAGGCTTAGGGTTAGGCTTAGGGTACGGCTTAGGGTACGGGTTTGGGGAGGGCTTCGGGTACGGCGTAGGGTATGGGTTAGGGTTAGGGTTAGGGTTAGTGTTAGGGTTAGGGCTCGGTTTAGGGTACGGGTTAGGATTAGGGTACGTGTTAGGGTTAGGGTAGGGGTTAGGGTTAGGGTACGCGTTAGGGTTAGGGTAGTTATTAAACCTATCCCACTCTCTACATACCCCTTAGCACGTAAAGGAATATTATTTGGGGGTCCAGCCATGGAGACGAGTTTAGACACTAAGATAATATAAGGAACACACACATTATAAAGAAATCACATTAGGATTCTCTTTTTAAGCTGTTCCTTAAAACCCTAGTGCTTAGGAAATCTATTGGAGGCAGAAGCAGTCAAGGGTAGCCTAGGGTTAGGGTTAGGCTTAGGGTTAGGCTTAGGGTACGGCTTAGGGTACGGGTTTGGGGAGGGCTTCGGGTACGGTGTAGGGTATGGGTTAGGGTTAGGGTTAGGGTTAGTGTTAGGGTTAGGGCTCGGTTTAGGGTACGGGTTAGGATTAGGGTACGTGTTAGGGTTAAGGTAGGGGTTAGGGTTAGGGTACGCGTTAGGGTTAGGGTAGTTATTAAACCTATCCCACTCTCTAGATACCCCTTAGCACGTAAAGGAATATTATTTGGGGGTCCAGCCATGGAGAAGAGTTTAGACACTAAGATAATATAAGGAACACACACATTATAAAGAAATCACATTAGGATTCTCTTTTTAAGCTGTTCCTTAAAACCCTAGTGCTTAGGAAATCTATTGGAGGCAGAAGCAGTCAAGGGTAGCCTAGGGTTAGGGTTAGGCTTAGGGTACGGCTTAGGGTACGGGTTTGGGGAGGGCTTCGGGTACGGCGTAGGGTATGGGTTAGGGTTAGGGTTAGGGTTAGTGTTAGGGTTAGGGCTCGGTTTAGGGTACGGGTTAGGATTAGGGTACGTGTTAGGGTTAGGGTAGGGGTTAGGGTTAGGGTACGCGTTAGGGTTAGGGTAGTTATTAAACCTATCCCACTCTCTAGATACCCCTTAGCACCTAAAGGAATATTATTTGGGGGTCCAGCCATGGAGAAGAGTTTAGGCACTAAGATAAGATAAGGAACACACCCATTATAAAGAAATCACATTAGGATTCTCTTTTTAAGCTGTTCCTTAAAACACTAGTGCTTAGGAAATCTATTGGAGGCAGAAGCAGTCAAGGGTAGCCTAGGGTTAGGGTTAGGCTTAGGGTTAGGCTTAGGGTACGCCTTAGGGTACGGGTTCGGGGAGGGCTTCGGGTACGGCGTAGTTTATGGGTTAGGGTTAGGGTTAGGGTTAGTGTTAGGGTTAGGGCTCGGTTTAGGGTACGGGTTAGGATTAGGGTACGTGTTAGGGTTAGGGTAGGGGTTAGGGTTAGGGTACGCGTTAGGGTTAGGGTAGTTATTAATCCTATCCCACTCTCTAGATACCCCTTAGCACGTAAAGGAATATTATTTGGGGGTCCAGCCATGGAGAAGAGTTTAGACACTAAGATAATATAAGGAACACACACATTATAAAGAAATCACATTAGGATTCTCTTTTTAAGCTGTTCCTTAAAACACTAGTGCTTAGGAAATCTATTGGAGGCAGAAGCAGTCAAGGGTAGCCTAGGGTTAGGGTTAGGCTTAGGGTTTGGCTTAGGGTACGGATTAGGGTACGTGTTCGGGGAGGGCTTCGGGTACGGCGTAGGGTATGGGTTAGGGTTAGGGTTAGGGTTAGTGTTAGGGTTAGGGCTCGGTTTAGGGTACGGGTTAGGATTAGGGTACGTGTTAGGGTTAGGGTAGGGGTTAGGGTTAGGGTACGCGTTACGGTTAGGGTAGTTATTAAACCTATCCCACTCTCTAGATACCCCTTAGCACGTAAAGGAATATTATTTGGGGGTCCAGCCATGGAGAAGAGTTTAGACACTAAGATAATATAAGGAACACACACATTATAAAGAAATCACATTAGGATTCTCTTTTTAAGCTGTTCCTTAAAACACTAGTGCTTAGGAAATCTATTGGAGGCAGAAGCAGTCAAGGGTAGCCTAGGGTTAGGGTTAGGCTTAGGGTTATGCTTAGGGTACGCCTTAGGGTACGGGTTCGGGGAGGGCTTCGGGTACGGCGTAGGGTATGGGTTAGGGTTAGGGTTAGGGTTAGTGTTAGGTTTAGGGCTCGGTTTAGGGTACGGGTTAGGATTAGGGTACGTGTTAGGGTTAGGGTAGTGGTTAGGGTTAGGTTACGCGTTAGGGTTAGGGTAGTTATTAAACCTATCCCACTCTCTACATACCCCTTAGCACGTAAAGGAATATTATTTGGGGGTCCAGCCATGGAGAAGAGTTTAGACACTAAGATAATATAAGGAACACACACATTATAAAGAAATCACATTAGGATTCTCTTTTTAAGCTGTTCCTTAAAACCCTAGTGCTTAGGAAATCTATTGGAGGCAGAAGCAGTCAAGGGTAGCCTAGGGTTAGGGTTAGGCTTAGGGTTAGGCTTAGGGTACGGCTTAGGGTACGGGTTTGGGGAGGGCTTCGGGTACGGCGTAGGGTATGGGTTAGGGTTAGGGTTAGGGTTAGTGTTAGGGTTAGGGCTCGGTTTAGGGTACGGGTTAGGATTAGGGTACGTGTTAGGGTTAGGGTAGGGGTTAGGGTTAGGGTACGCGTTAGGGTTAGGGTAGTTATTAAACCTATCCCACTCTCTACATACCCCTTAGCACGTAAAGGAATATTATTTGGGGGTCCAGCCATGGAGAAGAGTTTAGACACTAAGATAATATAAGGAACACACACATTATAAAGAAATCACATTAGGATTCTCTTTTTAAGCTGTTCCTTAAAACCCTAGTGCTTAGGAAATCTATTGGAGGCAGAAGCAGTCAAGGGTAGCCTAGGGTTAGGGTTAGGCTTAGGGTTAGGCTTAGGGTACGGCTTAGGGTACGGGTTTGGGGAGGGCTTCGGGTACGGTGTAGGGTATGGGTTAGGGTTAGGGTTAGGGTTAGTGTTAGGGTTAGGGCTCGGTTTAGGGTACGGGTTAGGATTAGGGTACGTGTTAGGGTTAGGGTAGGGGTTAGGGTTAGGGTACGCGTTAGGGTTAGGGTAGTTATTAAACCTATCCCACTCTCTAGATACCCCTTAGCACGTAAAGGAATATTATTTGGGGGTCCAGCCATGGAGAAGAGTTTAGACACTAAGATAATATAAGGAACACACACATTATAAAGAAATCACATTAGGATTCTCTTTTTAAGCTGTTCCTTAAAACACTAGTGCTTAGGAAATCTATTGGAGGCAGAAGCAGTCAAGGGTAGCCTAGGGTTAGGGTTAGGCTTAGGGTTAGGCTTAGGGTACGGGTTCGGGGAGGGCTTCGGGTACGGCGTAGGGTATGGGTTAGGGTTAGGGTTAGGGTTAGTGTTAGGGTTAGGGCTCGGTTTAGGGTACGGGTTAGGATTAGGGTACGTGTTAGGGCTAGGGTAGGGGTTAGGGTTAGGGTACGCGTTAGGGTTAGGGTAGTGATTAAACCTATTCCACTCTCTAGATACCCCTTAGCACATAAAGGAATATTATTTGGGGGTCCAGCCATGGAGAAGAGTTTAGACACTAGGATTAGATAAGGAACACACCCATTATACAGAAATCACATTAGGATTCTCTTTTTAAGCTGTTCCTTAAAACACTAGTGCTTAGGAAATCTATTGGAGGCAGAAGCAGTCAAGGGTAGCCTAGGGTTAGGGTTAGGCTTAGGGTTAGGCTTAGGGTACGGATTAGGGTACGTGTTCGGGGAGGGCTTCGGGTACGGCGTAGGGTATGGGTTAGGGTTAGGGTTAGGGTTAGTGTTAGGGTTAGGGCTCGGTTTAGGTTACGGGTTAGGATTAGGGTACGTGTTAGGGTTAGGGTAGGGGTTAGGGTTAGGGTACGCGTTACGGTTAGGGTTGTTATTAAACCTATCCCACTCTCTAGATACCCCTTAGCACGTAAAGGAATATTATTTGGGGGTCCAGCCATGGAGAAGAGTTTAGGCACTAAGATAAGATAAGGAACACACCCATTATAAAGAAATCACATTAGGATTCTCTTTTTAAGCTGTTCCTTAAAACACTAGTGCTTAGGAAATCTATTGGAGGCAGAAGCAGTCAAGGGTAGCCTAGGGTTAGGGTTAGGCTTAGGGTTAGGCTTAGGGTACGCCTTAGGGTACGGGTTCGGGGAGGGCTTCGGGTACGGCGTAGGGTATTGGTTAGGGTTAGGGTTAGGGTTAGTGTTAGGGTTAGGGCTCGGTTTAGGGTACGGGTTAGGATTAGGGTACGTGTTAGGGTTAGGGTATTGGTTAGGGTTAGGGTACGCGTTAGGGTTAGGGTAGTTATTAAACCTATCCCACTCTCTACATACCCCTTAGCACGTAAAGGAATATTATTTGGGGGTCCAGCCATGGAGAAGAGTTTAGACACTAAGATAATATAAGGAATACACATTATAAAGAAATCACATTAGGATTCTCTTTTTAAGCTGTTCCTTAAAACACTAGTGCTTAGGAAATCTATTGGAGGCAGAAGCAGTCAAGGGTAGCCTAGGGTTAGTGTTAGGCTTAGGGTTAGGCTTAGGGTACGGCTTAGGGTACGTGTTCGGGGAGGGCTTCGGGTACGGCGTAGGGTATGGGTTAGGGTTGGGGTTAGGGTTAGTGTTAGGGTTAGGGCTCGGTTTAGTGTACGGGTTAGGATTAGGGTACGTGTTAGGTTTAAGGTAGGGGTTAGGGTTAGGGTACGCGTTAGGGTAAGGGTAGTTATTAAACCTATCCCACTCTCTAGATACCCCTTAGCACGTAAAGGAATATTATTTGGGGGTCCAGCCATGGAGAAAAGTTTAGACACTAGGATAAAATAAGGGACACACCCATTATAAAGAAATCACATTACGATTCTCTTTTTAAGCTGTTCCTTAAAACACTAGTGCTTTGGAAATCTATTGGAGGCAGAAGCAGTCAAGGGTAGCCTAGGGTTAGTGTTAGGCTTAGAGTTAGGGTTAGGGTACGGCTTACCGTACAGTTTCGGGGAGGGCTTCGGGTATGGCGTAGGGTATGGGTTAGGGATAGAGTTAGGTTTAGTGTTAGGGTTAGGGCTCGGTTTAGGATACGAGTTAGGATTAGGGTACGTGTAAGTTTTAGGGTAGGGGTTAGAGTTAGTGTACGCGTAAGGGTTAGGGTAGTTATTAAACCTATCCCACTCTCTAGATACCCATTAACACGAAAAGGAATATTATTTGGGGTTCCAGCCATGGAGAAGAGTTTAGACACTAAGATAAGATAAGGAACACAACCATTATAAAGAAATCACATTAGGATTCTCTTTTTAAGCATTTCCTTAAAACACTAGTGCTTAGGAAATCTATTGGAGGCGGAAGCAGTCAAGGGTAGCCTAGTGTTAGGGTTAGGCTTAGGGTTAGGGTTAGGGTACGGCTTAGGTTACAGGTTCGGGGAGGGGCTCGGGTACGGCGTAGGGTATGGGTTAGGGTTAGGGTTAGGGTTAGGGTTAGGATTAAGGCTCGGTTTAGGGTATGGGTTAGGATTAGGGTATGGGTTAGGATTAGGGTATGTGTTAGGGTTAGGGTATGGGTTAGGGTTAGGGTTAATGTTAGGGTTAGGGCTCGGTTTAGGGTACAGGATAGGTTTAGGGTACGTGTGAGGCTTAGGGTAGGGGTAAGGGTTAGGGTACGTGTTAGGGATAGGGTAGTTATTAAACCTATTCCACTCTCTAGATACCCCTTAGCACGTAAAGGAATATTATTTGGGGGTCCAGCCATGGAGAAGAGTTTAGACACTAAGATAATATAAGGAACACACACATTATAAAGAAATCACATTAGGATTCTCTTTTTAAGCTGTTCCTTAAAACCCTAGTGCTTAGGAAATCTATTGGAGGCAGAAGCAGTCAAGGGTAGCCTAGGGTTAGGGTTAGGCTTAGGGTTAGGCTTAGGGTACGGCTTAGGGTACGGGTTTGGGGAGGGCTTCGGGTACGGCGTAGGGTATGGGTTAGGGTTAGGGTTAGGGTTAGTGTTACGGTTAGGGCTCGGTTTAGGGTACGGGTTAGGATTAGGGTACGTGTTAGGGTTAGGGTAGGGGTTAGGGTTAGGGTACGCGTTAGGGTTAGGGTAGTTATTAAACCTATCCCACTCTCTACATACCCCTTAGCACGTAAAGGAATATTATTTGGGGGTCCAGCCATGGAGAAGAGTTTAGACACTAAGATAATATAAGGAACACACACATTATAAAGAAATCACATTAGGATTCTCTTTTTAAGCTGTTCCTTAAAACACTAGTGCTTAGGAAATCTATTGGCGGCAGAAGCAGTCAAGGGTAGCCTAGTGTTAGGGTTAGGCTTAGGGTTAGGCTTAGGGTACGGCTTAGGGTACGGGTTCGGGGAGGGCTTCGGGTACGGCGTAGGGTATGAGTTAGGGTTAGGGTTAGGGTTAGTGTTAGGGTTAGGGCTCGGTTTAAGGGTTAGGGTTAGGGTTAGGGTTAGGGTTAGGGTTAGGGTTAGGGTTAGGGCTCGGTTTAGGGTACGGGTTAGGATTAGGGTACGTGTTAGGGTTAGGGTAGGGGTTAGGGTTAGGGTACGCGTTAGGGTTAGGGTAGTTATTAAACCTATCCCACTCTCTAGATACCCCTTAGCACGTAAAGGAATATTATTTGGGGGTCCAGCCATGGAGAAGAGTTTAGACACTAAGATAATATAAGGAACACACACATTATAAAGAAATCACATTAGGATTCTCTTTTTAAGCTGTTCCTTAAAACCCTAGTGCTTAGGAAATCTATTGGAGGCAGAAGCAGTCAAGGGTAGCCTAGGGTTAGGGTTAGGCTTAGGGTTAGGCTTAGGGTACGGCTTAGGGTACGGGTTTGGGGAGGGCTTCGGGTACGGCGTAGGGTATGGGTTAGGGTTAGGGTTAGGGTTAGTGTTAGGGTTAGGGCTCGGTTTAGGGTACGGGTTAGGATTAGGGTACGTGTTAAGGTTAGGGTAGGGGTTAGGGTTAGGGTACGCGTTAGGGTTAGGGTAGTTATTAAACCTATCCCACTCTCTAGATACCCCTTAGCACGTAAAGGAATATTATTTGGGGGTCCAGCCATGGAGAAGAGTTTAGACACTAAGATAATATAAGGAACACACCCATTATAAAGAAATCACATTAGGATTCTATTTTTAAGCTGTTCCTTAAAACACTAGTGCTTAGGAAATCTATTGGAGGCAGAAGCAGTCAAGGGTAGCCTAGGGTTAGGGTTAGGCTTAGGGTTAGGCTTAGGGTACGGCATAGGTTACGGGTTCGGGGAGGGCTTCGGGTGCGGCGTAGGGTATGGGTTAGGGTTAGGGTTAGGGTTAGTGTTAGGGTTAGGGCTCGGTTTAGGGTACGGGTTAGGATTAGGGTACGTGTTAGGGCTAGGGTAGGGGTTAGGGTTAGGGTACGCGTTAGGGTTAGGGTAGTGATTAAACCTATCCCACTCTCTAGATACCCCTTAGCACATAAAGGAATATTATTTGGGGGTCCAGCCATGGAGAAGAGTTTAGACACTAGGATTAGATAAGGAACACACCCATTATAAAGAAATCACATTAGGATTCTCTTTTTAAGCTGTTCCTTAAAACACTAGTGCTTAGGAAATCTATTGGAGGCAGAAGCAGTCAAGGGTAGCCTAGGGTTAGGGTTAGGCTTAGGGTTAGGCTTAGGGTACGGATTAGGGTACGTGTTCGGGGAGGGCTTCGGGTACGGCGTAGGGTATGGGTTAGGGTTAGGGTTAGGGTTAGTGTTAGGGTTAGGGCTCGGTTTAGGGTACGGGTTAGGATTAGGGTACGTGTTAGGGTTAGGGTAGGGGTTAGGGTTAGGGTACGCGTTACGGTTAGGGTTGTTATTAAACCTATCCCACTCTCTAGATACCCCTTAGCACGTAAAGGAATATTATTTGGGGGTCCAGCCATGGAGAAGAGTTTAGGCACTAAGATAAGATAAGGAACACACCCATTATAAAGAAATCACATTAGGATTCTCTTTTTAAGCTGTTCCTTAAAACACTAGTGCTTAGGAAATCTATTGGAGGCAGAAGCAGTCAAGGGTAGCCTAGGGTTAGGGTTAGGCTTAGGGTTAGGCTTAGGGTACGCCTTAGGGTACGGGTTCGGGGAGGGCTTCGGGTACGGCGTAGGGTATTGGTTAGGGTTAGGGTTAGGGTTAGTGTTAGGGTTAGGGCTCGGTTTAGGGTACGGGTTAGGATTAGGGTACGTGTTAGGGTTAGGGTATTGGTTAGGGTTAGGGTACGCGTTAGGGTTAGGGTAGTTATTAAACCTATCCCACTCTCTACATACCCCTTAGCACGTAAAGGAATATTATTTGAGGGTCCAGCCATGGAGAAGAGTTTAGACACTAAGATAATATAAGGAATACACATTATAAAGAAATCACATTAGGATTCTCTTTTTAAGCTGTTCCTTAAAACACTAGTGCTTAGGAAATCTATTGGAGGCAGAAGCAGTCAAGGGTAGCCTAGGGTTAGTGTTAGGCTTAGGGTTAGGCTTAGGGTACGGCTTAGGGTACGTGTTCGGGGAGGGCTTCGGGTACGGCGTAGGGTATGGGTTAGGGTTGGGGTTAGGGTTAGTGTTAGGGTTAGGGCTCGGTTTAGTGTACGGGTTAGGATTAGGGTACGTGTTAGGTTTAAGGTAGGGGTTAGGGTTAGGGTACGCGTTAGGGTAAGGGTAGTTATTAAACCTATCCCACTCTCTAGATACCCCTTAGCACGTAAAGGAATATTATTTGGGGGTCCAGCCATGGAGAAAAGTTTAGACACTAGGATAAAATAAGGGACACACCCATTATAAAGAAATCACATTACGATTCTCTTTTTAAGCTGTTCCTTAAAACACTAGTGCTTTGGAAATCTATTGGAGGCAGAAGCAGTCAAGGGTAGCCTAGGGTTAGTGTTAGGCTTAGAGTTAGGGTTAGGGTACGGCTTACCGTACAGTTTCGGGGAGGGCTTCGGGTATGGCGTAGGGTATGGGTTAGGGATAGAGTTAGGTTTAGTGTTAGGGTTAGGGCTCGGTTTAGGATACGAGTTAGGATTAGGGTACGTGTAAGTTTTAGGGTAGGGGTTAGAGTTAGTGTACGCGTAAGGGTTAGGGTAGTTATTAAACCTATCCCACTCTCTAGATACCCATTAACACGAAAAGGAATATTATTTGGGGTTCCAGCCATGGAGAAGAGTTTAGACACTAAGATAAGATAAGGAACACAACCATTATAAAGAAATCACATTAGGATTCTCTTTTTAAGCATTTCCTTAAAACACTAGTGCTTAGGAAATCTATTGGAGGCGGAAGCAGTCAAGGGTAGCCTAGTGTTAGGGTTAGGCTTAGGGTTAGGGTTAGGGTACGGCTTAGGTTACAGGTTCGGGGAGGGGCTCGGGTACGGCGTAGGGTATGGGTTAGGGTTAGGGTTAGGGTTAGGGTTAGGATTAAGGCTCGGTTTAGGGTATGGGTTAGGATTAGGGTATGCGTTAGGATTAGGGTATGTGTTAGGGTTAGGGTATGGGTTAGGGTTAGGGTTAATGTTAGGGTTAGGGCTCGGTTTAGGGTACAGGATAGGTTTAGGGTACGTGTGAGGCTTAGGGTAGGGGTAAGGGTTAGGGTACGTGTTAGGGATAGGGTAGTTATTAAACCTATTCCACTCTCTAGATACCCCTTAGCACGTAAAGGAATATTATTTGGGGGTCCAGCCATGGAGAAGAGTTTAGACACTAGGATTAGATAAGGAACACACCCATTATAAAGAAATCACATTAGGATTCTCTTTTTAAGCTGTTCCTTAAAACACTAGTGCTTAGGAAATCTATTGGAGGCAGAAGCAGTCAAGGGTAGCCTAGGGTTAGGGTTAGGCTTAGGGTTAGGCTTAGGGTACGGATTAGGGTACGTGTTCGGGGAGGGCTTCGGGTACGGCGTAGGGTATGGGTTAGGGTTAGGGTTAGGGTTAGTGTTAGGGTTAGGGCTCGGTTTAGGTTACGGGTTAGGATTAGGGTACGTGTTAGGGTTAGGGTAGGGGTTAGGGTTAGGGTACGCGTTACGGTTAGGGTTGTTATTAAACCTATCCCACTCTCTAGATACCCCTTAGCACGTAAAGGAATATTATTTGGGGGTCCAGCCATGGAGAAGAGTTTAGGCACTAAGATAAGATAAGGAACACACCCATTATAAAGAAATCACATTAGGATTCTCTTTTTAAGCTGTTCCTTAAAACACTAGTGCTTAGGAAATCTATTGGAGGCAGAAGCAGTCAAGGGTAGCCTAGGGTTAGGGTTAGGCTTAGGGTTAGGCTTAGGGTACGGCTTAGGGTACGTGTTCGGGGAGGGCTTCGGGTACGGCGTAGGGTATGGGTTAGGGTTGGGGTTAGGGTTAGTGTTAGGGTTAGGGCTCGGTTTAGTGTACGGGTTAGGATTAGGGTACGTGTTAGGTTTAAGGTAGGGGTTAGGGTTAGGGTACGCGTTAGGGTAAGGGTAGTTATTAAACCTATCCCACTCTCTAGATACCCCTTAGCACGTAAAGGAATATTATTTGGGGGTCCAGCCATGGAGAAAAGTTTAGACACTAGGATAAAATAAGGGACACACCCATTATAAAGAAATCACATTACGATTCTCTTTTTAAGCTGTTCCTTAAAACACTAGTGCTTTGGAAATCTATTGGAGGCAGAAGCAGTCAAGGGTAGCCTAGGGTTAGTGTTAGGCTTAGAGTTAGGGTTAGGGTACGGCTTACCGTACAGTTTCGGGGAGGGCTTCGGGTATGGCGTAGGGTATGGGTTAGGGATAGAGTTAGGTTTAGTGTTAGGGTTAGGGCTCGGTTTAGGATACGAGTTAGGATTAGGGTACGTGTAAGTTTTAGGGTAGGGGTTAGAGTTAGTGTACGCGTAAGGGTTAGGGTAGTTATTAAACCTATCCCACTCTCTAGATACCCATTAACACGAAAAGGAATATTATTTGGGGTTCCAGCCATGGAGAAGAGTTTAGACACTAAGATAAGATAAGGAACACAACCATTATAAAGAAATCACATTAGGATTCTCTTTTTAAGCATTTCCTTAAAACACTAGTGCTTAGGAAATCTATTGGAGGCGGAAGCAGTCAAGGGTAGCCTAGTGTTAGGGTTAGGCTTAGGGTTAGGGTTAGGGTACGGCTTAGGTTACAGGTTCGGGGAGGGGCTCGGGTACGGCGTAGGGTATGGGTTAGGGTTAGGGTTAGGGTTAGGGTTAGGATTAAGGCTCGGTTTAGGGTATGGGTTAGGATTAGGGTATGGGTTAGGATTAGGGTATGTGTTAGGGTTAGGGTATGGGTTAGGGTTAGGGTTAATGTTAGGGTTAGGGCTCGGTTTAGGGTACAGGATAGGTTTAGGGTACGTGTGAGGCTTAGGGTAGGGGTAAGGGTTAGGGTACGTGTTAGGGATAGGGTAGTTATTAATCCTATTCCACTCTCTAGATACCCCTTAGCACGTAAAGGAATATTATTTGGGGGTCCAGCCATGGAGAAGAGTTTAGACACTAAGATAATATAAGGAACACACACATTATAAAGAAATCACATTAGGATTCTCTTTTTAAGCTGTTCCTTAAAACCCTAGTGCTTAGGAAATCTATTGGAGGCAGAAGCAGTCAAGGGTAGCCTAGGGTTAGGGTTAGGCTTAGGGTTAGGCTTAGGGTACGGCTTAGGGTACGGGTTTGGGGAGGGCTTCGGGTACGGCGTAGGGTATGGGTTAGGGTTAGGGTTAGGGTTAGTGTTACGGTTAGGGCTCGGTTTAGGGTACGGGTTAGGATTAGGGTACGTGTTAGGGTTAGGGTAGGGGTTAGGGTTAGGGTACGCGTTAGGGTTAGGGTAGTTATTAAACCTATCCCACTCTCTACATACCCCTTAGCACGTAAAGGAATATTATTTGGGGGTCCAGCCATGGAGAAGAGTTTAGACACTAAGATAATATAAGGAACACACACATTATAAAGAAATCACATTAGGATTCTCTTTTTAAGCTGTTCCTTAAAACACTAGTGCTTAGGAAATCTATTGGCGGCAGAAGCAGTCAAGGGTAGCCTAGTGTTAGGGTTAGGCTTAGGGTTAGGCTTAGGGTACGGCTTAGGGTACGGGTTCGGGGAGGGCTTCGGGTACGGCGTAGGGTATGAGTTAGGGTTAGGGTTAGGGTTAGTGTTAGGGTTAGGGCTCGGTTTAAGGGTTAGGGTTAGGGTTAGGGTTAGGGTTAGGGTTAGGGTTAGGGTTAGGGTTAGGGCTCGGTTTAGGGTACGGGTTAGGATTAGGGTACGTGTTAGGGTTAGGGTAGGGGTTAGGGTTAGGGTACGCGTTAGGGTTAGGGTAGTTATTAAACCTATCCCACTCTCTAGATACCCCTTAGCACGTAAAGGAATATTATTTGGGGGTCCAGCCATGGAGAAGAGTTTAGACACTAAGATAATATAAGGAACACACACATTATAAAGAAATCACATTAGGATTCTCTTTTTAAGCTGTTCCTTAAAACCCTAGTGCTTAGGAAATCTATTGGAGGCAGAAGCAGTCAAGGGTAGCCTAGGGTTAGGGTTAGGCTTAGGGTTAGGCTTAGGGTACGGCTTAGGGTACGGGTTTGGGGAGGGCTTCGGGTACGGCGTAGGGTATGGGTTAGGGTTAGGGTTAGGGTTAGTGTTAGGGTTAGGGCTCGGTTTAGGGTACGGGTTAGGATTAGGGTACGTGTTAAGGTTAGGGTAGGGGTTAGGGTTAGGGTACGCGTTAGGGTTAGGGTAGTTATTAAACCTATCCCACTCTCTAGATACCCCTTAGCACGTAAAGGAATATTATTTGGGGGTCCAGCCATGGAGAAGAGTTTAGACACTAAGATAATATAAGGAACACACCCATTATAAAGAAATCACATTAGGATTCTATTTTTAAGCCGTTCCTTAAAACACTAGTGCTTAGGAAATCTATTGGAGGCAGAAGCAGTCAAGGGTAGCCTAGGGTTAGGGTTAGGCTTAGGGTTAGGCTTAGGGTACGGCATAGGTTACGGGTTCGGGGAGGGCTTCGGGTGCGGCGTAGGGTATGGGTTAGGGTTAGGGTTAGGGTTAGTGTTAGGGTTAGGGCTCGGTTTAGGGTACGGGTTAGGATTAGGGTACGTGTTAGGGCTAGGGTAGGGGTTAGGGTTAGGGTACGCGTTAGGGTTAGGGTAGTGATTAAACCTATCCCACTCTCTAGATACCCCTTAGCACATAAAGGAATATTATTTGGGGGTCAAGCCATGGAGAAGAGTTTAGACACTAGGATTAGATAAGGAACACACCCATTATAAAGAAATCACATTAGGATTCTCTTTTTAAGCTGTTCCTTAAAACACTAGTGCTTAGGAAATCTATTGGAGGCAGAAGCAGTCAAGGGTAGCCTAGGGTTAGGGTTAGGCTTAGGGTTAGGCTTAGGGTACGGATTAGGGTACGTGTTCGGGGAGGGCTTCGGGTACGGCGTAGGGTATGGGTTAGGGTTAGGGTTAGGGTTAGTGTTAGGGTTAGGGCTCGGTTTAGGGTACGGGTTAGGATTAGGGTACGTGTTAGGGTTAGGGTAGGGGTTAGGGTTAGGGTACGCGTTACGGTTAGGGTTGTTATTAAACCTATCCCACTCTCTAGATACCCCTTAGCACGTAAAGGAATATTATTTGGGGGTCCAGCCATGGAGAAGAGTTTAGGCACTAAGATAAGATAAGGAACACACCCATTATAAAGAAATCACATTAGGATTCTCTTTTTAAGCTGTTCCTTAAAACACTAGTGCTTAGGAAATCTATTGGAGGCAGAAGCAGTCAAGGGTAGCCTAGGGTTAGGGTTAGGCTTAGGGTTAGGCTTAGGGTACGCCTTAGGGTACGGGTTCGGGGAGGGCTTCGGGTACGGCGTAGGGTATTGGTTAGGGTTAGGGTTAGGGTTAGTGTTAGGGTTAGGGCTCGGTTTAGGGTACGGGTTAGGATTAGGGTACGTGTTAGGGTTAGGGTATTGGTTAGGGTTAGGGTACGCGTTAGGGTTAGGGTAGTTATTAAACCTATCCCACTCTCTACATACCCCTTAGCACGTAAAGGAATATTATTTGGGGGTCCAGCCATGGAGAAGAGTTTAGACACTAAGATAATATAAGGAATACACATTATAAAGAAATCACATTAGGATTCTCTTTTTAAGCTGTTCCTTAAAACACTAGTGCTTAGGAAATCTATTGGAGGCAGAAGCAGTCAAGGGTAGCCTAGGGTTAGTGTTAGGCTTAGGGTTAGGCTTAGGGTACGGCTTAGGGTACGTGTTCGGGGAGGGCTTCGGGTACGGCGTAGGGTATGGGTTAGGGTTGGGGTTAGGGTTAGTGTTAGGGTTAGGGCTCGGTTTAGTGTACGGGTTAGGATTAGGGTACGTGTTAGGTTTAAGGTAGGGGTTAGGGTTAGGGTACGCGTTAGGGTAAGGGTAGTTATTAAACCTATCCCACTCTCTAGATACCCCTTAGCACGTAAAGGAATATTATTTGGGGGTCCAGCCATGGAGAAAAGTTTAGACACTAGGATAAAATAAGGGACACACCCATTATAAAGAAATCACATTACGATTCTCTTTTTAAGCTGTTCCTTAAAACACTAGTGCTTTGGAAATCTATTGGAGGCAGAAGCAGTCAAGGGTAGCCTAGGGTTAGTGTTAGGCTTAGAGTTAGGGTTAGGGTACGGCTTACCGTACAGTTTCGGGGAGGGCTTCGGGTATGGCGTAGGGTATGGGTTAGGGATAGAGTTAGGTTTAGTGTTAGGGTTAGGGCTCGGTTTAGGATACGAGTTAGGATTAGGGTACGTGTAAGTTTTAGGGTAGGGGTTAGAGTTAGTGTACGCGTAAGGGTTAGGGTAGTTATTAAACCTATCCCACTCTCTAGATACCCATTAACACGAAAAGGAATATTATTTGGGGTTCCAGCCATGGAGAAGAGTTTAGACACTAAGATAAGATAAGGAACACAACCATTATAAAGAAATCACATTAGGATTCTCTTTTTAAGCATTTCCTTAAAACACTAGTGCTTAGGAAATCTATTGGAGGCGGAAGCAGTCAAGGGTAGCCTAGTGTTAGGGTTAGGCTTAGGGTTAGGGTTAGGGTACGGCTTAGGTTACAGGTTCGGGGAGGGGCTCGGGTACGGCGTAGGGTATGGGTTAGGGTTAGGGTTAGGGTTAGGGTTAGGATTAAGGCTCGGTTTAGGGTATGGGTTAGGATTAGGGTATGCGTTAGGATTAGGGTATGTGTTAGGGTTAGGGTATGGGTTAGGGTTAGGGTTAATGTTAGGGTTAGGGCTCGGTTTAGGGTACAGGATAGGTTTAGGGTACGTGTGAGGCTTAGGGTAGGGGTAAGGGTTAGGGTACGTGTTAGGGATAGGGTAGTTATTAAACCTATTCCACTCTCTAGATACCCCTTAGCACGTAAAGGAATATTATTTGGGGGTCCAGCCATGGAGAAGAGTTTAGACACTAAGATAATATAAGGAACACACACATTATAAAGAAATCACATTAGGATTCTCTTTTTAAGCTGTTCCTTAAAACCCTAGTGCTTAGGAAATCTATTGGAGGCAGAAGCAGTCAAGGGTAGCCTAGGGTTAGGGTTAGGCTTAGGGTTAGGCTTAGGGTACGGCTTAGGGTACGGGTTTGGGGAGGGCTTCGGGTACGGCGTAGGGTATGGGTTAGGGTTAGGGTTAGGGTTAGTGTTAGGGTTAGGGCTCGGTTTAGGGTACGGGTTAGGATTAGGGTACGTGTTAGGGTTAGGGTAGGGGTTAGGGTTAGGGTACGCGTTAGGGTTAGGGTAGTTATTAAACCTATCCCACTCTCTAGATACCCCTTAGCACGTAAAGGAATATTATTTGGGGGTCCAGCCATGGAGAAGAGTTTAGACACTAAGATAATATAAGGAACACACACATTATAAAGAAATCACATTAGGATTCTCTTTTTAAGCTGTTCCTTAAAACACTAGTGCTTAGGAAATCTATTGGCGGCAGAAGCAGTCAAGGGTAGCCTAGTGTTAGGGTTAGGCTTAGGGTTAGGCTTAGGGTACGGCTTAGGGTACGGGTTCGGGGAGGGCTTCGGGTACGGCGTAGGGTATGAGTTAGGGTTAGGGTTAGGGTTAGTGTTAGGGTTAGGGCTCGGTTTAAGGGTTAGGGTTAGGGTTAGGGTTAGGGTTAGGGTTAGGGTTAGGGTTAGGGTTAGGGCTCGGTTTAGGGTACGGGTTAGGATTAGGGTACGTGTTAGGGTTAGGGTAGGGGTTAGGGTTAGGGTACGCGTTAGGGTTAGGGTAGTTATTAAACCTATCCCACTCTCTAGATACCCCTTAGCACGTAAAGGAATATTATTTGGGGGTCCAGCCATGGAGAAGAGTTTAGACACTAAGATAATATAAGGAACACACACATTATAAAGAAATCACATTAGGATTCTCTTTTTAAGCTGTTCCTTAAAACCCTAGTGCTTAGGAAATCTATTGGAGGCAGAAGCAGTCAAGGGTAGCCTAGGGTTAGGGTTAGGCTTAGGGTTAGGCTTAGGGTACGGCTTAGGGTACGGGTTTGGGGAGGGCTTCGGGTACGGCGTAGGGTATGGGTTAGGGTTAGGGTTAGGGTTAGTGTTAGGGTTAGGGCTCGGTTTAGGGTACGGGTTAGGATTAGGGTACGTGTTAAGGTTAGGGTAGGGGTTAGGGTTAGGGTACGCGTTAGGGTTAGGGTAGTTATTAAACCTATCCCACTCTCTAGATACCCCTTAGCACGTAAAGGAATATTATTTAGGGGTCCAGCCATGGAGAAGAGTTTAGACAGTAAGATAATATAAGGAACACACCCATTATAAAGAAATCACATTAGGATTCTATTTTTAAGCTGTTCCTTAAAACACTAGTGCTTAGGAAATCTATTGGAGGCAGAAGCAGTCAAGGGTAGCCTAGGGTTAGGGTTAGGCTTAGGGTTAGGCTTAGGGTACGGCATAGGTTACGGGTTCGGGGAGGGCTTCGGGTGCGGCGTAGGGTATGGGTTAGGGTTAGGGTTAGGGTTAGTGTTAGGGTTAGGGCTCGGTTTAGGGTACGGGTTAGGATTAGGGTACGTGTTAGGGCTAGGGTAGGGGTTAGGGTTAGGGTACGCGTTAGGGTTAGGGTAGTGATTAAACCTATCCCACTCTCTAGATACCCCTTAGCACATAAAGGAATATTATTTGGGGGTCCAGCCATGGAGAAGAGTTTAGACACTAGGATTAGATAAGGAACACACCCATTATAAAGAAATCACATTAGGATTCTCTTTTTAAGCTGTTCCTTAAAACACTAGTGCTTAGGAAATCTATTGGAGGCAGAAGCAGTCAAGGGTAGCCTAGGGTTAGGGTTAGGCTTAGGGTTAGGCTTAGGGTACGGATTAGGGTACGTGTTCGGGGAGGGCTTCGGGTACGGCGTAGGGTATGGGTTAGGGTTAGGGTTAGGGTTAGTGTTAGGGTTAGGGCTCGGTTTAGGGTACGGGTTAGGATTAGGGTACGTGTTAGGGTTAGGGTAGGGGTTAGGGTTAGGGTACGCGTTACGGTTAGGGTTGTTATTAAACCTATCCCACTCTCTAGATACCCCTTAGCACGTAAAGGAATATTATTTGGGGGTCCAGCCATGGAGAAGAGTTTAGACACTAAGATAATATAAGGAACACACCCATTATAAAGAAATCACATTAGGATTCTCTTTTTAAGCTGTTCCTTAAAACACTAGTGCTTAGGAAATCTATTGGAGGCAGAAGCAGTCAAGGGTAGCCTAGGGTTAGGGTTAGGCTTAGGGTTAGGCTTAGGGTACGCCTTAGGTTACGGGTTCGGGGAGGGCTTCGGGTGCGGCGTAGGGTATGGGTTAGGGTTAGGGTTAGGGTTAGTGTTAGGGTTAGGGCTCGGTTTAGGGTACGGGTTAGGATTAGGGTACGTGTTAGGGCTAGGGTAGGGGTTAGGGTTAGGGTACGCGTTAGGGTTAGGGTAGTGATTAAACCTATCCCACTCTCTAGATACCCCTTAGCACATAAAGGAATATTATTTGGGGGTCCAGCCATGGAGAAGAGTTTAGACACTAGGATTAGATAAGGAACACACCCATTATAAAGAAATCACATTAGGATTCTCTTTTTAAGCTGTTCCTTAAAACACTAGTGCTTAGGAAATCTATTGGAGGCAGAAGCAGTCAAGGGTAGCCTAGGGTTAGGGTTAGGCTTAGGGTTAGGCTTAGGGTACGCCTTAGGGTACGGGTTCGGGGAGGGCTTCGGGTACGGCGTAGTGTATGGGTTAGGGTTAGTGTTAGGGTTAGTGTTAGGGTTAGGGCTCGGTTTAGGGTACGGGTTAGGATTAGGGTACGTGTTAGGGTTAGGGTAGGGGTTAGGGTTAGGGTACGCGTTAGGGTTAGGGTAGTTATTAATCCTATCCCACTCTCTAGATACCCCTTAGCACGTAAAGGAATATTATTTGGGGGTCCAGCCATGGAGAAGAGTTTAGACACTAAGATAATATAAGGAACACACACATTATAAAGAAACCACATTAGGATTCTCTTTTTAAGCTGTTCCTTAAAACCCTAGTGCTTAGGAAATCTATTGGAGGCAGAAGCAGTCAAGGGTAGCCTAGGGTTAGGGTTAGGCTTAGGGTTAGGCTTAGGTTACGGCTTAGGGTACGGGTTCGGGGAGGGCTTCGGGTACGGCGTAGGGTATGGGTTAGGGTTAGGGTTAGGGTTAGTGTTAGGGTTAGGGCTCGGTTTAGGGTACGGGTTAGGATTAGGGTACGTGTTAGGGCTAGGGTAGGGGTTAGGGTTAGGGTACGCGTTAGGGTTAGGGTAGTGATTAAACCTATCCCACTCTCTAGATACCCCTTAGCACATAAAGGAATATTATTTGGGGGTCCAGCCATGGAGAAGAGTTTAGACACTAGGATTAGATAAGGAACACACCCATTATAAAGAAATCACATTAGGATTCTCTTTTTAAGCTGTTCCTTAAAACACTAGTGCTTAGGAAATCTATTGGAGGCAGAAGCAGTCAAGGGTAGCCTAGGGTTAGGGTTAGGCTTAGGGTTTGGCTTAGGGTACGGATTAGGGTACGTGTTCGGGGAGGGCTTCGGGTACGGCGTAGGGTATGGGTTAGGGTTAGGGTTAGGGTTAGTGTTAGGGTTAGGGCTCGGTTTAGGGTACGGGTTAGGATTAGGGTACGTGTTAGGGTTAGGGTAGGGGTTAGGGTTAGGGTACGCGTAACGGTTAGGGTAGTTATTAAACCTATCCCACTCTCTAGATACCCCTTAGCACGTAAAGGAATATTATTTGGGGGTCCAGCCATGGAGAAGAGTTTAGGCACTAAGATAATATAAGGAACACACACATTATAAAGAAATCACATTAGGATTCTCTTTTTAAGCTGTTCCTTAAAACACTAGTGCTTAGGAAATCTATTGGAGGCAGAAGCAGTCAAGGGTAGCCTAGGGTTAGGGTTAGGCTTAGGGTTAGGCTTAGGGTACGCCTTAGGGTACGGGTTCGGGGAGGGCTTCGGGTACGGCGTAGTGTATGGGTTAGGGTTAGTGTTAGGGTTAGTGTTAGGGTTAGGGCTCGGTTTAGGGTACGGGTTAGGATTAGGGTACGTGTTAGGGTTAGGGTAGGGGTTAGGGTTAGGGTACGCGTTAGGGTTAGGGTAGTTATTAATCCTATCCCACTCTCTAGATACCCCTTAGCACGTAAAGGAATATTATTTGGGGGTCCAGCCATGGAGAAGAGTTTAGACACTAAGATAATATAAGGAACACACACATTATAAAGAAATCACATTAGGATTCTCTTTTTAAGCTGTTCCTTAAAACCCTAGTGCTTAGGAAATCTATTGGAGGCAGAAGCAGTCAAGGGTAGCCTAGGGTTAGGGTTAGGCTTAGGGTTAGGCTT
This sequence comes from Balaenoptera physalus, assembly GCF_965194825.1. NCBI lineage: Eukaryota > Metazoa > Chordata > Mammalia > Artiodactyla > Balaenopteridae > Balaenoptera > Balaenoptera physalus. The sequence goes on along the minus strand of NW_028125898.1, from coordinate 338,761 downwards.
AGGTTACGGCTTAGGGTACGGGTTCGGGGAGGGCTTCGGGTACGGCGTAGGGTATGGGTTAGGGTTAGGGTTAGGGTTAGTGTTAGGGTTAGGGCTCGGTTTAGGGTACGGGTTAGGATTAGGGTACGTGTTAGGGCTAGGGTAGGGGTTAGGGTTAGGGTACGCGTTAGGGTTAGGGTAGTGATTAAACCTATCCCACTCTCTAGATACCCCTTAGCACATAAAGGAATATTATTTGGGGGTCCAGCCATGGAGAAGAGTTTAGACACTAGGATTAGATAAGGAACACACCCATTATAAAGAAATCACATTAGGATTCTCTTTTTAAGCTGTTCCTTAAAACACTAGTGCTTAGGAAATCTATTGGAGGCAGAAGCAGTCAAGGGTAGCCTAGGGTTAGGGTTAGGCTTAGGGTTTGGCTTAGGGTACGGATTAGGGTACGTGTTCGGGGAGGGCTTCGGGTACGGCGTAGGGTATGGGTTAGGGTTAGGGTTAGGGTTAGTGTTAGGGTTAGGGCTCGGTTTAGGGTACGGGTTAGGATTAGGGTACGTGTTAGGGTTAGGGTAGGGGTTAGGGTTAGGGTACGCGTAACGGTTAGGGTAGTTATTAAACCTATCCCACTCTCTAGATACCCCTTAGCACGTAAAGGAATATTATTTGGGGGTCCAGCCATGGAGAAGAGTTTAGGCACTAAGATAATATAAGGAACACACACATTATAAAGAAATCACATTAGGATTCTCTTTTTAAGCTGTTCCTTAAAACACTAGTGCTTAGGAAATCTATTGGAGGCAGAAGCAGTCAAGGGTAGCCTAGGGTTAGGGTTAGGCTTAGGGATAGGCTTAGGGTACGCCTTAGGGTACGGGTTCGGGGAGGGCTTCGGGTGCGGCGTAGGGTATGGGTTAGGGTTAGGGTTAGGGTTAGTGTTAGGGTTAGGGCTCGGTTTAGGGTACGGGTTAGGATTAGGGTACGTGTTAGGGCTAGGGTAGGGGTTAGGGTTAGGGTACGCGTTAGGGTTAGGGTAGTGATTAAACCTATCCCACTCTCTAGAAACCCCTTAGCACGTAAAGGAATATTATTTGGGGGTCCAGCCATGGAGAAGAGTTTAGACACTAGGATTAGATAAGGAACACACCCATTATAAAGAAATCACATTAGGATTCTCTTTTTAAGCTGTTCCTTAAAACACTAGTGCTTAGGAAATCTATTGGAGGCAGAAGCAGTCAAGGGTAGCCTAGGGTTAGGGTTAGGCTTAGGGTTAGGCTTAGGGTACGGATTAGGGTACGTGTTCGGGGAGGGCTTCGGGTACGGCGTAGGGTATGGGTTAGGGTTAGGGTTAGGGTTAGTGTTAGGGTTAGGGCTCGGTTTAGGTTACGGGTTAGGATTAGGGTACGTGTTAGGGTTAGGGTAGGGGTTAGGGTTAGGGTACGCGTTACGGTTAGGGTTGTTATTAAACCTATCCCACTCTCTAGATACCCCTTAGCACGTAAAGGAATATTATTTGGGGGTCCAGCCATGGAGAAGAGTTTAGGCACTAAGATAAGATAAGGAACACACCCATTATAAAGAAATCACATTAGGATTCTCTTTTTAAGCTGTTCCTTAAAACACTAGTGCTTAGGAAATCTATTGGAGGCAGAAGCAGTCAAGGGTAGCCTAGGGTTAGGGTTAGGCTTAGGGTTAGGCTTAGGGTACGCCTTAGGGTACGGGTTCGGGGAGGGCTTCGGGTACGGCGTAGGGTATTGGTTAGGGTTAGGGTTAGGGTTAGTGTTAGGGTTAGGGCTCGGTTTAGGGTACGGGTTAGGATTAGGGTACGTGTTAGGGTTAGGGTATTGGTTAGGGTTAGGGTACGCGTTAGGGTTAGGGTAGTTATTAAACCTATCCCACTCTCTACATACCCCTTAGCACGTAAAGGAATATTATTTGGGGGTCCAGCCATGGAGAAGAGTTTAGACACTAAGATAATATAAGGAATACACATTATAAAGAAATCACATTAGGATTCTCTTTTTAAGCTGTTCCTTAAAACACTAGTGCTTAGGAAATCTATTGGAGGCAGAAGCAGTCAAGGGTAGCCTAGGGTTAGTGTTAGGCTTAGGGTTAGGCTTAGGGTACGGCTTAGGGTACGTGTTCGGGGAGGGCTTCGGGTACGGCGTAGGGTATGGGTTAGGGTTGGGGTTAGGGTTAGTGTTAGGGTTAGGGCTCGGTTTAGTGTACGGGTTAGGATTAGGGTACGTGTTAGGTTTAAGGTAGGGGTTAGGGTTAGGGTACGCGTTAGGGTAAGGGTAGTTATTAAACCTATCCCACTCTCTAGATACCCCTTAGCACGTAAAGGAATATTATTTGGGGGTCCAGCCATGGAGAAAAGTTTAGACACTAGGATAAAATAAGGGACACACCCATTATAAAGAAATCACATTACGATTCTCTTTTTAAGCTGTTCCTTAAAACACTAGTGCTTTGGAAATCTATTGGAGGCAGAAGCAGTCAAGGGTAGCCTAGGGTTAGTGTTAGGCTTAGAGTTAGGGTTAGGGTACGGCTTACCGTACAGTTTCGGGGAGGGCTTCGGGTATGGCGTAGGGTATGGGTTAGGGATAGAGTTAGGTTTAGTGTTAGGGTTAGGGCTCGGTTTAGGATACGAGTTAGGATTAGGGTACGTGTAAGTTTTAGGGTAGGGGTTAGAGTTAGTGTACGCGTAAGGGTTAGGGTAGTTATTAAACCTATCCCACTCTCTAGATACCCATTAACACGAAAAGGAATATTATTTGGGGTTCCAGCCATGGAGAAGAGTTTAGACACTAAGATAAGATAAGGAACACAACCATTATAAAGAAATCACATTAGGATTCTCTTTTTAAGCATTTCCTTAAAACACTAGTGCTTAGGAAATCTATTGGAGGCGGAAGCAGTCAAGGGTAGCCTAGTGTTAGGGTTAGGCTTAGGGTTAGGGTTAGGGTACGGCTTAGGTTACAGGTTCGGGGAGGGGCTCGGGTACGGCGTAGGGTATGGGTTAGGGTTAGGGTTAGGGTTAGGGTTAGGATTAAGGCTCGGTTTAGGGTATGGGTTAGGATTAGGGTATGGGTTAGGATTAGGGTATGTGTTAGGGTTAGGGTATGGGTTAGGGTTAGGGTTAATGTTAGGGTTAGGGCTCGGTTTAGGGTACAGGATAGGTTTAGGGTACGTGTGAGGCTTAGGGTAGGGGTAAGGGTTAGGGTACGTGTTAGGGATAGGGTAGTTATTAAACCTATTCCACTCTCTAGATACCCCTTAGCACGTAAAGGAATATTATTTGGGGGTCCAGCCATGGAGAAGAGTTTAGACACTAAGATAATATAAGGAACACACACATTATAAAGAAATCACATTAGGATTCTCTTTTTAAGCTGTTCCTTAAAACCCTAGTGCTTAGGAAATCTATTGGAGGCAGAAGCAGTCAAGGGTAGCCTAGGGTTAGGGTTAGGCTTAGGGTTAGGCTTAGGGTACGGCTTAGGGTACGGGTTTGGGGAGGGCTTCGGGTACGGCGTAGGGTATGGGTTAGGGTTAGGGTTAGGGTTAGTGTTACGGTTAGGGCTCGGTTTAGGGTACGGGTTAGGATTAGGGTACGTGTTAGGGTTAGGGTAGGGGTTAGGGTTAGGGTACGCGTTAGGGTTAGGGTAGTTATTAAACCTATCCCACTCTCTACATACCCCTTAGCACGTAAAGGAATATTATTTGGGGGTCCAGCCATGGAGAAGAGTTTAGACACTAAGATAATATAAGGAACACACACATTATAAAGAAATCACATTAGGATTCTCTTTTTAAGCTGTTCCTTAAAACACTAGTGCTTAGGAAATCTATTGGCGGCAGAAGCAGTCAAGGGTAGCCTAGTGTTAGGGTTAGGCTTAGGGTTAGGCTTAGGGTACGGCTTAGGGTACGGGTTCGGGGAGGGCTTCGGGTACGGCGTAGGGTATGAGTTAGGGTTAGGGTTAGGGTTAGTGTTAGGGTTAGGGCTCGGTTTAAGGGTTAGGGTTAGGGTTAGGGTTAGGGTTAGGGTTAGGGTTAGGGTTAGGGTTAGGGCTCGGTTTAGGGTACGGGTTAGGATTAGGGTACGTGTTAGGGTTAGGGTAGGGGTTAGGGTTAGGGTACGCGTTAGGGTTAGGGTAGTTATTAAACCTATCCCACTCTCTAGATACCCCTTAGCACGTAAAGGAATATTATTTGGGGGTCCAGCCATGGAGAAGAGTTTAGACACTAAGATAATATAAGGAACACACACATTATAAAGAAATCACATTAGGATTCTCTTTTTAAGCTGTTCCTTAAAACCCTAGTGCTTAGGAAATCTATTGGAGGCAGAAGCAGTCAAGGGTAGCCTAGGGTTAGGGTTAGGCTTAGGGTTAGGCTTAGGGTACGGCTTAGGGTACGGGTTTGGGGAGGGCTTCGGGTACGGCGTAGGGTATGGGTTAGGGTTAGGGTTAGGGTTAGTGTTAGGGTTAGGGCTCGGTTTAGGGTACGGGTTAGGATTAGGGTACGTGTTAAGGTTAGGGTAGGGGTTAGGGTTAGGGTACGCGTTAGGGTTAGGGTAGTTATTAAACCTATCCCACTCTCTAGATACCCCTTAGCACGTAAAGGAATATTATTTGGGGGTCCAGCCATGGAGAAGAGTTTAGACACTAAGATAATATAAGGAACACACCCATTATAAAGAAATCACATTAGGATTCTATTTTTAAGCTGTTCCTTAAAACACTAGTGCTTAGGAAATCTATTGGAGGCAGAAGCAGTCAAGGGTAGCCTAGGGTTAGGGTTAGGCTTAGGGTTAGGCTTAGGGTACGGCATAGGTTACGGGTTCGGGGAGGGCTTCGGGTGCGGCGTAGGGTATGGGTTAGGGTTAGGGTTAGGGTTAGTGTTAGGGTTAGGGCTCGGTTTAGGGTACGGGTTAGGATTAGGGTACGTGTTAGGGCTAGGGTAGGGGTTAGGGTTAGGGTACGCGTTAGGGTTAGGGTAGTGATTAAACCTATCCCACTCTCTAGATACCCCTTAGCACATAAAGGAATATTATTTGGGGGTCCAGCCATGGAGAAGAGTTTAGACACTAGGATTAGATAAGGAACACACCCATTATAAAGAAATCACATTAGGATTCTCTTTTTAAGCTGTTCCTTAAAACACTAGTGCTTAGGAAATCTATTGGAGGCAGAAGCAGTCAAGGGTAGCCTAGGGTTAGGGTTAGGCTTAGGGTTAGGCTTAGGGTACGGATTAGGGTACGTGTTCGGGGAGGGCTTCGGGTACGGCGTAGGGTATGGGTTAGGGTTAGGGTTAGGGTTAGTGTTAGGGTTAGGGCTCGGTTTAGGGTACGGGTTAGGATTAGGGTACGTGTTAGGGTTAGGGTAGGGGTTAGGGTTAGGGTACGCGTTACGGTTAGGGTTGTTATTAAACCTATCCCACTCTCTAGATACCCCTTAGCACGTAAAGGAATATTATTTGGGGGTCCAGCCATGGAGAAGAGTTTAGGCACTAAGATAAGATAAGGAACACACCCATTATAAAGAAATCACATTAGGATTCTCTTTTTAAGCTGTTCCTTAAAACACTAGTGCTTAGGAAATCTATTGGAGGCAGAAGCAGTCAAGGGTAGCCTAGGGTTAGGGTTAGGCTTAGGGTTAGGCTTAGGGTACGCCTTAGGGTACGGGTTCGGGGAGGGCTTCGGGTACGGCGTAGGGTATTGGTTAGGGTTAGGGTTAGGGTTAGTGTTAGGGTTAGGGCTCGGTTTAGGGTACGGGTTAGGATTAGGGTACGTGTTAGGGTTAGGGTATTGGTTAGGGTTAGGGTACGCGTTAGGGTTAGGGTAGTTATTAAACCTATCCCACTCTCTACATACCCCTTAGCACGTAAAGGAATATTATTTGGGGGTCCAGCCATGGAGAAGAGTTTAGACACTAAGATAATATAAGGAATACACATTATAAAGAAATCACATTAGGATTCTCTTTTTAAGCTGTTCCTTAAAACACTAGTGCTTAGGAAATCTATTGGAGGCAGAAGCAGTCAAGGGTAGCCTAGGGTTAGTGTTAGGCTTAGGGTTAGGCTTAGGGTACGGCTTAGGGTACGTGTTCGGGGAGGGCTTCGGGTACGGCGTAGGGTATGGGTTAGGGTTGGGGTTAGGGTTAGTGTTAGGGTTAGGGCTCGGTTTAGTGTACGGGTTAGGATTAGGGTACGTGTTAGGTTTAAGGTAGGGGTTAGGGTTAGGGTACGCGTTAGGGTAAGGGTAGTTATTAAACCTATCCCACTCTCTAGATACCCCTTAGCACGTAAAGGAATATTATTTGGGGGTCCAGCCATGGAGAAAAGTTTAGACACTAGGATAAAATAAGGGACACACCCATTATAAAGAAATCACATTACGATTCTCTTTTTAAGCTGTTCCTTAAAACACTAGTGCTTTGGAAATCTATTGGAGGCAGAAGCAGTCAAGGGTAGCCTAGGGTTAGTGTTAGGCTTAGAGTTAGGGTTAGGGTACGGCTTACCGTACAGTTTCCGGGAGGGCTTCGGGTATGGCGTAGGGTATGGGTTAGGGATAGAGTTAGGTTTAGTGTTAGGGTTAGGGCTCGGTTTAGGATACGAGTTAGGATTAGGGTACGTGTAAGTTTTAGGGTAGGGGTTAGAGTTAGTGTACGCGTAAGGGTTAGGGTAGTTATTAAACCTATCCCACTCTCTAGATACCCATTAACACGAAAAGGAATATTATTTGGGGTTCCAGCCATGGAGAAGAGTTTAGACACTAAGATAAGATAAGGAACACAACCATTATAAAGAAATCACATTAGGATTCTCTTTTTAAGCATTTCCTTAAAACACTAGTGCTTAGGAAATCTATTGGAGGCGGAAGCAGTCAAGGGTAGCCTAGTGTTAGGGTTAGGCTTAGGGTTAGGGTTAGGGTACGGCTTAGGTTACAGGTTCGGGGAGGGGCTCGGGTACGGCGTAGGGTATGGGTTAGGGTTAGGGTTAGGGTTAGGGTTAGGATTAAGGCTCGGTTTAGGGTATGGGTTAGGATTAGGGTATGCGTTAGGATTAGGGTATGTGTTAGGGTTAGGGTATGGGTTAGGGTTAGGGTTAATGTTAGGGTTAGGGCTCGGTTTAGGGTACAGGATAGGTTTAGGGTACGTGTGAGGCTTAGGGTAGGGGTAAGGGTTAGGGTACGTGTTAGGGATAGGGTAGTTATTAAACCTATTCCACTCTCTAGATACCCCTTAGCACGTAAAGGAATATTATTTGGGGGTCCAGCCATGGAGAAGAGTTTAGACACTAAGATAATATAAGGAACACACACATTATAAAGAAATCACATTAGGATTCTCTTTTTAAGCTGTTCCTTAAAACCCTAGTGCTTAGGAAATCTATTGGAGGCAGAAGCAGTCAAGGGTAGCCTAGGGTTAGGGTTAGGCTTAGGGTTAGGCTTAGGGTACGGCTTAGGGTACGGGTTTGGGGAGGGCTTCGGGTACGGCGTAGGGTATGGGTTAGGGTTAGGGTTAGGGTTAGTGTTAGGGTTAGGGCTCGGTTTAGGGTACGGGTTAGGATTAGGGTACGTGTTAGGGTTAGGGTAGGGGTTAGGGTTAGGGTACGCGTTAGGGTTAGGGTAGTTATTAAACCTATCCCACTCTCTAGATACCCCTTAGCACGTAAAGGAATATTATTTGGGGGTCCAGCCATGGAGAAGAGTTTAGACACTAAGATAATATAAGGAACACACACATTATAAAGAAATCACATTAGGATTCTCTTTTTAAGCTGTTCCTTAAAACACTAGTGCTTAGGAAATCTATTGGCGGCAGAAGCAGTCAAGGGTAGCCTAGTGTTAGGGTTAGGCTTAGGGTTAGGCTTAGGGTACGGCTTAGGGTACGGGTTCGGGGAGGGCTTCGGGTACGGCGTAGGGTATGAGTTAGGGTTAGGGTTAGGGTTAGTGTTAGGGTTAGGGCTCGGTTTAAGGGTTAGGGTTAGGGTTAGGGTTAGGGTTAGGGTTAGGGTTAGGGTTAGGGTTAGGGCTCGGTTTAGGGTACGGGTTAGGATTAGGGTACGTGTTAGGGTTAGGGTAGGGGTTAGGGTTAGGGTACGCGTTAGGGTTAGGGTAGTTATTAAACCTATCCCACTCTCTAGATACCCCTTAGCACGTAAAGGAATATTATTTGGGGGTCCAGCCATGGAGAAGAGTTTAGACACTAAGATAATATAAGGAACACACACATTATAAAGAAATCACATTAGGATTCTCTTTTTAAGCTGTTCCTTAAAACCCTAGTGCTTAGGAAATCTATTGGAGGCAGAAGCAGTCAAGGGTAGCCTAGGGTTAGGGTTAGGCTTAGGGTTAGGCTTAGGGTACGGCTTAGGGTACGGGTTTGGGGAGGGCTTCGGGTACGGCGTAGGGTATGGGTTAGGGTTAGGGTTAGGGTTAGTGTTAGGGTTAGGGCTCGGTTTAGGGTACGGGTTAGGATTAGGGTACGTGTTAAGGTTAGGGTAGGGGTTAGGGTTAGGGTACGCGTTAGGGTTAGGGTAGTTATTAAACCTATCCCACTCTCTAGATACCCCTTAGCACGTAAAGGAATATTATTTAGGGGTCCAGCCATGGAGAAGAGTTTAGACAGTAAGATAATATAAGGAACACACCCATTATAAAGAAATCACATTAGGATTCTATTTTTAAGCTGTTCCTTAAAACACTAGTGCTTAGGAAATCTATTGGAGGCAGAAGCAGTCAAGGGTAGCCTAGGGTTAGGGTTAGGCTTAGGGTTAGGCTTAGGGTACGGCATAGGTTACGGGTTCGGGGAGGGCTTCGGGTGCGGCGTAGGGTATGGGTTAGGGTTAGGGTTAGGGTTAGTGTTAGGGTTAGGGCTCGGTTTAGGGTACGGGTTAGGATTAGGGTACGTGTTAGGGCTAGGGTAGGGGTTAGGGTTAGGGTACGCGTTAGGGTTAGGGTAGTGATTAAACCTATCCCACTCTCTAGATACCCCTTAGCACATAAAGGAATATTATTTGGGGGTCCAGCCATGGAGAAGAGTTTAGACACTAGGATTAGATAAGGAACACACCCATTATAAAGAAATCACATTAGGATTCTCTTTTTAAGCTGTTCCTTAAAACACTAGTGCTTAGGAAATCTATTGGAGGCAGAAGCAGTCAAGGGTAGCCTAGGGTTAGGGTTAGGCTTAGGGTTAGGCTTAGGGTACGGATTAGGGTACGTGTTCGGGGAGGGCTTCGGGTACGGCGTAGGGTATGGGTTAGGGTTAGGGTTAGGGTTAGTGTTAGGGTTAGGGCTCGGTTTAGGGTACGGGTTAGGATTAGGGTACGTTTTAGGGTTAGGGTAGGGGTTAGGGTTAGGGTACGCGTTACGGTTAGGGTTGTTATTAAACCTATCCCACTCTCTAGATACCCCTTAGCACGTAAAGGAATATTATTTGGGGGTCCAGCCATGGAGAAGAGTTTAGACACTAAGATAATATAAGGAACACACCCATTATAAAGAAATCACATTAGGATTCTCTTTTTAAGCTGTTCCTTAAAACACTAGTGCTTAGGAAATCTATTGGAGGCAGAAGCAGTCAAGGGTAGCCTAGGGTTAGGGTTAGGCTTAGGGTTAGGCTTAGGGTACGCCTTAGGTTACGGGTTCGGGGAGGGCTTCGGGTGCGGCGTAGGGTATGGGTTAGGGTTAGGGTTAGGGTTAGTGTTAGGGTTAGGGCTCGGTTTAGGGTACGGGTTAGGATTAGGGTACGTGTTAGGGCTAGGGTAGGGGTTAGGGTTAGGGTACGCGTTAGGGTTAGGGTAGTGATTAAACCTATCCCACTCTCTAGATACCCCTTAGCACATAAAGGAATATTATTTGGGGGTCCAGCCATGGAGAAGAGTTTAGACACTAGGATTAGATAAGGAACACACCCATTATAAAGAAATCACATTAGGATTCTCTTTTTAAGCTGTTCCTTAAAACACTAGTGCTTAGGAAATCTATTGGAGGCAGAAGCAGTCAAGGGTAGCCTAGGGTTAGGGTTAGGCTTAGGGTTAGGCTTAGGGTACGCCTTAGGGTACGGGTTCGGGGAGGGCTTCGGGTACGGCGTAGTGTATGGGTTAGGGTTAGTGTTAGGGTTAGTGTTAGGGTTAGGGCTCGGTTTAGGGTACGGGTTAGGATTAGGGTACGTGTTAGGGTTAGGGTAGGGGTTAGGGTTAGGGTACGCGTTAGGGTTAGGGTAGTTATTAATCCTATCCCACTCTCTAGATACCCCTTAGCACGTAAAGGAATATTATTTGGGGGTCCAGCCATGGAGAAGAGTTTAGACACTAAGATAATATAAGGAACACACACATTATAAAGAAATCACATTAGGATTCTCTTTTTAAGCTGTTCCTTAAAACCCTAGTGCTTAGGAAATCTATTGGAGGCAGAAGCAGTCAAGGGTAGCCTAGGGTTAGGGTTAGGCTTAGGGTTAGGCTTAGGTTACGGCTTAGGGTACGGGTTCGGGGAGGGCTTCGGGTACGGCGTAGGGTATGGGTTAGGGTTAGGGTTAGGGTTAGTGTTAGGGTTAGGGCTCGGTTTAGGGTACGGGTTAGGATTAGGGTACGTGTTAGGGCTAGGGTAGGGGTTAGGGTTAGGGTACGCGTTAGGGTTAGGGTAGTGATTAAACCTATCCCACTCTCTAGATACCCCTTAGCACATAAAGGAATATTATTTGGGGGTCCAGCCATGGAGAAGAGTTTAGACACTAGGATTAGATAAGGAACACACCCATTATAAAGAAATCACATTAGGATTCTCTTTTTAAGCTGTTCCTTAAAACACTAGTGCTTAGGAAATCTATTGGAGGCAGAAGCAGTCAAGGGTAGCCTAGGGTTAGGGTTAGGCTTAGGGTTTGGCTTAGGGTACGGATTAGGGTACGTGTTCGGGGAGGGCTTCGGGTACGGCGTAGGGTATGGGTTAGGGTTAGGGTTAGGGTTAGTGTTAGGGTTAGGGCTCGGTTTAGGGTACGGGTTAGGATTAGGGTACGTGTTAGGGTTAGGGTAGGGGTTAGGGTTAGGGTACGCGTAACGGTTAGGGTAGTTATTAAACCTATCCCACTCTCTAGATACCCCTTAGCACGTAAAGGAATATTATTTGGGGGTCCAGCCATGGAGAAGAGTTTAGGCACTAAGATAATATAAGGAACACACACATTATAAAGAAATCACATTAGGATTCTCTTTTTAAGCTGTTCCTTAAAACACTAGTGCTTAGGAAATCTATTGGAGGCAGAAGCAGTCAAGGGTAGCCTAGGGTTAGGGTTAGGCTTAGGGTTAGGCTTAGGGTACGCCTTAGGGTACGGGTTCGGGGAGGGCTTCGGGTACGGCGTAGGGTATGGGTTAGGGTTAGGGTTAGGGTTAGTGTTAGGGTTAGGGCTCTGTTTAGGGTACGGCTTAGGATTAGGGTACGTGTTAGGGTTAGGGTAGTGGTTAGGGTTAGGGTACGCGTTAGGGTTAGGGTAGTTATTAAACCTATCCCACTCTCTACATACCCCTTAGCACGTAAAGGAATATTATTTGGGGGTCCAGCCATGGAGAAGAGTTTAGACACTAAGATAATATAAGGAACACACACATTATAAAGAAATCACATTAGGATTCTCTTTTTAAGCTGTTCCTTAAAACCCTAGTGCTTAGGAAATCTATTGGAGGCAGAAGCAGTCAAGGGTAGCCTAGGGTTAGGGTTAGGCTTAGGGTTAGGCTTAGGGTACGGCTTAGGGTACGGGTTTGGGGAGGGCTTCGGGTACGGCGTAGGGTATGGGTTAGGGTTAGGGTTAGGGTTAGTGTTAGGGTTAGGGCTCGGTTTAGGGTACGGGTTAGGATTAGGGTACGTGTTAGGGTTAGGGTAGGGGTTAGGGTTAGGGTACGCGTTAGGGTTAGGGTAGTTATTAAACCTATCCCACTCTCTACATACCCCTTAGCACGTAAAGGAATATTATTTGGGGGTCCAGCCATGGAGAAGAGTTTAGACACTAAGATAATATAAGGAACACACACATTATAAAGAAATCACATTAGGATTCTCTTTTTAAGCTGTTCCTTAAAACCCTAGTGCTTAGGAAATCTATTGGAGGCAGAAGCAGTCAAGGGTAGCCTAGGGTTAGGGTTAGGCTTAGGGTTAGGCTTAGGGTACGGCTTAGGGTACGGGTTTGGGGAGGGCTTCGGGTACGGTGTAGGGTATGGGTTAGGGTTAGGGTTAGGGTTAGTGTTAGGGTTAGGGCTCGGGTTAGGGTACGGGTTAGGATTAGGGTACGTGTTAGGGTTAGGGTAGGGGTTAGGGTTAGGGTACGCGTTAGGGTTAGGGTAGTTATTAAACCTATCCCACTCTCTAGATACCCCTTAGCACGTAAAGGAATATTATTTGGGGGTCCAGCCATGGAGAAGAGTTTAGACACTAAGATAATATAAGGAACACACACATTATAAAGAAATCACATTAGGATTCTCTTTTTAAGCTGTTCCTTAAAACACTAGTGCTTAGGAAATCTATTGGAGGCAGAAGCAGTCAAGGGTAGCCTAGGGTTAGGGTTAGGCTTAGGGTTAGGCTTAGGATACGGCTTAGGGTACGGGTTCGGGGAGGGCTTCGGGTACGGCGTAGGGTATGGGTTAGGGTTAGGGTTAGGGTTAGTGTTAGGGTTAGGGCTCGGTTTAGGGTACGGGTTAGGATTAGGGTACGTGTTAGGGCTAGGGTAGGGGATAGGGTTAGGGTACGTGTTAGGGTTAGGGTAGTGATTAAACCTATCCCACTCTCTAGATACCCCTTAGCACATAAAGGAATATTATTTGGGGGTCCAGCCATGGAGAAGAGTTTAGACACTAGGATTAGATAAGGAACACACCCATTATAAAGAAATCACATTAGGATTCTCTTTTTAAGCTGTTCCTTAAAACACTAGTGCTTAGGAAATCTATTGGATTCAGAAGCAGTCAAGGGTAGCCTAGGGTTAGGGTTAGGCTTAGGGTTAGGCTTAGGGTACGGCTTAGGGTACGTGTTCGGGGAGGGCTTCGGGTACGGCGTAGGGTATGGGTTAGGGTTAGGGTTAGGGTTAGTGTAAGGGTTAGGGCTCGGTTTAGGGTACAGGTTAGGATTAGGGTACGTGTTAGGGTTAGGGTAGGGGTTAGGGTTAGGGTACGCGTTACGGTTAGGGTAGTTATTAAACCTATCCCACTCTCTAGATACCCCTTAGCACGTAAAGGAATATTATTTTGGGGTCCAGCCATGGAGAAGAGTTTAGGCACTAAGATAAGATAAGTAACACACCCATTATAAAGAAATCACATTAGGATTCTCTTTTTAAGCTGTTCCTTAAAACACTAGTGCTTAGGAAATCTATTGGAGGCAGAAGCAGTCAAGGGTAGCCTAGGGTTAGGGTTAGGCTTAGGGTTAGGCTTAGGGTACGCCTTAGGGTACGGGTTCGGGGAGGGCTTCGGGTACGGTGTAGGGTATGGGTTAGGGTTAGGGTTAGGGTTAGTGTTAGGGTTAGGGCTCGGTTTAGGGTACGGGTTAGGATTAGGGTACGTGTTAGGGTTAGGGTAGTGGTTAGGGTTAGGGTACGCGTTAGGGTTAGGGTAGTTATTAAACCTATCCCACTCTCTACATACCCCTTAGCACGTAAAGGAATATTATTTGGGGGTCCAGCCATGGAGAAGAGTTTAGACACTAAGATAATATAAGGAACACACACATTATAAAGAAATCACATTAGGATTCTCTTTTTAAGCTGTTCCTTAAAACCCTAGTGCTTAGGAAATCTATTGGAGGCAGAAGCAGTCAAGGGTAGCCTAGGGTTAGGGTTAGGCTTAGGGTTAGGCTTAGGGTACGGCTTAGGGTACGGGTTTGGGGAGGGCTTCGGGTACGGCGTAGTGTATGGGTTAGGGTTAGGGTTAGGGTTAGTGTTAGGGTTAGGGCTCGGTTTAGGGTACGGGTTAGGATTAGGGTACGTGTTAGGGTTAGGGTAGGGGTTAGGGTTAGGGTACGCGTTAGGGTTAGGGTAGTTATTAAACCTATCCCACTCTCTAGATACCCCTTAGCACGTAAAGGAATATTATTTGGGGGTCCAGCAATGGAGAAGAGTTTAGACACTAAGATAATATAAGGAACACACACATTATAAAGAAATCACATTAGGATTCTCTTTTTAAGCTGTTCCTTAAAACACTAGTGCTTAGGAAATCTATTGGAGGCAGAAGCAGTCAAGGGTAGCCTAGGGTTAGGGTTAGGCTTAGGGTTAGGCTTAGGGTACGCCTTAGGGTACGGGTTCGGGGAGGGCTTCGGGTACGGCGTAGGGTATGGGTTAGGGTTAGGGTTAGGGTTAGTGTTAGGGTTAGGGCTCGGTTTAGGGTACGGGTTAGGATTAGGGTACGTGTTAGGGTTAGGGTAGGGGTTAGGGTTAGGGTATGCGTTAGGATTAGGGTAGTTATTAAACCTATCCCACTCTCTACATACCCCTTAGCACGTAAAGGAATATTATTTGGGGGTCCAGCCATGGAGAAGAGTTTAGACACTAAGATAATATAAGGAACACACACATTATAAAGAAATCACATTAGGATTCTCTTTTTAAGCTGTTCCTTAAAACCCTAGTGCTTAGGAAATCTATTGGAGGCAGAAGCAGTCAAGGGTAGCCTAGGGTTAGGGTTAGGCTTAGGGTACGGCTTAGGGTACGGGTTTGGGGAGGGCTTCGGGTACGGCGTAGGGTATGGGTTAGGGTTAGGGTTAGGGTTAGTGTTAGGGTTAGGGCTCGGTTTAGGGTACGGGTTAGGATTAGGGTACGTGTTAGGGTTAGGGTAGGGGTTAGGGTTAGGGTACGCGTTAGGGTTAGGGTAGTTATTAAACCTATCCCACTCTCTACATACCCCTTAGCACGTAAAGGAATATTATTTGGGGGTCCAGCCATGGAGAAGAGTTTAGACACTAAGATAATATAAGGAACACACACATTATAAAGAAATCACATTAGGATTCTCTTTTTAAGCTGTTCCTTAAAACCCTAGTGCTTAGGAAATCTATTGGAGGCAGAAGCAGTCAAGGGTAGCCTAGGGTTAGGGTTAGGCTTAGGGTTAGGCTTAGGGTACGGCTTAGGGTACGTGTTCGGGGAGGGCTTCGGGTACGGCGTAGGGTATGGGTTAGGGTTAGGGTTAGGGTTAGTGTTAGGGTTAGGGCTCGGTTTAGGGTACAGGTTAGGATTAGGGTACGTGTTAGGGTTAGGGTAGGGGTTAGGGTTAGGGTACGCGTTACGGTTAGGGTAGTTATTAAACCTATCCCACTCTCTAGATACCCCTTAGCACCTAAAGGAATATTATTTGGGGGTCCAGCCATGGAGAAGAGTTTAGGCACTAAGATAAGATAAGGAACACACCCATTATAAAGAAATCACATTAGGATTCTCTTTTTAAGCTGTTCCTTAAAACACTAGTGCTTAGGAAATCTATTGGAGGCAGAAGCAGTCAAGGGTAGCCTAGGGTTAGGGTTAGGCTTAGGGTTAGGCTTAGGGTACGCCTTAGGGTACGGGTTCGGGGAGGGCTTCGGGTACGGCGTAGTTTATGGGTTAGGGTTAGGGTTAGGGTTAGTGTTAGGGTTAGGGCTCGGTTTAGGGTACGGGTTAGGATTAGGGTACGTGTTAGGGTTAGGGTAGGGGTTAGGGTTAGGGTACGCGTTAGGGTTAGGGTAGTTATTAA
This sequence comes from Balaenoptera physalus, assembly GCF_965194825.1. Lineage (NCBI taxonomy): Eukaryota > Metazoa > Chordata > Mammalia > Artiodactyla > Balaenopteridae > Balaenoptera > Balaenoptera physalus. Next base: position 323,059 of record NW_028125898.1, on the reverse strand, counting down.
TCCTATCCCACTCTCTAGATACCCCTTAGCACGTAAAGGAATATTATTTGGGGGTCCAGCCATGGAGAAGAGTTTAGACACTAAGATAATATAAGGAACACACACATTATAAAGAAATCACATTAGGATTCTCTTTTTAAGCTGTTCCTTAAAACACTAGTGCTTAGGAAATCTATTGGAGGCAGAAGCAGTCAAGGGTAGCCTAGGGTTAGGGTTAGGCTTAGGGTTTGGCTTAGGGTACGGATTAGGGTACGTGTTCGGGGAGGGCTTCGGGTACGGCGTAGGGTATGGGTTAGGGTTAGGGTTAGGGTTAGTGTTAGGGTTAGGGCTCGGTTTAGGGTACGGGTTAGGATTAGGGTACGTGTTAGGGTTAGGGTAGGGGTTAGGGTTAGGGTACGCGTTACGGTTAGGGTAGTTATTAAACCTATCCCACTCTCTAGATACCCCTTAGCACGTAAAGGAATATTATTTGGGGGTCCAGCCATGGAGAAGAGTTTAGACACTAAGATAATATAAGGAACACACACATTATAAAGAAATCACATTAGGATTCTCTTTTTAAGCTGTTCCTTAAAACACTAGTGCTTAGGAAATCTATTGGAGGCAGAAGCAGTCAAGGGTAGCCTAGGGTTAGGGTTAGGCTTAGGGTTAGGCTTAGGGTACGCCTTAGGGTACGGGTTCGGGGAGGGCTTCGGGTACGGCGTAGGGTATGGGTTAGGGTTAGGGTTAGGGTTAGTGTTAGGGTTAGGGCTCGGTTTAGGGTACGGGTTAGGATTAGTGTACGTGTTAGGGTTAGGGTAGGGGTTAGGGTTAGGGTACGCGTTAGGGTTAGGGTAGTTATTAAACCTATCCCACTCTCTAGATACCCCTTAGCACGTAAAGGAATATTATTTGGGGGTCCAGCCATGGAGAAGAGTTTAGACACTAAGATAATATAAGGAACACACACATTATAAAGAAATCACATTATGATTCTCTTTTTAAGCTGTTCCTTAAAACACTAGTGCTTAGGAAATCTATTGGAGGCAGAAGCAGTCAAGGGTAGCCTAGGGTTAGGGTTAGGCTTAGGGTTAGGCTTAGGGTACGGGTTCGGGGAGGGCTTCGGGTACGGCGTAGGGTATGGGTTAGGGTTAGGGTTAGGGTTAGTGTTAGGGTTAGGGCTCGGTTTAGGGTACGGGTTAGGATTAGGGTACGTGTTAGGGCTAGGGTAGGGGTTAGGGTTAGGGTACGCGTTAGGATTAGGGTAGTTATTAAACCTATCCCACTCTCTACATACCCCTTAGCACGTAAAGGAATATTATTTGGGGGTCCAGCCATGGAGAAGAGTTTAGACACTAAGATAATATAAGGAACACACACATTATAAAGAAATCACATTAGGATTCTCTTTTTAAGCTGTTCCTTAAAACCCTAGTGCTTAGGAAATCTATTGGAGGCAGAAGCAGTCAAGGGTAGCCTAGGGTTAGGGTTAGGCTTAGGGTTAGGCTTAGGGTACGGCTTAGGGTACGGGTTTGGGGAGGGCTTCGGGTACGGCGTAGGGTATGGGTTAGGGTTAGGGTTAGGGTTAGTGTTAGGGTTAGGGCTCGGTTTAGGGTACGGGTTAGGATTAGGGTACGTGTTAGGGTTAGGGTAGGGGTTAGGGTTAAGGTACGCGTTAGGGTTAGGGTAGTTATTAAACCTATCCCACTCTCTAGATACCCCTTAGCACCTAAAGGAATATTATTTGGGGGTCCAGCCATGGAGAAGAGTTTAGGCACTAAGATAAGATAAGGAACACACCCATTATAAAGAAATCACATTAGGATTCTCTTTTTAAGCTGTTCCTTAAAACACTAGTGCTTAGGAAATCTATTGGAGGCAGAAGCAGTCAAGGGTAGCCTAGGGTTAGGGTTAGGCTTAGGGTTAGGCTTAGGGTACGCCTTAGGGTACGGGTTCGGGGAGGGCTTCGGGTACGGCGTAGTTTATGGGTTAGGGTTAGGGTTAGGGTTAGTGTTAGGGTTAGGGCTCGGTTTAGGGTACGGGTTAGGATTAGGGTACGTGTTAGGGTTAGGGTAGGGGTTAGGGTTAGGGTACGCGTTAGGGTTAGGGTAGTTATTAATCCTATCCCACTCTCTAGATACCCCTTAGCACGTAAAGGAATATTATTTGGGGGTCCAGCCATGGAGAAGAGTTTAGACACTAAGATAATATAAGGAACACACACATTATAAAGAAATCACATTAGGATTCTCTTTTTAAGCTGTTCCTTAAAACACTAGTGCTTAGGAAATCTATTGGAGGCAGAAGCAGTCAAGGGTAGCCTAGGGTTAGGGTTAGGCTTAGGGTTTGGCTTAGGGTACGGATTAGGGTACGTGTTCGGGGAGGGCTTCGGGTACGGCGTAGGGTATGGGTTAGGGTTAGGGTTAGGGTTAGTGTTAGGGTTAGGGCTCGGTTTAGGGTACGGGTTAGGATTAGGGTACGTGTTAGGGTTAGGGTAGGGGTTAGGGTTAGGGTACGCGTTACGGTTAGGGTAGTTATTAAACCTATCCCACTCTCTAGATACCCCTTAGCACGTAAAGGAATATTATTTGGGGGTCCAGCCATGGAGAAGAGTTTAGACACTAAGATAATATAAGGAACACACACATTATAAAGAAATCACATTAGGATTCTCTTTTTAAGCTGTTCCTTAAAACCCTAGTGCTTAGGAAATCTATTGGAGGCAGAAGCAGTCAAGGGTAGCCTAGGGTTAGGGTTAGGCTTAGGGTTAGGCTTAGGGTACGGCTTAGGGTACGGGTTTGGGGAGGGCTTCGGGTACGGCGTAGGGTATGGGTTAGGGTTAGGGTTAGGGTTAGTGTTAGGGTTAGGGCTCGGTTTAGGGTACGGGTTAGGATTAGGGTACGTGTTAGGGTTAGGGTAGGGGTTAGGGTTAGGGTACGCGTTAGGGTTAGGGTAGTTATTAAACCTATCCCACTCTCTACATACCCCTTAGCACGTAAAGGAATATTATTTGGGGGTCCAGCCATGGAGAAGAGTTTAGACACTAAGATAATATAAGGAACACACACATTATAAAGAAATCACATTAGGATTCTCTTTTTAAGCTGTTCCTTAAAACCCTAGTGCTTAGGAAATCTATTGGAGGCAGAAGCAGTCAAGGGTAGCCTAGGGTTAGGGTTAGGCTTAGGGTTAGGCTTAGGGTACGGCTTAGGGTACGGGTTTAGGGAGGGCTTCGGGTACGGTGTAGGGTATGGGTTAGGGTTAGGGTTAGGGTTAGTGTTAGGGTTAGGGCTCGGTTTAGGGTACGGGTTAGGATTAGGGTACGTGTTAGGGTTAGGGTAGGGGTTAGGGTTAGGGTACGCGTTAGGGTTAGGGTAGTTATTAAACCTATCCCACTCTCTAGATACCCCTTAGCACGTAAAGGAATATTATTTGGGGGTCCAGCCATGGAGAAGAGTTTAGACACTAAGATAATATAAGGAACACACACATTATAAAGAAATCACATTAGGATTCTCTTTTTAAGCTGTTCCTTAAAACACTAGTGCTTAGGAAATCTATTGGAGGCAGAAGCAGTCAAGGGTAGCCTAGGGTTAGGGTTAGGCTTAGGGTTAGGCTTAGGGTACGGGTTCGGGGAGGGCTTCGGGTACGGCGTAGGGTATGGGTTAGGGTTAGGGTTAGGGTTAGTGTTAGGGTTAGGGCTCGGTTTAGGGTACGGGTTAGGATTAGGGTACGTGTTAGGGCTAGGGTAGGGGTTAGGGTTAGGGTACGCGTTAGGGTTAGGGTAGTGATTAAACCTATTCCACTCTCTAGATACCCCTTAGCACATAAAGGAATATTATTTGGGGGTCCAGCCATGGAGAAGAGTTTAGACACTAGGATTAGATAAGGAACACACCCATTATACAGAAATCACATTAGGATTCTCTTTTTAAGCTGTTCCTTAAAACACTAGTGCTTAGGAAATCTATTGGAGGCAGAAGCAGTCAAGGGTAGCCTAGGGTTAGGGTTAGGCTTAGGGTTAGGCTTAGGGTACGGATTAGGGTACGTGTTCGGGGAGGGCTTCGGGTACGGCGTAGGGTATGGGTTAGGGTTAGGGTTAGGGTTAGTGTTAGGGTTAGGGCTCGGTTTAGGGTACGGGTTAGGATTAGGGTACGTGTTAGGGTTAGGGTAGGGGTTAGGGTTAGGGTACGCGTTACGGTTAGGGTAGTTATTAAACCTATCCCACTCTCTAGATACCCCTTAGCACGTAAAGGAATATTATTTGGGGGTCCAGCCATGGAGAAGAGTTTAGGCACTAAGATAAGATAAGGAACACACCCATTATAAAGAAATCACATTAGGATTCTCTTTTTAAGCTGTTCCTTAAAACACTAGTGCTTAGGAAATCTATTGGAGGCAGAAGCAGTCAAGGGTAGCCTAGGGTTAGGGTTAGGCTTAGGGTTAGGCTTAGGGTACGCCTTAGGGTACGGGTTCGGGGAGGGCTTCGGGTACGGCGTAGGGTATGGGTTAGGGTTAGGGTTAGGGTTAGTGTTAGGGTTAGGGCTCGGTTTAGGGTACGGGTTAGGATTAGGGTACGTGTTAGGGTTAGGGTAGGGTTAGGGTTAGGGTACGCGTTAGGATTAGGGTAGTTATTAAACCTATCCCACTCTCTACATACCCCTTAGCACGTAAAGGAATATTATTTGGGGGTCCAGCCATGGAGAAGAGTTTAGACACTAAGATAATATAAGGAACACACACATTATAAAGAAATCACATTAGGATTCTCTTTTTAAGCTGTTCCTTAAAACCCTAGTGCTTAGGAAATCTATTGGAGGCAGAAGCAGTCAAGGGTAGCCTAGGGTTAGGGTTAGGCTTAGGGTTAGGCTTAGGGTACGGCTTAGGGTACGGGTTTGGGGAGGGCTTCGGGTACGGCGTAGGGTATGGGTTAGGGTTAGGGTTAGGGTTAGTGTTAGGGTTAGGGCTCGGTTTAGGGTACGGGTTAGGATTAGGGTACGTGTTAGGGTTAGGGTAGGGGTTAGGGTTAGGGTACGCGTTAGGGTTAGGGTAGTTATTAAACCTATCCCACTCTCTACATACCCCTTAGCACGTAAAGGAATATTATTTGGGGGTCCAGCCATGGAGAAGAGTTTAGACACTAAGATAATATAAGGAACACACACATTATAAAGAAATCACATTAGGATTCTCTTTTTAAGCTGTTCCTTAAAACCCTAGTGCTTAGGAAATCTATTGGAGGCAGAAGCAGTCAAGGGTAGCCTAGGGTTAGGGTTAGGCTTAGGGTTAGGCTTAGGGTACGGCTTAGGGTACGTGTTCGGGGAGGGCTTCGGGTACGGCGTAGGGTATGGGTTAGGGTTAGGGTTAGGGTTAGTGTTAGGGTTAGGGCTCGGTTTAGGGTACGGGTTAGGATTAGGGTACGTGTTAGGGTTAGGGTAGGGGTTAGGGTTAGGGTACGCGTTAGGGTTAGGGTAGTTATTAAACCTATCCCACTCTCTAGATACCCCTTAGCACCTAAAGGAATATTATTTGGGGGTCCAGCCATGGAGAAGAGTTTAGGCACTAAGATAAGATAAGGAACACACCCATTATAAAGAAATCACATTAGGATTCTCTTTTTAAGCTGTTCCTTAAAACACTAGTGCTTAGGAAATCTATTGGAGGCAGAAGCAGTCAAGGGTAGCCTAGGGTTAGGGTTAGGCTTAGGGTTAGGCTTAGGGTACGCCTTAGGGTACGGGTTCGGGGAGGGCTTCGGGTACGGCGTAGTTTATGGGTTAGGGTTAGGGTTAGGGTTAGTGTTAGGGTTAGGGCTCGGTTTAGGGTACGGGTTAGGATTAGGGTACGTGTTAGGGTTAGGGTAGGGGTTAGGGTTAGGGTACGCGTTAGGGTTAGGGTAGTTATTAATCCTATCCCACTCTCTAGATACCCCTTAGCACGTAAAGGAATATTATTTGGGGGTCCAGCCATGGAGAAGAGTTTAGACACTAAGATAATATAAGGAACACACACATTATAAAGAAATCACATTAGGATTCTCTTTTTAAGCTGTTCCTTAAAACACTAGTGCTTAGGAAATCTATTGGAGGCAGAAGCAGTCAAGGGTAGCCTAGGGTTAGGGTTAGGCTTAGGGTTTGGCTTAGGGTACGGATTAGGGTACGTGTTCGGGGAGGGCTTCGGGTACGGCGTAGGGTATGGGTTAGGGTTAGGGTTAGGGTTAGTGTTAGGGTTAGGGCTCGGTTTAGGGTACGGGTTAGGATTAGGGTACGTGTTAGGGTTAGGGTAGGGGTTAGGGTTAGGGTACGCGTTACGGTTAGGGTAGTTATTAAACCTATCCCACTCTCTAGATACCCCTTAGCACGTAAAGGAATATTATTTGGGGGTCCAGCCATGGAGAAGAGTTTAGACACTAAGATAATATAAGGAACACACACATTATAAAGAAATCACATTAGGATTCTCTTTTTAAGCTGTTCCTTAAAACACTAGTGCTTAGGAAATCTATTGGAGGCAGAAGCAGTCAAGGGTAGCCTAGGGTTAGGGTTAGGCTTAGGGTTATGCTTAGGGTACGCCTTAGGGTACGGGTTCGGGGAGGGCTTCGGGTACGGCGTAGGGTATGGGTTAGGGTTAGGGTTAGGGTTAGTGTTAGGTTTAGGGCTCGGTTTAGGGTACGGGTTAGGATTAGGGTACGTGTTAGGGTTAGGGTAGTGGTTAGGGTTAGGTTACGCGTTAGGGTTAGGGTAGTTATTAAACCTATCCCACTCTCTACATACCCCTTAGCACGTAAAGGAATATTATTTGGGGGTCCAGCCATGGAGAAGAGTTTAGACACTAAGATAATATAAGGAACACACACATTATAAAGAAATCACATTAGGATTCTCTTTTTAAGCTGTTCCTTAAAACCCTAGTGCTTAGGAAATCTATTGGAGGCAGAAGCAGTCAAGGGTAGCCTAGGGTTAGGGTTAGGCTTAGGGTTAGGCTTAGGGTACGGCTTAGGGTACGGGTTTGGGGAGGGCTTCGGGTACGGCGTAGGGTATGGGTTAGGGTTAGGGTTAGGGTTAGTGTTAGGGTTAGGGCTCGGTTTAGGGTACGGGTTAGGATTAGGGTACGTGTTAGGGTTAGGGTAGGGGTTAGGGTTAGGGTACGCGTTAGGGTTAGGGTAGTTATTAAACCTATCCCACTCTCTACATACCCCTTAGCACGTAAAGGAATATTATTTGGGGGTCCAGCCATGGAGAAGAGTTTAGACACTAAGATAATATAAGGAACACACACATTATAAAGAAATCACATTAGGATTCTCTTTTTAAGCTGTTCCTTAAAACCCTAGTGCTTAGGAAATCTATTGGAGGCAGAAGCAGTCAAGGGTAGCCTAGGGTTAGGGTTAGGCTTAGGGTTAGGCTTAGGGTACGGCTTAGGGTACGGGTTTGGGGAGGGCTTCGGGTACGGTGTAGGGTATGGGTTAGGGTTAGGGTTAGGGTTAGTGTTAGGGTTAGGGCTCGGTTTAGGGTACGGGTTAGGATTAGGGTACGTGTTAGGGTTAGGGTAGGGGTTAGGGTTAGGGTACGCGTTAGGGTTAGGGTAGTTATTAAACCTATCCCACTCTCTAGATACCCCTTAGCACGTAAAGGAATATTATTTGGGGGTCCAGCCATGGAGAAGAGTTTAGACACTAAGATAATATAAGGAACACACACATTATAAAGAAATCACATTAGGATTCTCTTTTTAAGCTGTTCCTTAAAACACTAGTGCTTAGGAAATCTATTGGAGGCAGAAGCAGTCAAGGGTAGCCTAGGGTTAGGGTTAGGCTTAGGGTTAGGCTTAGGGTACGGGTTCGGGGAGGGCTTCGGGTACGGCGTAGGGTATGGGTTAGGGTTAGGGTTAGGGTTAGTGTTAGGGTTAGGGCTCGGTTTAGGGTACGGGTTAGGATTAGGGTACGTGTTAGGGCTAGGGTAGGGGTTAGGGTTAGGGTACGCGTTAGGGTTAGGGTAGTGATTAAACCTATTCCACTCTCTAGATACCCCTTAGCACATAAAGGAATATTATTTGGGGGTCCAGCCATGGAGAAGAGTTTAGACACTAGGATTAGATAAGGAACACACCCATTATACAGAAATCACATTAGGATTCTCTTTTTAAGCTGTTCCTTAAAACACTAGTGCTTAGGAAATCTATTGGAGGCAGAAGCAGTCAAGGGTAGCCTAGGGTTAGGGTTAGGCTTAGGGTTAGGCTTAGGGTACGGATTAGGGTACGTGTTCGGGGAGGGCTTCGGGTACGGCGTAGGGTATGGGTTAGGGTTAGGGTTAGGGTTAGTGTTAGGGTTAGGGCTCGGTTTAGGTTACGGGTTAGGATTAGGGTACGTGTTAGGGTTAGGGTAGGGGTTAGGGTTAGGGTACGCGTTACGGTTAGGGTTGTTATTAAACCTATCCCACTCTCTAGATACCCCTTAGCACGTAAAGGAATATTATTTGGGGGTCCAGCCATGGAGAAGAGTTTAGGCACTAAGATAAGATAAGGAACACACCCATTATAAAGAAATCACATTAGGATTCTCTTTTTAAGCTGTTCCTTAAAACACTAGTGCTTAGGAAATCTATTGGAGGCAGAAGCAGTCAAGGGTAGCCTAGGGTTAGGGTTAGGCTTAGGGTTAGGCTTAGGGTACGCCTTAGGGTACGGGTTCGGGGAGGGCTTCGGGTACGGCGTAGGGTATTGGTTAGGGTTAGGGTTAGGGTTAGTGTTAGGGTTAGGGCTCGGTTTAGGGTACGGGTTAGGATTAGGGTACGTGTTAGGGTTAGGGTATTGGTTAGGGTTAGGGTACGCGTTAGGGTTAGGGTAGTTATTAAACCTATCCCACTCTCTACATACCCCTTAGCACGTAAAGGAATATTATTTGGGGGTCCAGCCATGGAGAAGAGTTTAGACACTAAGATAATATAAGGAATACACATTATAAAGAAATCACATTAGGATTCTCTTTTTAAGCTGTTCCTTAAAACACTAGTGCTTAGGAAATCTATTGGAGGCAGAAGCAGTCAAGGGTAGCCTAGGGTTAGTGTTAGGCTTAGGGTTAGGCTTAGGGTACGGCTTAGGGTACGTGTTCGGGGAGGGCTTCGGGTACGGCGTAGGGTATGGGTTAGGGTTGGGGTTAGGGTTAGTGTTAGGGTTAGGGCTCGGTTTAGTGTACGGGTTAGGATTAGGGTACGTGTTAGGTTTAAGGTAGGGGTTAGGGTTAGGGTACGCGTTAGGGTAAGGGTAGTTATTAAACCTATCCCACTCTCTAGATACCCCTTAGCACGTAAAGGAATATTATTTGGGGGTCCAGCCATGGAGAAAAGTTTAGACACTAGGATAAAATAAGGGACACACCCATTATAAAGAAATCACATTACGATTCTCTTTTTAAGCTGTTCCTTAAAACACTAGTGCTTTGGAAATCTATTGGAGGCAGAAGCAGTCAAGGGTAGCCTAGGGTTAGTGTTAGGCTTAGAGTTAGGGTTAGGGTACGGCTTACCGTACAGTTTCGGGGAGGGCTTCGGGTATGGCGTAGGGTATGGGTTAGGGATAGAGTTAGGTTTAGTGTTAGGGTTAGGGCTCGGTTTAGGATACGAGTTAGGATTAGGGTACGTGTAAGTTTTAGGGTAGGGGTTAGAGTTAGTGTACGCGTAAGGGTTAGGGTAGTTATTAAACCTATCCCACTCTCTAGATACCCATTAACACGAAAAGGAATATTATTTGGGGTTCCAGCCATGGAGAAGAGTTTAGACACTAAGATAAGATAAGGAACACAACCATTATAAAGAAATCACATTAGGATTCTCTTTTTAAGCATTTCCTTAAAACACTAGTGCTTAGGAAATCTATTGGAGGCGGAAGCAGTCAAGGGTAGCCTAGTGTTAGGGTTAGGCTTAGGGTTAGGGTTAGGGTACGGCTTAGGTTACAGGTTCGGGGAGGGGCTCGGGTACGGCGTAGGGTATGGGTTAGGGTTAGGGTTAGGGTTAGGGTTAGGATTAAGGCTCGGTTTAGGGTATGGGTTAGGATTAGGGTATGCGTTAGGATTAGGGTATGTGTTAGGGTTATGGTATGGGTTAGGGTTAGGGTTAATGTTAGGGTTAGGGCTCGGTTTAGGGTACAGGATAGGTTTAGGGTACGTGTGAGGCTTAGGGTAGGGGTAAGGGTTAGGGTACGTGTTAGGGATAGGGTAGTTATTAAACCTATTCCACTCTCTAGATACCCCTTAGCACGTAAAGGAATATTATTTGGGGGTCCAGCCATGGAGAAGAGTTTAGACACTAAGATAATATAAGGAACACACACATTATAAAGAAATCACATTAGGATTCTCTTTTTAAGCTGTTCCTTAAAACCCTAGTGCTTAGGAAATCTATTGGAGGCAGAAGCAGTCAAGGGTAGCCTAGGGTTAGGGTTAGGCTTAGGGTTAGGCTTAGGGTACGGCTTAGGGTACGGGTTTGGGGAGGGCTTCGGGTACGGCGTAGGGTATGGGTTAGGGTTAGGGTTAGGGTTAGTGTTAGGGTTAGGGCTCGGTTTAGGGTACGGGTTAGGATTAGGGTACGTGTTAGGGTTAGGGTAGGGGTTAGGGTTAGGGTACGCGTTAGGGTTAGGGTAGTTATTAAACCTATCCCACTCTCTACATACCCCTTAGCACGTAAAGGAATATTATTTGGGGGTCCAGCCATGGAGAAGAGTTTAGACACTAAGATAATATAAGGAACACACACATTATAAAGAAATCACATTAGGATTCTCTTTTTAAGCTGTTCCTTAAAACACTAGTGCTTAGGAAATCTATTGGCGGCAGAAGCAGTCAAGGGTAGCCTAGTGTTAGGGTTAGGCTTAGGGTTAGGCTTAGGGTACGGCTTAGGGTACGGGTTCGGGGAGGGCTTCGGGTACGGCGTAGGGTATGAGTTAGGGTTAGGGTTAGGGTTAGTGTTAGGGTTAGGGCTCGGTTTAAGGGTTAGGGTTAGGGTTAGGGTTAGGGTTAGGGTTAGGGTTAGGGTTAGGGTTAGGGCTCGGTTTAGGGTACGGGTTAGGATTAGGGTACGTGTTAGGGTTAGGGTAGGGGTTAGGGTTAGGGTACGCGTTAGGGTTAGGGTAGTTATTAAACCTATCCCACTCTCTAGATACCCCTTAGCACGTAAAGGAATATTATTTGGGGGTCCAGCCATGGAGAAGAGTTTAGACACTAAGATAATATAAGGAACACACACATTATAAAGAAATCACATTAGGATTCTCTTTTTAAGCTGTTCCTTAAAACCCTAGTGCTTAGGAAATCTATTGGAGGCAGAAGCAGTCAAGGGTAGCCTAGGGTTAGGGTTAGGCTTAGGGTTAGGCTTAGGGTACGGCTTAGGGTACGGGTTTGGGGAGGGCTTCGGGTACGGCGTAGGGTATGGGTTAGGGTTAGGGTTAGGGTTAGTGTTAGGGTTAGGGCTCGGTTTAGGGTACGGGTTAGGATTAGGGTACGTGTTAAGGTTAGGGTAGGGGTTAGGGTTAGGGTACGCGTTAGGGTTAGGGTAGTTATTAAACCTATCCCACTCTCTAGATACCCCTTAGCACGTAAAGGAATATTATTTAGGGGTCCAGCCATGGAGAAGAGTTTAGACAGTAAGATAATATAAGGAACACACCCATTATAAAGAAATCACATTAGGATTCTATTTTTAAGCTGTTCCTTAAAACACTAGTGCTTAGGAAATCTATTGGAGGCAGAAGCAGTCAAGGGTAGCCTAGGGTTAGGGTTAGGCTTAGGGTTAGGCTTAGGGTACGGCATAGGTTACGGGTTCGGGGAGGGCTTCGGGTGCGGCGTAGGGTATGGGTTAGGGTTAGGGTTAGGGTTAGTGTTAGGGTTAGGGCTCGGTTTAGGGTACGGGTTAGGATTAGGGTACGTGTTAGGGCTAGGGTAGGGGTTAGGGTTAGGGTACGCGTTAGGGTTAGGGTAGTGATTAAACCTATCCCACTCTCTAGATACCCCTTAGCACATAAAGGAATATTATTTGGGGGTCCAGCCATGGAGAAGAGTTTAGACACTAGGATTAGATAAGGAACACACCCATTATAAAGAAATCACATTAGGATTCTCTTTTTAAGCTGTTCCTTAAAACACTAGTGCTTAGGAAATCTATTGGAGGCAGAAGCAGTCAAGGGTAGCCTAGGGTTAGGGTTAGGCTTAGGGTTAGGCTTAGGGTACGGATTAGGGTACGTGTTCGGGGAGGGCTTCGGGTACGGCGTAGGGTATGGGTTAGGGTTAGGGTTAGGGTTAGTGTTAGGGTTAGGGCTCGGTTTAGGGTACGGGTTAGGATTAGGGTACGTGTTAGGGTTAGGGTAGGGGTTAGGGTTAGGGTACGCGTTACGGTTAGGGTTGTTATTAAACCTATCCCACTCTCTAGATACCCCTTAGCACGTAAAGGAATATTATTTGGGGGTCCAGCCATGGAGAAGAGTTTAGACACTAAGATAATATAAGGAACACACCCATTATAAAGAAATCACATTAGGATTCTCTTTTTAAGCTGTTCCTTAAAACACTAGTGCTTAGGAAATCTATTGGAGGCAGAAGCAGTCAAGGGTAGCCTAGGGTTAGGGTTAGGCTTAGGGTTAGGCTTAGGGTACGCCTTAGGTTACGGGTTCGGGGAGGGCTTCGGGTGCGGCGTAGGGTATGGGTTAGGGTTAGGGTTAGGGTTAGTGTTAGGGTTAGGGCTCGGTTTAGGGTACGGGTTAGGATTAGGGTACGTGTTAGGGCTAGGGTAGGGGTTAGGGTTAGGGTACGCGTTAGGGTTAGGGTAGTGATTAAACCTATCCCACTCTCTAGATACCCCTTAGCACATAAAGGAATATTATTTGGGGGTCCAGCCATGGAGAAGAGTTTAGACACTAGGATTAGATAAGGAACACACCCATTATAAAGAAATCACATTAGGATTCTCTTTTTAAGCTGTTCCTTAAAACACTAGTGCTTAGGAAATCTATTGGAGGCAGAAGCAGTCAAGGGTAGCCTAGGGTTAGGGTTAGGCTTAGGGTTAGGCTTAGGGTACGCCTTAGGGTACGGGTTCGGGGAGGGCTTCGGGTACGGCGTAGTGTATGGGTTAGGGTTAGTGTTATGGTTAGTGTTAGGGTTAGGGCTCGGTTTAGGGTACGGGTTAGGATTAGGGTACGTGTTAGGGTTAGGGTAGGGGTTAGGGTTAGGGTACGCGTTAGGGTTAGGGTAGTTATTAATCCTATCCCACTCTCTAGATACCCCTTAGCACGTAAAGGAATATTATTTGGGGGTCCAGCCATGGAGAAGAGTTTAGACACTAAGATAATATAAGGAACACACACATTATAAAGAAATCACATTAGGATTCTCTTTTTAAGCTGTTCCTTAAAACCCTAGTGCTTAGGAAATCTATTGGAGGCAGAAGCAGTCAAGGGTAGCCTAGGGTTAGGGTTAGGCTTAGGGTTAGGCTTAGGTTACGGCTTAGGGTACGGGTTCGGGGAGGGCTTCGGGTACGGCGTAGGGTATGGGTTAGGGTTAGGGTTAGGGTTAGTGTTAGGGTTAGGGCTCGGTTTAGGGTACGGGTTAGGATTAGGGTACGTGTTAGGGCTAGGGTAGGGGTTAGGGTTAGGGTACGCGTTAGGGTTAGGGTAGTGATTAAACCTATCCCACTCTCTAGATACCCCTTAGCACATAAAGGAATATTATTTGGGGGTCCAGCCATGGAGAAGAGTTTAGACACTAGGATTAGATAAGGAACACACCCATTATAAAGAAATCACATTAGGATTCTCTTTTTAAGCTGTTCCTTAAAACACTAGTGCTTAGGAAATCTATTGGAGGCAGAAGCAGTCAAGGGTAGCCTAGGGTTAGGGTTAGGCTTAGGGTTTGGCTTAGGGTACGGATTAGGGTACGTGTTCGGGGAGGGCTTCGGGTACGGCGTAGGGTATGGGTTAGGGTTAGGGTTAGGGTTAGTGTTAGGGTTAGGGCTCGGTTTAGGGTACGGGTTAGGATTAGGGTACGTGTTAGGGTTAGGGTAGGGGTTAGGGTTAGGGTACGCGTAACGGTTAGGGTAGTTATTAAACCTATCCCACTCTCTAGATACCCCTTAGCACGTAAAGGAATATTATTTGGGGGTCCAGCCATGGAGAAGAGTTTAGGCACTAAGATAATATAAGGAACACACACATTATAAAGAAATCACATTAGGATTCTCTTTTTAAGCTGTTCCTTAAAACACTAGTGCTTAGGAAATCTATTGGAGGCAGAAGCAGTCAAGGGTAGCCTAGGGTTAGGGTTAGGCTTAGGGTTAGGCTTAGGGTACGCCTTAGGGTACGGGTTCGGGGAGGGCTTCGGGTACGGCGTAGGGTATGGGTTAGGGTTAGGGTTAGGGTTAGTGTTAGGGTTAGGGCTCGGTTTAGGGTACGGCTTAGGATTAGGGTACGTGTTAGGGTTAGGGTAGTGGTTAGGGTTAGGGTACGCGTTAGGGTTAGGGTAGTTATTAAACCTATCCCACTCTCTACATACCCCTTAGCACGTAAAGGAATATTATTTGGGGGTCCAGCCATGGAGAAGAGTTTAGACACTAAGATAATATAAGGAACACACACATTATAAAGAAATCACATTAGGATTCTCTTTTTAAGCTGTTCCTTAAAACCCTAGTGCTTAGGAAATCTATTGGAGGCAGAAGCAGTCAAGGGTAGCCTAGGGTTAGGGTTAGGCTTAGGGTTAGGCTTAGGGTACGGCTTAGGGTACGGGTTTGGGGAGGGCTTCGGGTACGGCGTAGGGTATGGGTTAGGGTTAGGGTTAGGGTTAGTGTTAGGGTTAGGGCTCGGTTTAGGGTACGGGTTAGGATTAGGGTACGTGTTAGGGTTAGGGTAGGGGTTAGGGTTAGGGTACGCGTTAGGGTTAGGGTAGTTATTAAACCTATCCCACTCTCTACATACCCCTTAGCACGTAAAGGAATATTATTTGGGGGTCCAGCCATGGAGAAGAGTTTAGACACTAAGATAATATAAGGAACACACACATTATAAAGAAATCACATTAGGATTCTCTTTTTAAGCTGTTCCTTAAAACCCTAGTGCTTAGGAAATCTATTGGAGGCAGAAGCAGTCAAGGGTAGCCTAGGGTTAGGGTTAGGCTTAGGGTTAGGCTTAGGGTACGGCTTAGGGTACGGGTTTGGGGAGGGCTTCGGGTACGGTGTAGGGTATGGGTTAGGGTTAGGGTTAGGGTTAGTGTTAGGGTTAGGGCTCGGTTTAGGGTACGGGTTAGGATTAGGGTACGTGTTAGGGTTAGGGTAGGGGTTAGGGTTAGGGTACGCGTTAGGGTTAGGGTAGTTATTAAACCTATCCCACTCTCTAGATACCCCTTAGCACGTAAAGGAATATTATTTGGGGGTCCAGCCATGGAGAAGAGTTTAGACACTAAGATAATATAAGGAACACACACATTATAAAGAAATCACATTAGGATTCTCTTTTTAAGCTGTTCCTTAAAACACTAGTGCTTAGGAAATCTATTGGAGGCAGAAGCAGTCAAGGGTAGCCTAGGGTTAGGGTTAGGCTTAGGGTTAGGCTTAGGGTACGGCTTAGGGTACGGGTTCGGGGAGGGCTTCGGGTACGGCGTAGGGTATGGGTTAGGGTTAGGGTTAGGGTTAGTGTTAGGGTTAGGGCTCGGTTTAGGGTACGGGTTAGGATTAGGGTACGTGTTAGGGCTAGGGTAGGGGATAGGGTTAGGGTACGTGTTAGGGTTAGGGTAGTGATTAAACCTATCCCACTCTCTAGATACCCCTTAGCACATAAAGGAATATTATTTGGGGGTCCAGCCATGGAGAAGAGTTTAGACACTAGGATTAGATAAGGAACACACCCATTATAAAGAAATCACATTAGGATTCTCTTTTTAAGCTGTTCCTTAAAACACTAGTGCTTAGGAAATCTATTGGATTCAGAAGCAGTCAAGGGTAGCCTAGGGTTAGGGTTAGGCTTAGGGTTAGGCTTAGGGTACGGCTTAGGGTACGTGTTCGGGGAGGGCTTCGGGTACGGCGTAGGGTATGGGTTAGGGTTAGGGTTAGGGTTAGTGTTAGGGTTAGGGCTCGGTTTAGGGTACAGGTTAGGATTAGGGTACGTGTTAGGGTTAGGGTAGGGGTTAGGGTTAGGGTACGCGTTACGGTTAGGGTAGTTATTAAACCTATCCCACTCTCTAGATACCCCTTAGCACGTAAAGGAATATTATTTTGGGGTCCAGCCATGGAGAAGAGTTTAGGCACTAAGATAAGATAAGTAACACACCCATTATAAAGAAATCACATTAGGATTCTCTTTTTAAGCTGTTCCTTAAAACACTAGTGCTTAGGAAATCTATTGGAGGCAGAAGCAGTCAAGGGTAGCCTAGGGTTAGGGTTAGGCTTAGGGTTAGGCTTAGGGTACGCCTTAGGGTACGGGTTCGGGGAGGGCTTCGGGTACGGCGTAGGGTATGGGTTAGGGTTAGGGTTAGGGTTAGTGTTAGGGTTAGGGCTCGGTTTAGGGTACGGGTTAGGATTAGGGTACGTGTTAGGGTTAGGGTAGTGGTTAGGGTTAGGGTACGCGTTAGGGTTAGGGTAGTTATTAAACCTATCCCACTCTCTACATACCCCTTAGCACGTAAAGGAATATTATTTGGGGGTCCAGCCATGGAGAAGAGTTTAGACACTAAGATAATATAAGGAACACACACATTATAAAGAAATCACATTAGGATTCTCTTTTTAAGCTGTTCCTTAAAACCCTAGTGCTTAGGAAATCTATTGGAGGCAGAAGCAGTCAAGGGTAGCCTAGGGTTAGGGTTAGGCTTAGGGTTAGGCTTAGGGTACGGCTTAGGGTACGGGTTTGGGGAGGGCTTCGGGTACGGCGTAGTGTATGGGTTAGGGTTAGGGTTAGGGTTAGTGTTAGGGTTAGGGCTCGGTTTAGGGTACGGGTTAGGATTAGGGTACGTGTTAGGGTTAGGGTAGGGGTTAGGGTTAGGGTACGCGTTAGGGTTAGGGTAGTGATTAAACCTATCCCACTCTCTAGATACCCCTTAGCACATAAAGGAATATTATTTGGGGGTCCAGCCATGGAGAAGAGTTTAGACACTAGGATTAGATAAGGAACACACCCATTATAAAGAAATCACATTAGGATTCTCTTTTTAAGCTGTTCCTTAAAACACTAGTGCTTAGGAAATCTATTGGAGGCAGAAGCAGTCAAGGGTAGCCTAGGGTTAGGGTTAGGCTTAGGGTTAGGCTTAGGGTACGGATTAGGGTACGTGTTCGGGGAGGGCTTCGGGTACGGCGTAGGGTATGGGTTAGGGTTAGGGTTAGGGTTAGTGTTAGGGTTAGGGCTCGGTTTAGGGTACGGGTTAGGATTAGGGTACGTGTTAGGGTTAGGGTAGGGGTTAGGGTTAGGGTACGCGTTACGGTTAGGGTTGTTATTAAACCTATCCCACTCTCTAGATACCCCTTAGCACGTAAAGGAATATTATTTGGGGGTCCAGCCATGGAGAAGAGTTTAGACACTAAGATAATATAAGGAACACACCCATTATAAAGAAATCACATTAGGATTCTCTTTTTAAGCTGTTCCTTAAAACACTAGTGCTTAGGAAATCTATTGGAGGCAGAAGCAGTCAAGGGTAGCCTAGGGTTAGGGTTAGGCTTAGGGTTAGGCTTAGGGTACGCCTTAGGTTACGGGTTCGGGGAGGGCTTCGGGTGCGGCGTAGGGTATGGGTTAGGGTTAGGGTTAGGGTTAGTGTTAGGGTTAGGGCTCGGTTTAGGGTACGGGTTAGGATTAGGGTACGTGTTAGGGCTAGGGTAGGGGTTAGGGTTAGGGTACGCGTTAGGGTTAGGGTAGTGATTAAACCTATCCCACTCTCTAGATACCCCTTAGCACATAAAGGAATATTATTTGGGGGTCCAGCCATGGAGAAGAGTTTAGACACTAGGATTAGATAAGGAACACACCCATTATAAAGAAATCACATTAGGATTCTCTTTTTAAGCTGTTCCTTAAAACACTAGTGCTTAGGAAATCTATTGGAGGCAGAAGCAGTCAAGGGTAGCCTAGGGTTAGGGTTAGGCTTAGGGTTAGGCTTAGGGTACGCCTTAGGGTACGGGTTCGGGGAGGGCTTCGGGTACGGCGTAGTGTATGGGTTAGGGTTAGTGTTAGGGTTAGTGTTAGGGTTAGGGCTCGGTTTAGGGTACGGGTTAGGATTAGGGTACGTGTTAGGGTTAGGGTAGGGGTTAGGGTTAGGGTACGCGTTAGGGTTAGGGTAGTTATTAATCCTATCCCACTCTCTAGATACCCCTTAGCACGTAAAGGAATATTATTTGGGGGTCCAGCCATGGAGAAGAGTTTAGACACTAAGATAAGATAAGGAACACACACATTATAAAGAAATCACATTAGGATTCTCTTTTTAAGCTGTTCCTTAAAACCCTAGTGCTTAGGAAATCTATTGGAGGCAGAAGCAGTCAAGGGTAGCCTAGGGTTAGGGTTAGGCTTAGGGTTAGGCTTAGGTTACGGCTTAGGGTACGGGTTCGGGGAGGGCTTCGGGTACGGCGTAGGGTATGGGTTAGGGTTAGGGTTAGGGTTAGTGTTAGGGTTAGGGCTCGGTTTAGGGTACGGGTTAGGATTAGGGTACGTGTTAGGGTTAGGGTAGGGTTAGGGTTAGGGTACGCGTTAGGGTTAGGGTAGTGATTAAACCTATCCCACTCTCTAGATACCCCTTAGCACATAAAGGAATATTATTTGGGGGTCCAGCCATGGAGAAGAGTTTAGACACTAAGATAATATAAGGAACACACACATTATAAAGAAATCACATTAGGATTCTCTTTTTAAGCTGTTCCTTAAAACCCTAGTGCTTAGGAAATCTATTGGAGGCAGAAGCAGTCAAGGGTAGCCTAGGGTTAGGGTTAGGCTTAGGGTTAGGCTTAGGGTACGGCTTAGGGTACGGGTTTGGGGAGGGCTTCGGGTACGGCGTAGGGTATGGGTTAGGGTTAGGGTTAGGGTTAGTGTTAGGGTTAGGGCTCGGTTTAGGGTACGGGTTAGGATTAGGGTACGTGTTAGGGTTAGGGTAGGGGTTAGGGTTAGGGTACGCGTTAGGGTTAGGGTAGTTATTAAACCTATCCCACTCTCTACATACCCCTTAGCACGTAAAGGAATATTATTTGGGGGTCCAGCCATGGAGAAGAGTTTAGACACTAAGATAATATAAGGAACACACACATTATAAAGAAATCACATTAGGATTCTCTTTTTAAGCTGTTCCTTAAAACCCTAGTGCTTAGGAAATCTATTGGAGGCAGAAGCAGTCAAGGGTAGCCTAGGGTTAGGGTTAGGCTTAGGGTTAGGCTTAGGGTACGGCTTAGGGTACGTGTTCGGGGAGGGCTTCGGGTACGGCGTAGGGTATGGGTTAGGGTTAGGGTTAGGGTTAGTGTTAGGGTTAGGGCTCGGTTTAGGGTACAGGTTAGGATTAGGGTACGTGTTAGGGTTAGGGTAGGGGTTAGGGTTAGGGTACGCGTTACGGTTAGGGTAGTTATTAAACCTATCCCACTCTCTAGATACCCCTTAGCACCTAAAGGAATATTATTTGGGGGTCCAGCCATGGAGAAGAGTTTAGGCACTAAGATAAGATAAGGAACACACCCATTATAAAGAAATCACATTAGGATTCTCTTTTTAAGCTGTTCCTTAAAACACTAGTGCTTAGGAAATCTATTGGAGGCAGAAGCAGTCAAGGGTAGCCTAGGGTTAGGGTTAGGCTTAGTGTTAGGCTTAGGGTACGCCTTAGGGTACGGGTTCGGGGAGGGCTTCGGGTACGGCGTAGTTTATGGGTTAGGGTTAGGGTTAGGGTTAGTGTTAGGGTTAGGGCTCGGTTTAGGGTACGGGTTAGGATTAGGGTACGTGTTAGGGTTAGGGTAGGGGTTAGGGTTAGGGTACGCGTTAGGGTTAGGGTAGTTATTAATCCTATCCCACTCTCTAGATACCCCTTAGCACGTAAAGGAATATTATTTGGGGGTCCAGCCATGGAGAAGAGTTTAGACACTAAGATAATATAAGGAACACACACATTATAAAGAAATCACATTAGGATTCTCTTTTTAAACTGTTCCTTAAAACCCTAGTGCTTAGGAAATCTATTGGAGGCAGAAGCAGTCAAGGGTAGCCTAGGGTTAGGGTTAGGCTTAGGGTTAGGCTTAGGGTACGGCTTAGGGTACGGGTTTGGGGAGGGCTTCGGGTACGGCGTAGGGTATGGGTTAGGGTTAGGGTTAGGGTTAGTGTTAGGGTTAGGGCTCGGTTTAGGGTACGGGTTAGGATTAGGGTACGTGTTAGGGTTAGAGTAGGGGTTAGGGTTAGGGTACGCGTTAGGGTTAGGGTAGTTATTAAACCTATCCCACTCTCTAGATACCCCTTAGCACGTAAAGTAATATTATTTGGGGGTCCAGCCATGGAGAAGAGTTTAGACACTAAGATAATATAAGGAAGACACACATTATAAAGAAATCACATTAGGATTCTCTTTTTAAGCTGTTCCTTAAAACACTAGTGCTTAGGAAATCTATTGGAGGCAGAAGCAGTCAAGGGTAGCCTAGGGTTAGGGTTAGGCTTAGGGTTAGGCTTAGGGTACGGCTTAGGGTACGGGTTCGGGGAGGGCTTCGGGTACGGCGTAGGGTATGGGTTAGGGTTAGGGTTAGGGATAGTGTTAAGGTTAGGGCTCGGTTTAGGGTACGGGTTAGGATTAGGGTACGTGTTAGGGTTAGGTTAGGGGTTAGGGTTAGGGTACGCGTTACAGTTAGGGTAGTTATTAAACCTATCCCACTCTCTAGATACCCCTTAGCACGTAAAGGAATATTATTTGGGGGTCCAGCCATGGAGAAGAGTTTAGACACTAAGATAAGATAAGGAACACACCCATTATACAGAAATCACATTAGGATACTCTTTTTAAGCTGTTCCTTAAAACAGTAGTGCTTAGGAAATCTATTGGAGGCAGAAGCAGTCAAGGGTAGCCTAGGGTTAGGGTTAGGCTTAGGGTTAGGCTTAGGGTACGGATTAGGGTACGTGTTCGGGGAGGGCTTCGGGTACGGCGTAGGGTATGGGTTAGGGTTAGGGTTAGGGTTAGTGTTAGGGTTAGGGCTCGGTTTAGGGTACGGGTTCGGATTAGGGTACGTGTTAGGGTTAGGGTAGGGGTTAGGGTTAGGGTACGCGTTACGGTTAGGGTAGTTATTAAACCTATCCCACTCTCTAGATACCCCTTAGCACGTAAAGGAATATTATTTGGGGGTCCAGCCACGGAGAAGAGTTTAGGCACTAAGATAAGATAAGGAACACACCCATTATAAAGAAATCACATTAGGATTCTCTTTTTAAGCTGTTCCTTAAAACACTAGTGCTTAGGAAATCTATTGGAGGCAGAAGCAGTCAAGGGTAGCCTAGGGTTAGGGTTAGGCTTAGGGTTAGGCTTAGGGTACGCCTTAGGGTACGGGTTCGGGGAGGGCTTCGGGTACGGCGTAGGGTATGGGTTAGGGTTAGGGTTAGGGTTAGTGTTAGGGTTAGGGCTCGGTTTAGGGTACGGGTTAGGATTAGGGTACGTGTTAGGGTTAGGGTAGGGGTTAGGGTTAGGGTACGCGTTAGGGTTAGGGTAGTTATTAAACCTATCCCACTCTCTACATACCCCTTAGCACGTAAAGGAATATTATTTGGGGGTCCAGCCATGGAGAAGAGTTTAGACACTAAGATAATATAAGGAAAACACACATTATAAAGAAATCACATTAGGATTCTCTTTTTAAGCTGTTCCTTAAAACCCTAGTGCTTAGGAAATCTATTGGAGGCAGAAGCAGTCAAGGGTAGCCTAGGGTTAGGGTTAGGCTTAGGGTTAGGCTTAGGGTACGGCTTAGGGTACGGGTTTGGGGAGGGCTTCGGGTACGGCGTAGGGTATGGGTTAGGGTTAGGGTTAGGGTTAGTGTTAGGGTTAGGGCTCGGTTTAGGGTACGGGTTAGGATTAGGGTACGTGTTAGGGCTAGGGTAGGGGTTAGGGTTAGGGTACGCGTTAGGGTTAGGGTAGTTATTAAACCTATCCCACTCTCTACATACCCCTTAGCACGTAAAGGAATATTATTTGGGGGTCCAGCCATGGAGAAGAGTTTAGACACTAAGATAATATAAGGAACACACACATTATAAAGAAATCACATTAGGATTCTCTTTTTAAGCTGTTCCTTAAAACCCTAGTGCTTAGGAAATCTATTGGAGGCAGAAGCAGTCAAGGGTAGCCTAGGGTTAGGGTTAGGCTTAGGGTTAGGCTTAGGGTACGGCTTAGGGTACGGGTTCGGGGAGGGCTTCGGGTACGGCGTAGGGTATGGGTTAGTGTTAGCGTTAGGGTTAGTGTTAGGGTTAGGGCTCGGTTTAGGGTACGGGTTAGGATTAGGGTACTTGTTATTGTTAGGGTAGGGGTTAGGGTTAGGGTACGCGTTAGGGTTAGGGTAGTTATTAAACCAATCCAACTCTCTAGATACCCCTTAGCACGTAAAGGAATATTATTTGGGGGTCCAGCCATGGAGAAGAGTTTAGACACTAAGATAATATAAGGAACACACCCATTATAAAGAAATCACATTAGGATTCTCTTTTTAAGCTGTTCCTTAAAACACTAGTGCTTAGGAAATCTATTGGAGGCAGAAGCAGTCAAGGGTAGCCTAGGGTTAGGGTTAGGCTTAGGGTTAGCCTTAGGGTACGGCTTAGGGTACATGTTCGGGGAGGGCTTCGGGTACGGCGTAGGGTATGGGTTAGGGTTAGGGTTAGGGTTAGTGTTAGGGTTAGGGCTCGGTTTAGGGTACGGGTTAGGATTAGGGTACGTGTTAGGGCTAGGGTAGGGGTTAGGGTTAGGGTACGCGTTAGGGTTAGGGTAGTGATTAAACCTATTCCACTCTCTAGATACCCCTTAGCACATAAAGGAATATTATTTGGGAGTCCAGCCATGGAGAAGAGTTTAGACACTAGGATTAGATAAGGAACACACCCATTATACAGAAATCACATTAGGATTCTCTTTTTAAGCTGTTCCTTAAAACACTAGTGCTTAGGAAATCTATTGGAGGCAGAAGCAGTCAAGGGTAGCCTAGGGTTAGGGTTAGGCTTAGGGTTAGGCTTAGGGTACGCCTTAGGGTACGGGTTCGGGGAGGGCTTCGGGTACGGCGTAGGGTATGGGTTAGGGTTAGGGTTAGGGTTAGTGTTAGGGTTAGGGCTCGGTTTAGGGTACGGGTTAGGATTAGGGTACGTGTTAGGGTTAGGGTAGGGGTTAGGGTTAGGGTACGCGTTAGGGTTAGGGTAGTTATTAAACCTATCCCACTCTCTACATACCCCTTAGCACGTAAAGGAATATTATTTGGGGGTCCAGCCATGGAGAAGAGTTTAGACACTAAGATAATATAAGGAACACACACATTATAAAGAAATCACATTAGGATTCTCTTTTTAAGCTGTTCCTTAAAACCCTAGTGCTTAGGAAATCTATTGGAGGCAGAAGCAGTCAAGGGTAGCCTAGGGTTAGGGTTAAGCTTAGGGTTAGGCTTAGGGTACGGCTTAGGGTACGGGTTTGGGGAGGGCTTCGGGTACGGCGTAGGGTATGGGTTAGGGTTAGGGTTAGGGTTAGTGTTAGGGTTAGGGCTCGGTTTAGGGTACGGGTTAGGATTAGGGTACGTGTTAGGGTTAGGGTAGGGGTTAGGGTTAGGGTACGCGTTAGGGTTAGGGTAGTTATTAAACCTATCCCACTCTCTACATACCCCTTAGCACGTAAAGGAATATTATTTGGGGGTCCAGCCATGGAGAAGAGTTTAGACACTAAGATAATATAAGGAACACACACATTATAAAGAAATCACATTAGGATTCTCTTTTTAAGCTGTTCCTTAAAACCCTAGTGCTTAGGAAATCTATTGGAGGCAAAAGCAGTCAAGGGTAGCCTAGGGTTAGGGTTAGGCTTAGGGTTAGGCTTAGGGTACGGCTTAGGGTACGGGTTCGGGGAGGGCTTCGGGTACGGCGTAGGGTATGGGTTAGGGTTAGGGTTAGGGTTAGTGTTAGGGTTAGGGCTCGGTTTAGGGTACGGGTTAGGATTAGGGTACTTGTTATTGTTAGGGTAGGGGTTAGGGTTAGGGTACGCGTTAGGGTTAGGGTAGTTATTAAACCAATCCAACTCTCTAGATACCCCTTAGCACGTAAAGGAATATTATTTGGGGGTCCAGCCATGGAGAAGAGTTTAGACACTAAGATAATATAAGGAACACACCCATTATAAAGAAATCACATTAGGATTCTCTTTTTAAGCTGTTCCTTAAAACACTAGTGCTTAGGAAATCTATTGGAGGCAGAAGCAGTCAAGGGTAGCCTAGGGTTAGGGTTAGGCTTAGGGTTAGCCTTAGGGTACGGCTTAGGGTACATGTTCGGGGAGGGCTTCGGGTACGGCGTAGGGTATGGGTTAGGGTTAGGGTTAGGGTTAGTGTTAGGGTTAGGGCTCGGTTTAGGGTACGGGTTAGGATTATGGTACGTGTTAGGGCTAGGGTAGGGGTTAGGGTTAGGGTACGCGTTAGGGTTAGGGTAGTGATTAAACCTATTCCACTCTCTAGATACCCCTTAGCACATAAAGGAATATTATTTGGGAGTCCAGCCATGGAGAAGAGTTTAGACACTAGGATTAGATAAGGAACACACCCATTATAAAGAAATCACATTAGGATTCTCTTTTTAAGCTGTTCCTGAAAACACTAGTGCTTAGGAAATCTATTGGAGGCAGAATCAGTCAAGGGTAGCCTAGGGTTAGGGTTAGGCTTAGGGTTAGGCTTCGGGTACGGCTTAGGGTACGGGTTCGGGGAGGGCTTCGGGTACGGCGTAGGGTATTGGTTACGGTTAGGGTTAGGGTTAGTGTTAGGGTTAGGGCTCGGTTTAGAGTACAGGTTAGGATTAGGGTACATGTTAGGGTTAGGGTAGGGGTTAGGGTTAGGGTACGCGTTACGGTTAGGGTAGTTATTAAACCTATCCCACTCTCTAGATACCCCTTAGCACGTAAAGGAATACTATTTGGGGGTCCAGCCATGGAGAAGAGTTTAGACACTAAGATAATATAAGGAACACACACATTATAAAGAAATAACATTAGGATTCTCCTTTTAAGCTGTTCCTTAAAACACTAGGGCTTAGGAAATCTATTGGAGGCAGAAGGAGTCAAGGGTAGCCTAGGGTTAGGGTTAGGCTTAGGGTTAGGCTTAGGGTACGGCTTAGGGTACGGGTTCGGGGAGGGCTTCGGGCACGGCGTAGGGTATGGGTTAGGGTTAGGGTTAGGGTTAGTGTTAGGGTTAGGGCTCGGTTAGGGTACGGGTTAGGATTAGGGTACGTGTTAGGGTTAGGGTAGGGGTTAGCTTTAGGGTACGCGTTAGGGTTAGGGTAGTTATTAAACCAATCCCACTCTCTAGTTACCCCTTAGCACGTAAAGGAATATTATTTGGGGGTCCAGCCATGGAGAAGAGTTTACACACTAGGATAAGATAAGGAACACACCCATTATAAAGAAATCACATTAGGATTCTCTTTTTAAGCTGTTCCTGAAAACACTAGTGCTTAGGAAATCTATTGGAGGCAGAAGCAGTCAAGGGTAGCCTAGGGTTAGGGTTAGGCTTAGGGTTAGGCTTCGGGTACGGCTTAGGGTACGGGTTCGGGGAGGGCTTCGGGTACGGCATAGGATATGGGTTAGGGTTAGGGTTAGGGTTAGTGTTAGGGTTAGGGCTCGGTTTAGGGTACGGGTTAGGATTAGGATACGTGTTAGGGTAAGGGTAGGGGTTAGGGTTAGGGTACGCGTTAGGGTTAGGGTAGTGATTAAACCTATCCCACTCTCTCGATACCCCTTAGCACATAAAGGAATATTATTTGGGGGTCCAGCCATGGAGAAGAGTTTAGACACTAGGATTAGATAAGGAACACACCCATTATAAAGAAATCACATTAGGATTCTCTTTTTAAGCTGTTCCTTAAAACACTAGTGCTTAGGAAATTTATTGGAGGCAGAAGCAGTCAAGGGTAGCCTAGGGTTAGGGTTAGGCTTAGGGTTAGGCTTAGGGTACGGCTTAGGGTACGGGTTCGGGGAGGGCTTCGGGTACGGCGTAGGGTATGGGTTAGGGTTAGGGTTACGCTTAGTGTTAGGGTTAGGGCTCGGTTTAGGGTACGGGTTAGGATTAGGGTACGTGTTAGGGTTAGGGTAGGGGTTAGGGTTAGGGTACGCGTTAGGGTTAGGGTAGTTATTAAACCTATCCCACTCTCTAGATACCCCTTAGTACGTAAAGGAACATTATTTGGGGGTCCAGCCATGGAGAAGAGTTTAGACACTAAGGTAATATAAGGAACACACACATTATAAAGAAATCACATTAGGATTCTCTTTTTAAGCTGTTCCTTAAAACACTAGTGTTTAGGAAATCTATTGGAAGCAGAAGCAGTCAAGGGTAGCCTAGGGTTAGGGTTAGGCTTAGGGTTAGGCTTCGGGTACGGCTTAGGGTACGGGTTCGGGGAGGGCTTCGGGTACGGCGTAAGGTATGGGTTAGGGTTAGGGTTAGGGTTAGTGTTAGGGTTAGGGCTCGGTTTAGGGTACGGGTTAGGATTAGGGTACGTGTTAGGGTAAGGGTAGGGGTTAGGGTTAGGGTACGCGTTAGGGTTAGGGTAGTGATTAAACCTATCCCACTCTCTCGATACCCCTTAGCACTAAAGGAATATTATTTGGGGGTCCAGCCATGGAGAAGAGTTTAGACACTAGGATAAGATAAGGAACACACCCATTATAAAGAAATCACATTAGGATTCTCTTTTTAAGCTGTTCCTTAAAACACTAGGGCTTAGGAAATCTATTGGAGGCAGAAGCAATCAAGGGTAGCCTAGGGTTAGGGTTAGGCTTAGGGTTAGGCTTAGGGTACGGCTTAGGGTACGGGTTCGGGGAGGGCTTCGGGTACGGCGTAGGGTATGGGTTAGGGTTAGGGTTAGGGTTAGTGTTAGGGTTAGGGCTCGGTTTAGGGTACGGGTTAGGATTAGGGTACGTGTTATTGATAGGGTAGGGGTTAGGGTTAGGGTACGCGTTAGGGTTAGGGTAGTTATTAAACCTATCCCACTCTCTAGGTACCCCTTACAACATAAAGGAATATTATTTGGGGGTCCAGCCGTGGAGAAGAGTTTAGACACTAAGATAATATAAGGAACACAC
Organism: Balaenoptera physalus; assembly: GCF_965194825.1. Classification (NCBI taxonomy): domain Eukaryota; kingdom Metazoa; phylum Chordata; class Mammalia; order Artiodactyla; family Balaenopteridae; genus Balaenoptera; species Balaenoptera physalus. The sequence continues at coordinate 295,821 of NW_028125898.1, read as the reverse complement.
CCATTATAAAGAAATCACATTAGGATTCTCTTTTTAAGCTGTTCCTTAAAACACTAGTGCTTAGGAAATCTATTGGAGGCAGAAGCAGTCAAGGGTAGCCTAGGGATAGGGTTAGGCTTAGGGTTAGGCTTAGGGTACGGCTTAGGGTACGGGTTCGGGGAGGGCTTCGGGTACGGCGTAGGGTATGGGTTAGGGTTAGGGTTAGGGTTAGTGTTAGGGTTAGGGCTCGGTTTAGGGTACACGTTAGGATTAGGGTACGTGTTAGGGTTAGGGTAGGGGTTAGGGTTAGGGTACGCGTTACGGTTAGGGTAGTTATTAAACCTATCCCACTCTCTAGATACCCCTTAGCACCTAAAGGAATATTATTTGGGGGTCCAGCCATGGAGAAGAGTTTAGGCACTAAGATAAGATAAGGAACACACCCATTATAAAGAAATCACATTAGGATTCTCTTTTTAAGCTGTTCCTTAAAACACTAGTGCTTAGGAAATCTATTGGAGGCAGAAGCAGTCAAGGGTAGCCTAGGGTTAGGGTTAGGCTTAGGGTTAGGCTTAGGGTACGCCTTAGGGTACGGGTTCGGGGAGGGCTTCGGGTACGGCGTAGGGTATGGGTTAGGGTTAGGGTTAGGGTTAGTGTTAGGGTTAGGGCTCGGTTTAGGGTACGGGTTAGGATTAGGGTATGTGTTAGGGTTAGGGTAGGGGTTAGGGTTAGGGTACGCGTTAGGGTTAGGGTAGTTATTAATCCTATCCCACTCTCTAGATACCCCTTAGCACGTAAAGGAATATTATTTGGGGGTCCAGCCATGGAGAAGAGTTTAGACACTAAGATAATATAAGGAACACACACATTATAAAGAAATCACATTAGGATTCTCTTTTTAAGCTGTTCCTTAAAACCCTAGTGCTTAGGAAATCTATTGGAGGCAGAAGCAGTCAAGGGTAGCCTAGGGTTAGGGTTAGGCTTAGGGTTAGGCTTAGGGTACTGGTTTGGGGAGGGCTTCGGGTACCGCGTAGGGTATGGGTTAGGGTTAGGGTTAGGGTTAGTGTTAGGGTTAGGGCTCGGTTTAGGGTACGGGTTAGGATTAGGGTACGTGTTAGGGTTAGGGTAGGGGTTAGGGTTAGGGTACGCGTTAGGGTTAGGGTAGTTATTAAACCTATCCCACTCTCTAGATACCCCTTAGCACGTAAAGGAATATTATTTGGGGGTCCAGCCATGGAGAAGAGTTTAGACACTAAGATAATATAAGGAACACACACATTATAAAGAAATCACTTTAGGATTCTCTTTTTAAGCTGTTCCTTAAAACACTAGTGTTTAGGAAATCTATTGGAGGCAGAAGCAGTCAAGGGTAGCCTAGGGTTAGGGTTAGGCTTAGGGTAAGGCTTAGGGTACGGCTTAGGGTACGGGTTCGGGGAGGGCTTCGGGTATGGCGTAGGGTATGGGTTAGGGTTAGGGTTAGGGTTAGTGTTAGGGTTAGGGCTCGGTTTAGGGTACGGGTTAGGATTAGGGTACGTGTTAGGGCTAGGGTAGGTGTTAGGGTTAGGGTACGCGTTAGGGTTAGGGTAGTGATTAAACCTATCCCACTCTCTAGATACCCCTTAGCACGTAAAGGAATATTATTTGGGGGTCCAGCCATGGAGAAGAGTTTAGACACTAAGATAATATAAGGAACACACACATTATAAAGAAATCACATTAGGATTCTCTTTTTAAGCTGTTCCTTAAAACACTAGTGCTTAGGAAATCTATTGGAGGCAGAAGCAGTCAAGGGTAGCCTAGGGTTAGGGTTAGGCTTAGGGTTAGGCTTAGGGTACGGCTTAGGGTACGGGTTTGGGGAGGGCTTCGGGTACGGCGTAGGGTATGGGTTAGGGTTAGGGTTAGGGTTAGTGTTAGGGTTAGGGCTCGGTTTAGGGTACGGGTTAGGATTAGGGTACGTGTTAGGGTAAGGGTAGGGGTTAGGGTTAGGGTACGCGTTAGGGTTAGGGTAGTTATTAAACCTATCCCACTCTCTAGATACCCCTTAGCACGTAAAGGAATATTATTTGGGGGTCCAGCCATGGAGAAGAGTTTAGACACTAAGATAATATAAGGAACACACAGATTATAAAGAAATCACATTAGGATTCTCTTTTTAAGCTGTTCCTTAAAACACTAGTGCTTAGGAAATCTATTGGAGGCAGAAGCAGTCAAGGGTAGCCTAGGGTTAGGGTTAGGCTTAGGGTTAGGCTTAGGGTACGGCTTAGGGTACGGGTTCGGGGAGGGCTTCGGGTACGGCGTAGGGTATGGGTTAGGGTTAGGGTTAGGGTTAGTGTTAGGGTTAGGGCTCGGTTTAGGGTACGGGTTAGGATTAGGGTACGTGTTAGGGCTAGGGTAGGGGTTAGGGTTAGGGTACGCGTTAGGGTTAGGGTAGTGATTCAACCTATCCCACTCTCTAGATACCCCTTAGCACATAAAGGAATATTATTTGGGGGTCCAGCCATGGAGAAGAGTTTAGACACTAGAATTAGATAAGGAACACACCCATTATAAAGAAATCACATTAGGATTCTCTTTTTAAGCTGTTCCTTAAAACACTAGTGCTTAGGAAATCTATTGGAGGCAGAAGCAGTCAAGGGTAGCCTAGGGTTAAGGTTAGGCTTAGGGTTAGGCTTAGGGTACGGCTTAGGGTACGGGTTCAGGGAGGGCTTCGGGTACGGCGTAGGGTATGGGTTAGGGTTAGGGTTAGGGTTAGTGTTAGGGTTAGGGCTCGGTTTAGGGTACGGGTTAGGATTAGGGTACTTGTTATTGTTAGGGTAGGGGTTAGGGTTAGGGTACGCGTTAGAGTTAGGGTAGTTATTAAACCAATCCAACTCTCTAGATACCCCTTAGCACGTAAAGGAATATTATTTGGGGGTCGAGCCATGGAGAAGAGTTTAGACACTAAGATAATATAAGGAACACACCCATTATAAAGAAATCACATTAGGATTCTCTTTTTAAGCTGTTCCTTAAAACACTAGTGCTTAGGAAATCTATTGGAGGCAGAAGCAGTCAAGGGTAGCCTAGGGTTAGGGTTAGGCTTAGGGTTAGGCTTAGGGTACGCCTTAGGGTACGGGTTCGGGGAGGGCTTCGGGTACGGCGTATGGTATGGGTTAGGGTTAGGGTTTGGGTTAGTGTTAGGGTTAGGGCTCGGTTTATGGTACGGGTTAGGATTAGGGTACGTGTTAGGGCTAGGGTAGGGGTTAGGGTTAGGTTACGCGTTAGGGTTAGGGTAGTGATTAAACCTATTCCACTCTCTAGATACCCCTTAGCACATAAAGGAATATTATTTGGGAGTCCAGCCATGGAGAAGAGTTTAGACACTAGGATTAGATAAGGAACACACCCATTATACAGAAATCACATTAGGATTCTCTTTTTAAGCTGTTCCTTAAAACACTAGTGCTTAGGAAATCTATTGGAGGCAGAAGCAGTCAAGGGTAGCCTAGGGTTAGGGTTAGGCTTAGGGTTAGGCTTAGGGTACGGATTAGGGTACGTGTTCGGGGAGGGCTTCGGGTACGGCGTAGGGTATGGGTTAGGGTTAGGGTTAGGGTTAGTGTTAGGGTTAGGGCTCGGTTTAGGGTACGGGTTAGGATTAGGGTACGTGTTAGGGTTAGGGTAGGGGTTAGGGTTAGGGTACGCGTTACGGTTAGGGTAGTTATTAAACCTATCCCACTCTCTAGATACCCCTTAGCACGTAAAGGAATATTATTTGGGGGTCCAGCCATGGAGAAGAGTTTAGGCACTAAGATAAGATAAGGAACACACCCATTATAAAGAAATCACATTAGGATTCTCTTTTTAAGCTGTTCCTTAAAACACTAGTGCTTAGGAAATCTATTGGAGGCAGAAGCAGTCAAGGGTAGCCTAGGGTTAGGGTTAGGCTTAGGGTTAGGCTTAGGGTACGCCTTAGGGTACGGGTTCGGGGAGGGCTTCGGGTACGGCGTAGGGTATGGGTTAGGGTTAGGGTTAGGGTTAGTGTTAGGGTTAGGGCTCGGTTTAGGGTACGGGTTAGGATTAGGGTACGTGTTAGGGTTAGGGTAGGGGTTAGGGTTAGGGTACGCGTTAGGGTTAGGGTAGTTATTAAACCTATCCCACTCTCTACATACCCCTTAGCACGTAAAGGAATATTATTTGGGGGTCCAGCCATGGAGAAGAGTTTAGACACTAAGATAATGTAAGGAACACACACATTATAAAGAAATCACATTAGGATTCTCTTTTTAAGCTGTTCCTTAAAACCCTAGTGCTTAGGAAATCTATTGGAGGCAGAAGCAGTCAAGGTTAGCCTAGGGTTAGGGTTAGGCTTAGGGTTAGGCTTAGGGTACGGCTTAGGGTACGGGTTTGGGGAGGGCTTCGGGTACGGCGTAGGGTATGGGTTAGGGTTAGGGTTAGTGTTAGGGTTAGGGCTCGGTTTAGGGTACGGGTTAGGATTAGGGTACGTGTTATTGATAGGGTAGGGGTTAGGGTTAGGGTACGCGTTAGGGTTAGGGTAGTTATTAAACCTATCCCACTCTCTAGATAACCCTTAGCACGTAAAGGAATATTATTTGGGGGTCCAGCCATGGAGAAGAGTTTAGACACTAAGATAATATAAGGAACACACACATTATAAAGAAATCACTTTAGGATTCTCTTTTTAAGCTGTTCCTTAAAACACTAGTGTTTAGGAAATCTATTGGAGGCAGAAGCAGTCAAGGGTAGCCTAGGGTTAGGGTTAGGGTTAGGGTTAGGCTTAGGGTACGCCTTAGGGTACGGGTTAGGGTTAGGGTTAGGGTTAGGGTTAGGGTTAGGGCTCGGTTTAGGGTACGGGTTAGGATTAGGGTACGTGTTAGGGCTAGGGTAGGGGTTAGGGTTAGGGTACGCGTTAGGGTTAGGGTAGTGATTAAACCTATCCCACTCTCTAGATACCACTTAGCACATAAAGGAATATTATTTGGGGGTCCAGCCATGGAGAAGAGTTTAGACACTAGGATTAGATAAGGAACACACCCATTATAAAGAAATCACATAAGGATTCTCTTTTTAAGCTGTTCCTTAAAACACTAGTGCTTAGGAAATCTATTGCATTCACAAGCAGTCAAGGGTAGCCTAGGGTTAGGGTTAGGCTTAGGGTTAGGCTTAGGGTACGGTTTAGGGTCCGTGTTCGGGGAGGGCTTCGGGTACGGCGTAGGGTATGGGTTAGGGTTAGGGTTAGGGTTAGTGTTAGTGTTAGGGCTCGGTTTAGTGTACGGGTTAGGATTAGGGTACGTGTTAGGGTTAGGGTAGGGGTTAGGGTTAGGGTACGCGTTACGGTTAGGGTAGTTATTAAACCTATCCCACTCTCTAGATACCCCTTAGCACGTAAAGGAATATTATTTTGGGGGTCCAGCCATGGAGAAGAGTTTAGGCACTAAGATAAGATAAGGAACACACCCATTATAAAGAAATCACAATAGGATTCTCTTTTTAAGCTGTTCCTTAAAACACTAGTGCTTAGGAAATCTATTTGAGGCAGAAGCAGTCAAGGGTAGCCTAGGGTTAGGGTTAGGCTTAGGGTTAGGCTTAGCGTACGGCTTAGGGTACGGGTTTGGGGAGGGCTTCGGGTACGGCGTAGGGTATGGGTTAGGGTTAGGGTTAGGGTTAGGGTTAGGATTAAGGCTCGGTTTAGCGTATGGGTTAGGATTAGGGTATGGGTTAGGATTAGGGTATGTGTTAGGGTTAGGGTATGGGTTAGGGTTAGGGTTAACGTTAGGGTTAGGGCTCGGTTTAGGGTACAGGATAGGTTTAGGGTACGTGTGAGGCTTAGGGTAGGGGTAAGGGTTAGGGTACGTGTTAGGGATAGGGTAGTTATTAAACCTATTCCACTCTCTAGATACCCCTTAGCACGTAAAGGAATATTATTTGGGGGTCCAGCCAAGGAGAAGAGTTTAGACACTAAGATAATATAAGGAACACACACATTATAAAGAAATCACATTAGGATTCTCTTTTTAAGCTGTTCCTTAAAACCCTAGTGCTTAGGAAATCTATTGGAGGCAGAAGCAGTCAAGGGTAGCCTAGGGTTAGGGTTAGGCTTAGGGTTAGGCTTAGGGTACGGCTTAGGGTACGGGTTTGGGGAGGGCTTTGGGTACGGCGTAGGGTATGGGTTAGGGTTAGGGTTAGGGTTAGTGTTAGGGTTAGGGCTCGGTTTAGGGTACGGGTTAGGATTAGGGTACGTGTTAGGGTTAGGGTAGGGGTTAGGGTTAGGGTACGCGTTAGGGTTAGGGTAGTTATTAAACCTATCCCACTCTCTAGATACCCCTTAGCACGTAAAGGAATATTATTTGGGGGTCCAGCCATGGAGAAGAGTTTAGACACTAAGATAATATAAGGAACACACACATTATAAAGAAATCACATTAGGATTCTCTTTTTAAGCTGTTCCTTAAAACCCTAGTGCTTAGGAAATCTATTGGAGGCAGAAGCAGTCAAGGGTAGCCTAGGGTTAGGGTTAGGCTTAGGGTTAGGCTTAGGGTACGGCTTAGGGTACGGGTTTGGGGAGGGCTTCGGGTACGGCGTAGGGTATGAGTTAGGGTTAGGGTTAGGGTTAGTGTTAGGGTTAGGGCTCGGTTTAAGGGTTAGGGTTAGGGTTAGGGTTAGGGTTAGGGTTAGGGTTAGGGTTAGGGTTAGGGCTCGGTTTAGGGTACGGGTTAGGATTAGGGTACGTGTTAGGGTTAGGGTAGGGGTTAGGGTTAGGGTACGCGTTAGGGTTAGGGTAGTTATTAAACCTATCCCACTCTCTAGATACCCCTTAGCACGTAAAGGAATATTATTTGGGGGTCCAGCCATGGAGAAGAGTTTAGACACTAAGATAATATAAGGAACACACACATTATAAAGAAATCACATTAGGATTCTCTTTTTAAGCTGTTCCTTAAAACCCTAGTGCTTAGGAAATCTATTGGAGGCAGAAGCAGTCAAGGGTAGCCTAGGGTTAGGGTTAGGCTTAGGGTTAGGCTTAGGGTACGGCTTAGGGTACGGGTTTGGGGAGGGCTTCGGGTACGGCATAGGGTATGGGTTAGGGTTAGGGTTAGGGTTAGTGTTAGGGTTAGGGCTCGGTTTAGGGTACGGGTTAGGATTAGGGTACGTGTTAAGGTTAGGGTAGGGGTTAGGGTTAGGGTACGCGTTAGGGTTAGGGTAGTTATTAAACCTATCCCACTCTCTAGATACCCCTTAGCACGTAAAGGAATATTATTTGGGGGTCCAGCCATGGAGAAGAGTTTAGACACTAAGATAATATAAGGAACACACCCATTATAAAGAAATCACATTAGGATTCTCTTTTTAAGCTGTTCCTTAAAACACTAGTGCTTAGGAAATCTATTGGAGGCAGAAGCAGTCAAGGGTAGCCTAGGGTTAGGGTTAGGCTTAGGGTTAGGCTTAGGGTACGGCTTAGGGTACGGGTTCGGGGAGGGCTTCGGGTGCGGCGTAGGGTATGGGTTAGGGTTAGGGTTAGGGTTAGTGTTAGGGTTAGGGCTCGGTTTAGGGTACGGGTTAGGATTAGGGTACGTGTTAGGGCTAGGGTAGGGGTTAGGGTTAGGGTACGCGTTAGGGTTAGGGTAGTGATTAAACCTATCCCACTCTCTATATACCCCTTAGCACATAAAGGAATATTATTTGGGGGTCCAGCCATGGAGAAGAGTTTAGACACTAGGATTAGATAAGGAACACACCCATTATAAAGAAATCATATTAGGATTCTCTTTTTAAGCTGTTCCTTAAAACACTAGTGCTTAGGAAATCTATTGGAGGCAGAAGCAGTCAAGGGTAGCCTAGGGTTAGGGTTAGGCTTAGGGTTCGGCTTAGGGTACGCCTTAGGGTACGGGTTCGGGGAGGGCTTCGGGTACGGCGTAGGGTATGGGTTAGGGTTAGGGTTAGGGTTAGTGTTAGGGTTAGGGCTCGGTTTAGGGTACGGGTTAGGATTAGGGTACGTGTTAGGGTTAGGGTAGGGGTTAGGGTTAGGGTACGCGTTAGGGTTAGGGTAGTTATTAATCCTATCCCACTCTCTAGATACCCCTTAGCACGTAAAGGAATATTATTTGGGGGTCCAGCCATGGAGAAGAGTTTAGACACTAAGATAATATAAGGAACACACACATTATAAAGAAATCACATTAGGATTCTCTTTTTAAGCTGTTCCTTAAAACCCTAGTGCTTAGGAAATCTATTGGAGGCAGAAGCAGTCAAGGGTAGCCTAGGGTTAGGGTTAGGCTTAGGGTTAGGCTTAGGGTACGGCTTAGGGTACGGGTTTGGGGAGGGCTTCGGGTACGGCGTAGGGTATGGGTTAGGGTTAGGGTTAGGGTTAGTGTTAGGGTTAGGGCTCGGTTTAGGGTACGGGTTAGGATTAGGGTACGTGTTAGGGTTAGGGTAGGGGTTAGGGTTAGGGTACGCGTTAGGGTTAGGGTAGTTATTAAACCTATCCCACTCTCTAGATACCCCTTAGCACGTAAAGGAATATTATTTGGGGGTCCAGCCATGGAGAAGAGTTTAGACACTAAGATAATATAAGGAACACACACATTATAAAGAAATCACATTAGGATTCTCTTTTTAAGCTGTTCCTTAAAACACTAGTGTTTAGGAAATCTATTGGAGGCAGAAGCAGTCAAGGGTAGCCTAGGGTTAGGGTTAGGCTTAGGGTTAGGCTTAGGGTACGGCTTAGGGTACGTGTTCGGGGAGGGCTTCGGGTACGGCGTAGGGTATGGGTTAGGGTTAGGGTTAGGGTTAGTGTTAGGGTTAGGGCTCGGTTTAGGGTACGGGTTAGGATTAGGGTACGTGTTAGGGCTAGGGTAGGGGTTAGGGTTAGGGTACGCGTTAGGGTTAGGGTAGTGATTAAACCTATCCCACTCTCTAGATACCCCTTAGCACATAAAGGAATATTATTTGGGGGTCCAGCCATGGAGAAGAGTTTAGACACTAGGATTAGATAAGGAACACACCCATTATAAAGAAATCACATTAGGATTCTCTTTTTAAGCTGTTCCTTAAAACACTAGTGCTTAGGAAATCTATTGGAGGCAGAAGCAGTCAAGGGTAGCCTAGGGTTAGGGTTAGGCTTAGGGTTAGGCTTAGGGTACGGATTAGGGTACGTGTTCGGGGAGGGCTTCGGGTACGGCGTAGGGTATGGGTTAGGGTTAGGGTTAGGGTTAGTGTTAGGGTTAGGGCTCGGTTTAGGGTACGGGTTAGGATTAGGGTACGTGTTAGGGTTAGGGTAGGGGTTAGGGTTAGGGTACGCGTTACGGTTAGGGTAGTTATTAAACCTATCCCATTCTCTAGATACCCCTTAGCACGTAAAGGAATATTATTTGGGGGTCCAGCCATGGAGAAGAGTTTAGGCACTAAGATAAGATAAGGAACACACCCATTATAAAGAAATCACATTAGGATTCTCTTTTTAAGCTGTTCCTTAAAACACTAGTGCTTAGGAAATCTATTGGAGGCAGAAGCAGTCAAGGGTAGCCTAGGGTTAGGGTTAGGCTTAGGGTTAGGCTTAGGGTACGGCTTAGGGTACGGGTTCGGGGAGGGCTTCGGGTACGGCGTAGGGTATTGGTTAGGGTTAGGGTTAGGGTTAGTGTTAGGGTTAGGGCTCGGTTTAGGGTACGGGTTAGGATTAGGGTACGTGTTAGGGTTAGGGTATTGGTTAGGGTTAGGGTATGCGTTAGGGTTAGGGTAGTTATTAAACCTATCCCACTCTCTACATACCCCTTAGCACGTAAAGGAATATTATTTGGGGGTCCAGCCATGGAGAAGAGTTTAGACACTAAGATAATATAAGGAACACACATTATAAAGAAATCACATTAGGATTCTCTTTTTAAGCTGTTCCTGAAAACCCTAGTGCTTAGGAAATCTATTGGAGGCAGAAGCAGTCAAGGGTAGCCTAGGGTTAGGGTTAGGCTTAGGGTTAGGCTTAGGGTACGGCTTAGGGTACGGGTTTGGGGAGGGCTTCGGGTACGGCGTAGGGTATGGGTTAGGGTTAGGGTTAGGGTTAGTGTTAGGGTTAGGGCTCGGTTTAGGGTACGGGTTAGGATTAGGGTACGTGTTAGGGTTAGGGTAGGGGTTAGGGTTAGGGTACGCGTTAGGGTTAGGGTAGTTATTAAACCTATCCCACTCTCTAGATACCCCTTAGCACGTAAAGGAATATTATTTGGGGGTCCAGCCATGGAGAAGAGTTTAGACACTAAGATAATATAAGGAACACACACATTATAAAGAAATCACATTAGGATTCTCTTTTTAAGCTGTTCCTTAAAACCCTAGTGCTTAGGAAATCTATTGGAGGCAGAAGCAGTCAAGGGTAGCCTAGGGTTAGGGTTAGGCTTAGGGTTAGGCTTAGGGTACGGCTTAGGGTACGGGTTTGGGGAGGGCTTCGGTTACGGCGTAGGGTATGGGTTAGGGTTAGGGTTAGGGTTAGTGTTAGGGTTAGGGCTCGGTTTAGGGTACGGGTTAGGATTAGGGTACGTGTTAAGGTTAGGGTAGGGGTTAGGGTTAGGGTACGCGTTAGGGTTAGGGTAGTTATTAAACCTATCCCACTCTCTAGATACCCCTTAGCACGTAAAGGAATATTATTTGGGGGTCCAGCCATGGAGCAGAGTTTAGACACTAAGATAATATAAGGAACACACACATTATAAAGAAATCACATTAGGATTCTCTTTTTAAGCTGTTCCTTAAAACCCTAGTGCTTAGGAAATCTATTGGAGGCAGAAGCAGTCAAGGGTAGCCTAGGTTTAGGGTTAGGCTTAGGGTTAGGCTTAGGGTACTGCTTAGGGTACGGGTTCGGGGAGGGCTTCGGGTGCGGCGTAGGGTATGGGTTAGGGTTAGGCTTAGGGTTAGTGTTAGGGTTAGGGCTCGGTTTAGGGTACGGGTTAGGATTAGGGTACGTGTTAGGGCTAGGGTAGGGGTTAGGGTTAGGGTACGCGTTAGGGTTAGGGTAGTGATTAAACCTATCCCACTCTCTAGATACCCCTTAGCACATAAAGGAATATTATTTGGGGGTCCAGCCATGGAGAAGAGTTTAGACACTAGGATTAGATAAGGAACACACCCATTATAAAGAAATCACATTAGGATTCTCTTTTTAAGCTGTTCCTTAAAACACTAGTGCTTAGGAAATCTATTGGATTCAGAAGCAGTCAAGGGTAGCCTAGGGTTAGGGTTAGGCTTAGGGTTAGGCTTAGGGTACGGCTTAGGGTACGTGTTCGGGGAGGGCTTCGGGTACGGCGTAGGGTATGGTTTAGGGTTAGGGTTAGGGTTAGTGTTAGGGTTAGGGCTCGGTTTAGGGTACAGGTTAGGATTAGGGTACGTGTTAGTGTTAGGGTAGGGGTTAGGGTTAGGGTACGCGTTACGGTTAGGGTAGTTATTAAACCTATCCCACTCCCTAGATACCCCTTAGCACGTAAAGGAATATTATTTGGGGGTCCAGCCATGGAGAAGAGTTTAGGCACTAAGATAAGATAAGGAACACACCCATTATAAAGAAATCACATTAGGATTCTCTTTTTAAGCTGTTCCTTAAAACACTAGTGCTTAGGAAATCTATTGGAGGCAGAAGCAGTCAAGGGTAGCCTAGGGTTAGGGTTAGGCTTAGGGTTAGGCTTAGGGTACGCCTTAGGGTACGGGTTCGGGGAGGGCTTCGGGTACGGCGTAGTGTATGGGTTAGGGTTAGGGTTAGGGTTAGTGTTAGGGTTAGGGCTCGGTTTAGGGTACGGGTTAGGATTAGGGTACGTGTTAGGGCTAGGGTAGGGGTTAGGGTTAGGGTACGCGTTAGGGTTAGGGTAGTGATTAAACCTATCCCACTCTCTAGATACCCCTTAGCACATAAAGGAATATTATTTGGGGGTCCAGCCATGGAGAAGAGTTTAGACACTAGGATTAGATAAGGAACACACCCATTATAAAGAAATCACATTAGGATTCTCTTTTTAAGCTGTTCCTTAAAACACTAGAGCTTAGGAAATCTATTGGAGGCAGAAGCAGTCAAGGGTAGCCTAGGGTTAGGGTTAGGCTTAGGGTTTGGCTTAGGGTACGGATTAGGGTACGTGTTCGGGGAGGGCTTCGGGTACGGCGTAGGGTATGGGTTAGGGTTAGGGTTAGGGTTAGTGTTAGGGTTAGGGCTCGGTTTAGGGTACGGGTTAGGATTAGGGTACGTGTTAGGGTTAGGGTAGGGGTTAGGGTTAGGGTACGCGTTACGGTTAGGGTAGTTATTAAACCTATCCCACTCTCTAGATACCCCTTAGCACGTAAAGGAATATTATTTGGGGGTCCAGCCATGGAGAAGAGTTTAGACACTAAGATAATATAAGGAACACAGACATTATAAAGAAATCACATTAGGATTCTCTTTTTAAGCTGTTCCTTAAAACACTAGTGCTTAGGAAATCTATTGGAGGCAGAAGCAGTCAAGGGTAGCCTAGGGTTAGGGTTAGGCTTAGGGTTAGGCTTAGGGTACGCCTTAGGGTACGGGTTCGGGGAGGGCTTCGGGTACGGCGTAGGGTATGGGTTAGGGTTAGGGTTAGGGTTAGTGTTAGGGTTAGGGCTCGGTTTAGGGTACGGGTTAGGATTAGGGTACGTGTTAGGGTTAGGGTAGTGGTTAGGGTTAGGGTACGCGTTAGGGTTAGGGTAGTTATTAAACCTATCCCACTCTCTACATACCCCTTAGCACGTAAAGGAATATTATTTGGGGGTCCAGCCATGGAGAAGAGTTTAGACACTAAGATAATATAAGGAACACACATTATAAAGAAATCACATTAGGATTCTCTTTTTAAGCTGTTCCTGAAAACCCTAGTGCTTAGGAAATCTATTGGAGGCAGAAGCAGTCAAGGGTAGCCTAGGGTTAGGGTTAGGCTTAGGGTTAGGCTTAGGGTACGGCTTAGGGTACGGGTTTGGGGAGGGCTTCGGGTACGGCGTAGGGTATGGGTTAGGGTTAGGGTTAGGGTTAGTGTTAGGGTTAGGGCTCGGTTTAGGGTACGGGTTAGGATTAGGGTACGTGTTAGGGTTAGGGTAGGGGTTAGGGTTAGGGTACGCGTTAGGGTTAGGGTAGTTATTAAACCTATCCCACTCTCTAGATACCCCTTAGCACGTAAAGGAATATTATTTGGGGGTCCAGCCATGGAGAAGAGTTTAGACACTAAGATAATATAAGGAACACACACATTATAAAGAAATCACATTAGGATTCTCTTTTTAAGCTGTTCCTTAAAACCCTAGTGCTTAGGAAATCTATTGGAGGCAGAAGCAGTCAAGGGTAGCCTAGGGTTAGGGTTAGGCTTAGGGTTAGGCTTAGGGTACGGCTTAGGGTACGGGTTTGGGGAGGGCTTCGGTTACGGCGTAGGGTATGGGTTAGGGTTAGGGTTAGGGTTAGTGTTAGGGTTAGGGCTCGGTTTAGGGTACGGGTTAGGATTAGGGTACGTGTTAAGGTTAGGGTAGGGGTTAGGGTTAGGGTACGCGTTAGGGTTAGGGTAGTTATTAAACCTATCCCACTCTCTAGATACCCCTTAGCACGTAAAGGAATATTATTTGGGGGTCCAGCCATGGAGCAGAGTTTAGACACTAAGATAATATAAGGAACACACACATTATAAAGAAATCACATTAGGATTCTCTTTTTAAGCTGTTCCTTAAAACCCTAGTGCTTAGGAAATCTATTGGAGGCAGAAGCAGTCAAGGGTAGCCTAGGGTTAGGGTTAGGCTTAGGGTTAGGCTTAGGGTACTGCTTAGGGTACGGGTTCGGGGAGGGCTTCGGGTGCGGCGTAGGGTATGGGTTAGGGTTAGGCTTAGGGTTAGTGTTAGGGTTAGGGCTCGGTTTAGGGTACGGGTTAGGATTAGGGTACGTGTTAGGGCTAGGGTAGGGGTTAGGGTTAGGGTACGCGTTAGGGTTAGGGTAGTGATTAAACCTATCCCACTCTCTAGATACCCCTTAGCACATAAAGGAATATTATTTGGGGGTCCAGCCATGGAGAAGAGTTTAGACACTAGGATTAGATAAGGAACACACCCATTATAAAGAAATCACATTAGGATTCTCTTTTTAAGCTGTTCCTTAAAACACTAGTGCTTAGGAAATCTATTGGAGGCAGAAGCAGTCAAGGGTAGCCTAGGGTTAGGGTTAGGCTTAGGGTTAGGCTTAGGGTACGGATTAGGGTACGTGTTCGGGGAGGGCTTCGGGTACGGCGTAGGGTATGGGTTAGGGTTAGGGTTAGGGTTAGTGTTAGGGTTAGGGCTCGGTTTAGTGTACGGGATAGGATTAGGGTACGTGTTAGGGTTAGGGTAGGGGTTAGGGTTAGGGTACGCGTTACGGTTAGGGTAGTTATTAAACCTATCCCATTCTCTAGATACCCCTTAGCACGTAAAGGAATATTATTTGGGGGTCCAGCCATGGAGAAGAGTTTAGGCACTAAGATAAGATAAGGAACACACCCATTATAAAGAAATCACATTAGGATTCTCTTTTTAAGCTGTTCCTTAAAACACTAGTGCTTAGGAAATCTATTGGAGGCAGAAGCAGTCAAGGGTAGCCTAGGGTTAGGGTTAGGCTTAGGGTTAGGCTTAGGGTACGGCTTAGGGTACGGGTTCGGGGAGGGCTTCGGGTACGGCGTAGGGTATTGGTTAGGGTTAGGGTTAGGGTTAGTGTTAGGGTTAGGGCTCGGTTTAGGGTACGGGTTAGGATTAGGGTACGTGTTAGGGTTAGGGTATTGGTTAGGGTTAGGGTACGCGTTAGGGTTAGGGTAGTTATTAAACCTATCCCACTCTCTACATACCCCTTAGCACGTAAAGGAATATTATTTGGGGGTCCAGCCATGGAGAAGAGTTTAGACACTAAGATAATATAAGGAACACACATTATAAAGAAATCACATTAGGATTCTCTTTTTAAGCTGTTCCTGAAAACCCTAGTGCTTAGGAAATCTATTGGAGGCAGAAGCAGTCAAGGGTAGCCTAGGGTTAGGGTTAGGCTTAGGGTTAGGCTTAGGGTACGGCTTAGGGTACGGGTTTGGGGAGGGCTTCGGGTACGGCGTAGGGTATGGGTTAGGGTTAGGGTTAGGGTTAGTGTTAGGGTTAGGGCTCGGTTTAGGGTACGGGTTAGGATTAGGGTACGTGTTAGGGTTAGGGTAGGGGTTAGGGTTAGGGTACGCGTTAGGGTTAGGGTAGTTATTAAACCTATCCCACTCTCTAGATACCCCTTAGCACGTAAAGGAATATTATTTGGGGGTCCAGCCATGGAGAAGAGTTTAGACACTAAGATAATATAAGGAACACACACATTATAAAGAAATCACATTAGGATTCTCTTTTTAAGCTGTTCCTTAAAACCCTAGTGCTTAGGAAATCTATTGGAGGCAGAAGCAGTCAAGGGTAGCCTAGGGTTAGGGTTAGGCTTAGGGTTAGGCTTAGGGTACGGCTTAGGGTACGGGTTTGGGGAGGGCTTCGGTTACGGCGTAGGGTATGGGTTAGGGTTAGGGTTAGGGTTAGTGTTAGGGTTAGGGCTCGGTTTAGGGTACGGGTTAGGATTAGGGTACGTGTTAAGGTTAGGGTAGGGGTTAGGGTTAGGGTACGCGTTAGGGTTAGGGTAGTTATTAAACCTATCCCACTCTCTAGATACCCCTTAGCACGTAAAGGAATATTATTTGGGGGTCCAGCCATGGAGCAGAGTTTAGACACTAAGATAATATAAGGAACACACACATTATAAAGAAATCACATTAGGATTCTCTTTTTAAGCTGTTCCTTAAAACCCTAGTGCTTAGGAAATCTATTGGAGGCAGAAGCAGTCAAGGGTAGCCTAGGGTTAGGGTTAGGCTTAGGGTTAGGCTTAGGGTACTGCTTAGGGTACGGGTTCGGGGAGGGCTTCGGGTGCGGCGTAGGGTATGGGTTAGGGTTAGGCTTAGGGTTAGTGTTAGGGTTAGGGCTCGGTTTAGGGTACGGGTTAGGATTAGGGTACGTGTTAGGGCTAGGGTAGGGGTTAGGGTTAGGGTACGCGTTAGGGTTAGGGTAGTGATTAAACCTATCCCACTCTCTAGATACCCCTTAGCACATAAAGGAATATTATTTGGGGGTCCAGCCATGGAGAAGAGTTTAGACACTAGGATTAGATAAGGAACACAACCATTATAAAGAAATCACATTAGGATTCTCTTTTTAAGCTGTTCCTTAAAACACTAGTGCTTAGGAAATCTATTGGATTCAGAAGCAGTCAAGGGTAGCCTAGGGTTAGGGTTAGGCTTAGGGTTAGGCTTAGGGTACGGCTTAGGGTACGTGTTCGGGGAGGGCTTCGGGTACGGCGTAGGGTATGGTTTAGGGTTAGGGTTAGGGTTAGTGTTAGGGTTAGGGCTCGGTTTAGGGTACAGGTTAGGATTAGGGTACGTGTTAGTGTTAGGGTAGGGGTTAGGGTTAGGGTACGCGTTACGGTTAGGGTAGTTATTAAACCTATCCCACTCTCTAGATACCCCTTAGCACGTAAAGGAATATTATTTGGGGGTCCAGCCATGGAGAAGAGTTTAGGCACTAAGATAAGATAAGGAACACACCCATTATAAAGAAATCACATTAGGATTCTCTTTTTAAGCTGTTCCTTAAAACACTAGTGCTTAGGAAATCTATTGGAGGCAGAAGCAGTCAAGGGTAGCCTAGGGTTAGGGTTAGGCTTAGGGTTAGGCTTAGGGTACGCCTTAGGGTACGGGTTCGGGGAGGGCTTCGGGTACGGCGTAGTGTATGGGTTAGGGTTAGGGTTAGGGTTAGTGTTAGGGTTAGGGCTCGGTTTAGGGTACGGGTTAGGATTAGGGTACGTGTTAGGGCTAGGGTAGGGGTTAGGGTTAGGGTACGCGTTAGGGTTAGGGTAGTGATTAAACCTATCCCACTCTCTAGATACCCCTTAGCACATAAAGGAATATTATTTGGGGGTCCAGCCATGGAGAAGAGTTTAGACACTAGGATTAGATAAGGAACACACCCATTATAAAGAAATCACATTAGGATTCTCTTTTTAAGCTGTTCCTTAAAACACTAGTGCTTAGGAAATCTATTGGAGGCAGAAGCAGTCAAGGGTAGCCTAGGGTTAGGGTTAGGCTTAGGGTTTGGCTTAGGGTACGGCTTAGGGTACGTGTTCGGGGAGGGCTTCGGGTACGGCGTAGGGTATGGGTTAGGGTTAGGGTTAGGGTTAGTGTTAGGGTTAGGGCTCGGTTTAGGGTACGGGTTAGGATTAGGGTACGTGTTAGGGTTAGGGTAGGGGTTAGGGTTAGGGTACGCGTTACGGTTAGGGTAGTTATTAAACCTATCCCACTCTCTAGATACCCCTTAGCACGTAAAGGAATATTATTTGGGGGTCCAGCCATGGAGAAGAGTTTAGACACTAAGATAATATAAGGAACACAGACATTATAAAGAAATCACATTAGGATTCTCTTTTTAAGCTGTTCCTTAAAACACTAGTGCTTAGGAAATCTATTGGAGGCAAAAGCAGTCAAGGGTAGCCTAGGGTTAGGGTTAGGCTTAGGGTTAGGCTTAGGGTACGCCTTAGGGTACGGGTTCGGGGAGGGCTTCGGGTACGGCGTAGGGTATGGGTTAGGGTTAGGGTTAGGGTTAGTGTTAGGGTTAGGGCTCGGTTTAGGGTACGGGTTAGGATTAGGGTACGTGTTAGGGTTAGGGTAGGGGTTAGGGTTAGGGTACGCGTTAGGGTTAGGGTAGTTATTAAACCTATCCCACTCTCTACATACCCCTCAGCACGTAAAGGAATATTATTTGGGGGTCCAGCCATGGAGAAGAGTTTAGACACTAAGATAATATAAGGAACACACACATTATAAAGAAATCACATTAGGATTCTCTTTTTAAGCTGTTCCTTAAAACCCTAGTGCTTAGGAAATCTATTGGAGGCAGAAGCAGTCAAGGGTAGCCAAGGGTTAGGGTTAGGCTTAGGGTTAGGCTTAGGGTACGGCTTAGGGTACGGGTTTGGGGAGGGCTTCGGGTACGGTGTAGGGTATGGGTTAGGGTTAGGGTTAGTGTTAGGGTTAGGGCTCGGGTTAGGGTACGGGTTAGGATTAGGGTACGTGTTAGGGTTAGGGTAGGGGTTAGGGTTAGGGTACGCGTTAGGGTTAGGGTAGTTATTAAACCTATCCCACTCTCTAGATACCCCTTAGCACGTAAAGGAATATTATTTGGGGGTCCAGCCATGGAGAAGAGTTTAGACACTAAGATAATATAAGGAACACACACATTATAAAGAAATCACATTAGGATTCTCTTTTTAAGCTGTTCCTTAAAACACTAGTGCTTAGGAAATCTATTGGAGGCAGAAGCAGTCAAGGGTAGCCTAGGGTTAGGGTTAGGCTTAGGGTTAGGCTTAGGGTACGGCTTAGGGTACGGGTTCGGGGAGGGCTTCGGGTACGGCGTAGGGTATGGGTTAGGGTTAGGGTTAGGGTTAGTGTTAGGTTTAGGGCTCGGTTTAGGGTACGGGTTAGGATTAGGGTACGTGTTAGGGCTAGGGTAGGGGATAGGGTTAGGGTACGTGTTAGGGTTAGGGTAGTGATTAAACCTATCCCACTCTCTAGATACCCCTTAGCACATAAAGGAATATTATTTGGGGGTCCAGCCATGGAGAAGAGTTTAGACACTAGGATTAGATAAGGAACACACCCATTATAAAGAAATCACATTAGGATTGTCTTTTTAAGCTGTTGCTTAAAACACTAGTGCTTAGGAAATCTATTGGATTCAGAAGCAGTCAAGGGTAGCCTAGGGTTAGGGTTAGGCTTAGGGTTAGGCTTAGGGTACGGCTTAGGGTACGTGTTCGGGGAGGGCTTCGGGTACGGCGTAGGGTATGGGTTAGGGTTAGGGTTAGGGTTAGTGTTAGGGTTAGGGCTCGGTTTAGGGTACAGGTTAGGATTAGGGTACGTGTTAGGGTTAGGGTAGGGGTTAGGGTTAGGGTACGCGTTACAGTTAGGGTAGTTATTAAACCTATCCCACTCTCTAGATACCCCTTAGCACGTAAAGGAATATTATTTTGGGGTCCAGCCATGGAGAAGAGTGTAGGCACTAAGATAAGATAAGGAACACACCCATTATAAAGAAATCACATTAGGATTCTCTTTTTAAGCTGTTCCTTAAAACACTAGTGCTTAGGAAATCTATTGGAGGCAGAAGCAGTCAATGGTAGCCTAGGGTTAGGGTTAGGCTTAGGGTTAGGCTTAGGGTACGCCTTAGGGTACGGGTTCGGGGAGGGCTTCGGGTACGGCGTAGTGTATGGGTTAGGGTTAGGGTTAGGGTTAGTGTTAGGGTTAGGGCTCGGTTTAGCGTACGGGTTAGGATTAGGGTACGTGTTAGGGTTAGGGTAGGGGTTAGGGTTAGGGTACGCGTTAGGGTTAGGGTAGTTATTAATCCTATCCCACTCTCTAGATACCCCTTAGCACGTAAAGGAATATTATTTGGGGGTCCAGCCATGGAGAAGAGTTTAGACACTAAGATAATATAAGGAACACACACATTATAAAGAAATCACATTAGGATTCTCTTTTTAAGCTGTTCCTTAAAACCCTAGTGCTTAGGAAATCTATTGGAGGCAGAAGCAGTCAAGGGTAGCCTAGGGTTAGGGTTAGGCTTAGGGTTAGGCTTAGGGTACGGCTTAGGGTACGGGTTCGGGGAGGGCTTCGGGTACGGCGTAGGGTATGGGTTAGGGTTAGGGTTAGGGTTAGTGTTAGGGTTAGGGCTCGGTTTAGGGTACGGGTTAGGATTAGGGTACGTGTTAGGGCTAGGGTAGGGGTTAGGGTTAGGGTACGCGTTAGGGTTAGGGTAGTGATTAAACCTATCCCAGTCTCTAGATACCCCTTAGCACATAAAGGAATATTATTTGGGGGTCCAGCCATGGAGAAGAGTTTAGACACTAGGATTAGATAAGGAACACACCCATTATAAAGAAATCACATTAGGATTTTCTTTTTAAGCTGTTCCTTAAAACACTAGTGCTTAGGAAATCTATTGGAGGCAGAAGCAGTCAAGGGTAGCCTAGGGTTAGGGTTAGGCTTAGGGTTAGGCTTAGGGTACGCCTTAGGGTACGGGTTCGGGGAGGGCTTCGGGTACGGCGTAGGGTATGGGTTAGGGTTAGGGTTAGGGTTAGTGTTAGGGTTAGGGCTCGGTTTAGGGTACGGGTTAGGATTAGGGTACGTGTTAGGGTTAGGGTAGTGGTTAGGGTTAGGGTACGCGTTAGGGTTAGGGTAGTTATTAAACCTATCCCACTCTCTACATACCCCTTAGCACGTAAAGGAATATTATTTGGGGGTCCAGCCATGGAGAAGAGTTTAGACACTAAGATAATATAAGGAACACACACATTATAAAGAAATCACATTAGGATTCTCTTTTTAAGCTGTTCCTTAAAACCCTAGTGCTTAGGAAATCTATTGGAGGCAGAAGCAGTCAAGGGTAGCCTAGGGTTAGGGTTAGGCTTAGGGTTTGGCTTAGGGTACGGATTAGGGTACGTGTTCGGGGAGGGCTTCGGGTACGGCGTAGGGTATGGGTTAGGGTTAGGGTTAGGGTTAGTGTTAGGTTTAGGGCTCGGTTTAGGGTACGGGTTAGGATTAGGGTACGTGTTAGGTTTAGGGTAGGGGTTAGGGTTAGGGTACGCGTTACGGTTAGGGTAGTTATTAAACCTATCCCACTCTCTAGATACCCCTTAGCACGTAAAGGAATATTATTTGGGGGTCCAGCCATGGAGAAGAGTTTAGACACTAAGATAATATAAGGAACACACACATTATAAAGAAATCACATTAGGATTCTCTTTTTAAGCTGTTCCTTAAAACACTAGTGCTTAGGAAATCTATTGGAGGCAGAAGCAGTCAAGGGTAGCCTAGGGTTAGGGTTAGGCTTAGGGTTAGGCTTAGGGTACGGCTTAGGGTACGGGTTCGGGGAGGGCTTCGGGTACGGCGTAGGGTATGGGTTAGGGTTAGGGTTAGGGTTAGTGTTAGGGTTAGGGCTCGGTTTAGGGTACGGGTTAGGATTAGGGTACGTGTTAGGGCTAGGGTAGGGGTTAGGGTTAGGGTACGCGTTAGGGTTAGGGTAGTGATTAAACCTATCCCACTCTCTAGATACCCCTTAGCACATAAAGGAATATTATTTGGGGGTCCAGCCATGGAGAAGAGTTTAGACACTAGGATTAGATAAGGAACACACCCATTATAAAGAAATCACATTAGGATTCTCTTTTTAAGCTGTTCCTTAAAACACTAGTGCTTAGGAAATCTATTGGAGGCAGAAGCAGTCAAGGGTAGCCTAGGCTTAGGGTTAGGCTTAGGGTTTGGCTTAGGGTACGGATTAGGTTACGTGTTCGGGGAGGGCTTCGGGTACGGCGTAGGGTATGGGTTAGGGTTAGGGTTAGGGTTAGTGTTAGGTTTAGGGCTCGGTTTAGGGTACGGGTTAGGATTAGGGTACGTGTTAGGGTTAGGGTAGGGGTTAGGGTTAGGGTACGCGTTACGGTTAGGGTAGTTATTAAACCTATCCCACTCTCTAGATACCCCTTAGCACGTAAAGGAATATTATTTGGGGGTCCAGCCATGGAGAAGAGTTTAGGCACTAAGATAAGATAAGGAACACACCCATTATAAAGAAATCACATTAGGATTCTCTTTTTAAGCTGTTCCTTAAAACACTAGTGCTTAGGAAATCTATTGGAGGCAGAAGCAGTCAAGGGTAGCCTAGGGTTAGGGTTAGGCTTAGGGTTAGGCTTAGGGTACGCCTTAGGGTACGGGTTCGGGGAGG
Source organism: Balaenoptera physalus (assembly GCF_965194825.1). Lineage (NCBI taxonomy): Eukaryota > Metazoa > Chordata > Mammalia > Artiodactyla > Balaenopteridae > Balaenoptera > Balaenoptera physalus. The sequence goes on along the minus strand of NW_028125898.1, from coordinate 274,032 downwards.
GCTTCGGGTACGGCGTAGGGTATGGGTTAGGGTTAGGGTTAGGGTTAGTGTTAGGGTTAGGGCTCTGTTTAGGGTACGGGTTAGGATTAGGGTACGTGTTAGGGTTAGGGTAGGGGTTAGGGTTAGGGTACGCGTTAGGATTAGGGTAGTTATTAAACCTATCCCACTCTCTACATACCCCTTAGCACGTAAAGGAATATTATTTGGGGGTCCAGCCATGGAGAAGAGTTTAGACACTAAGATAATATAAGGAACACACACATTATAAAGAAATCACATTAGGATTCTCTTTTTATGCTGTTCCTTAAAACCCTAGTGCTTAGGAAATCTATTGGAGGCAGAAGCAGTCAAGGGTAGCCTAGGGTTAGGGTTAGGCTTAGGGTTAGGCTTAGGGTACGGCTTAGGGTACGGGTTTGGGGAGGGCTTCGGGTACGGCGTAGGGTATGGGTTAGGGTTAGGGTTAGGGTTAGTGTTAGGGTTAGGGCTCGGTTTAGGGTACGGGTTAGGATTAGGGTACGTGTTAGGGTTAGGGTAGGGGTTAGGGTTAGGGTACGCGTTAGGGTTAGGATAGTTATTAAACCTATCCCACTCTCTACATACCCCTTAGCACGTAAAGGAATATTATTTGGGGGTCCAGCCATGGAGAAGAGTTTAGACACTAAGATAATATAAGGAACACACACATTATAAAGAAATCACATTAGGATTCTCTTTTTAAGCTGTTCCTTAAAACCCTAGTGCTTAGGAAATCTATTGGAGGCAGAAGCAGTCAAGGGTAGCCTAGGGTTAGGGTTAGGCTTAGGGTTAGGCTTAGGGTACGGCTTAGGGTACGTGTTCGGGGAGGGCTTCGGGTACGGCGTAGGGTATGGGTTAGGGTTAGGGTTAGGGTTAGTGTTAGGGTTAGGGCTCGGTTTAGGGTACAGGTTAGGATTAGGGTACGTGTTAGGGTTAGGGTAGGGGTTAGGGTTAGGGTACGCGTTACGGTTAGGGTAGTTATTAAACCTATCCCACTCTCTAGATACCCCTTAGCACCTAAAGGAATATTATTTGGGGGTCCAGCCATGGAGAAGAGTTTAGGCACTAAGATAAGATAAGGAACACACCCATTATAAAGAAATCACATTAGGATTCTCTTTTTAAGCTGTTCCTTAAACCCTAGTGCTTAGGAAATCTATTGGAGGCAGAAGCAGTCAAGGGTAGCCTAGGGTTAGGGTTAGGCTTAGGGTTAGGCTTAGGGTACGGCTTAGGGTACGGGTTTGGGGAGGGCTTCGGGTACGGCGTAGGGTATGGGTTAGGGTTAGGGTTAGGGTTAGTGTTAGGGTTAGGGCTCGGTTTAGGGTACGGGTTAGGATTAGGGTACGTGTTAGGGTTAGGGTAGGGGTTAGGGTTAGGGTACGCGTTAGGGTTAGGGTAGTTATTAAACCTATCCCACTCTCTAGATACCCCTTAGCACGTAAAGGAATATTATTTGGGGGTCCAGCCATGGAGAAGAGTTTAGGCACTAAGATAAGATAAGGAACACACCCATTATAAAGAAATCACATTAGGATTCTCTTTTTAAGCTGTTCCTTAAAACACTAGTGCTTAGGAAATCTATTGGAGGCAGAAGCAGTCAAGGGTAGCCTAGGGTTAGGGTTAGGCTTAGGGTTAGGCTTAGGGTACGCCTTAGGGTACGGGTTCGGGGAGGGCTTCGGGTACGGCGTAGGGTATGGGTTAGGGTTAGGGTTAGGGTTAGTGTTAGGGTTAGGGCTCGGTTTAGGGTACGGGTTAGGATTAGGGTATGTGTTAGGGTTAGGGTAGGGGTTAGGGTTAGGGTACACGTTAGGGTTAGGGTAGTTATTAATCCTATCCCACTCTCTAGATACCCCTTAGCACGTAAAGGAATATTATTTGGGGGTCCAGCCATGGAGAAGAGTTTAGACACTAAGATAATATAAGGAACACACACATTATAAAGAAATCACTTTAGGATTCTCTTTTTAAGCTGTTCCTTAAAACCCTAGTGCTTAGGAAATCTATTGGAGGCAGAAGCAGTCAAGGGTAGCCTAGGGTTAGGGTTAGGCTTAGGGTTAGGCTTAGGGTACTGGTTTGGGGAGGGCTTCGGGTACCGCGTAGGGTAATGGTTAGGGTTAGGGTTAGGGTTAGTGTTAGGGTTAGGGCTCGGTTTAGGGTACGGGTTAGGATTAGGGTACGTGTTAGGGTTAGGGTAGGGGTTAGGATTAGGGTACGCGTTAGGGTTAGGGTAGTTATTAAACCTATCCCACTCTCTAGATTCCCCTTAGCACGTAAAAGAATATTATTTGGGTGTCCAGCCATGGAGAAGAGTTTAGACACTAAGATAATATAAGGAACACACACATTATAAAGAAATCACATTAGGATTCTCTTTTTAAGCTGTTCCTTAAAACACTAGTGTTTAGGAAATCTATTGGAGGCAGAAGCAGTCAAGGGTATCCTAGGGTTAGGGTTAGGCTTAGGGTAAGGCTTAGGGTACGGCTTAGGGTACGGGTTCGGGGAGGGCTTCGGTTACGGCGTAGGGTATGGGTTAGGGTTAGGGTTAGGGTTAGTGTTAGGGTTAGGGCTCGGTTTAGGGTACGGGTTAGGATTAGGGTACGTGTTAGGGCTAGGGTAGGGGTTAGGGTTAGGGTACGCGTTAGGGTTAGGGTAGTGATTAAACCTATCCCACTCTCTAGATACCCCTTAGCACATAAAGGAATATTATTTGGGGGTCCAGCCATGGAGAAGAGTTTAGACACTAGGATTAGATAAGGAACACACCCATTATAAAGAAATCACATTAGGATTCTCTTTTTAAGCTGTTCCTTAAAACACTAGTGCTTAGGAAATCTATTGGAGGCAGAAGCAGTCAAGGGTAGCCTAGGGTTAGGGTTAGGCTTAGGGTTTGGCTTAGGGTACGGATTAGGGTACGTGTTCGGGGAGGGCTTCGGGTACGGCGTAGGGTATGGGTTAGGGTTAGGGTTAGGGTTAGTGTTAGGGTTAGGGCTCGGTTTAGGGTACGCGTTAGGATTAGGGTAGTTATTAAACCTATCCCACTCTCTACATACCCCTTAGCACGTAAAGGAATATTATTTGGGGGTCCAGCCATGGAGAAGAGTTTAGACACTAAGATAATATAAGGAACACACACATTATAAAGAAATCACATTAGGATTCTCTTTTTAAGCTGTTCCTTAAAACCCTAGTGCTTAGGAAATCTATTGGAGGCAGAAGCAGTCAAGGGTAGCCTAGGGTTAGGGTTAGGCTTAGGGTTAGGCTTAGGGTACGGCTTAGGGTACGGGTTTGGGGAGGGCTTCGGGTACGGCGTAGGGTATGGGTTAGGGTTAGGGTTAGGGTTAGTGTTAGGGTTAGGGCTCGGTTTAGGGTACGGGTTAGGATTAGGGTACGTGTTAGGGTAAGGGTAGGGGTTAGGGTTAGGGTACGCGTTAGGGTTAGGGTAGTTATTAAACCTATCCCACTCTCTAGATACCCCTTAGCACGTAAAGGAATATTATTTGGGGGTCCAGCCATGGAGAAGAGTTTAGACACTAAGATAATATAAGGAACACACACATTATAAAGAAATCACATTAGGATTCTCTTTTTAAGCTGTTCCTTAAAACACTAGTGCTTAGGAAATCTATTGGAGGCAGAAGCAGTCAAGGGTAGCCTAGGGTTAGGGTTAGGCTTAGGGTTAGGCTTAGGGTACGGGTTCGGGGAGGGCTTCGGGTACGGCGTAGGGTATGGGTTAGGGTTAGGGTTAGGGTTAGTGTTAGGGTTAGGGCTCGGTTTAGGGTACGGGTTAGGATTAGGGTACGTGTTAGGGCTAGGGTAGGGGTTAGGGTTAGGGTACGCGTTAGGGTTAGGGTAGTGATTAAACCTATCCCACTCTCTAGATACCCCTTAGCACATAAAGGAATATTATTTGGGGGTCCAGCCATGGAGAAGAGTTTAGACACTAGGATTAGATAAGGAACACACCCATTATAAAGAAATCACATTAGGATTCTCTTTTTAAGCTGTTCCTTAAAACACTAGTGCTTAGGAAATCTATTGGAGGCAGAAGCAGTCAAGGGTAGCCTAGGGTTAAGGTTAGGCTTAGGGTTAGGCTTAGGGTACGGCTTAGGGTACGGGTTCGGGGAGGGCTTCGGGTACGGCGTAGGGTATGGGTTAGGGTTAGGGTTAGGGTTAGTGTTAGGGTTAGGGCTCGGTTTAGGGTACGGGTTAGGATTAGGGTACGTGTTAGGGCTAGGGTAGGGGTTAGGGTTAGGGTACGCGTTAGGGTTAGGGTAGTGATTAAACCTATTCCACTCTCTAGATACCCCTTAGCACATAAAGGAATATTATTTGGGAGTCCAGCCATGGAGAAGAGTTTAGACACTAGGATTAGATAAGGAACACACCCATTATACAGAAATCACATTAGGATTCTCTTTTTAAGCTGTTCCTTAAAACACTAGTGCTTAGGAAATCTATTGGAGGCAGAAGCAGTCAAGGGTAGCCTAGGGTTAGGGTTAGGCTTAGGGTTAGGCTTAGGGTACGGATTAGGGTACGTGTTCGGGGAGGGCTTCTGGTACGGCGTAGGGTATGGGTTAGGGTTAGGGTTAGGGTTAGTGTTAGGGTTAGGGCTCGGTTTAGGGTACGAGTTAGGATTAGGGTACGTGTTAGGGTTAGGGTAGGGGTTAGGGTTAGGGTACGCGTTACGGTTAGGGTAGTTTTTAAACCTATCCCACTCTCTAGATACCCCTTAGCACGTAAAGGAATATTATTTGGGGGTCCAGCCATGGAGAAGAGTTTAGGCACTAAGATAAGATAAGGAACACACCCATTATAAAGAAATCACATTAGGATTCTCTTTTTAAGCTGTTCCTTAAAACCCTAGTGCTTAGGAAATCTATTGGAGGCAGAAGCAGTCAAGGGTAGCCTAGGGTTAGGGTTAGGCTTAGGGTTAGGCTTAGGGTACGCCTTAGGGTACGGGTTCGGGGAGGGCTTCGGGTACGGCGTAGGGTATGGGTTAGGGTTAGGGTTAGGGTTAGTGTTAGGGTTAGGGCTCGGTTTAGGGTACGGGTTAGGATTAGGGTACGTGTTAGGGTTAGGGTAGGGGTTAGGGTTAGGGTACGCGTTAGGATTAGGGTAGTTATTAAACCTATCCCACTCTCTACATACCCCTTAGCACGTAAAGGAATATTATTTGGGGGTCCAGCCATGGAGAAGAGTTTAGACACTAAGATAATATAAGGAACACACACATTATAAAGAAATCACATTAGGATTCTCTTTTTAAGCTGTTCCTTAAAACCCTAGTGCTTAGGAAATCTATTGGAGGCAGAAGCAGTCAAGGGTAGCCTAGGGTTAGGGTTAGGCTTAGGGTTAGGCTTAGGGTACGGCTTAGGGTACGGGTTTGGGGAGGGCTTCGGGTACGGCGTAGGGTATGGGTTAGGGTTAGGGTTAGGGTTAGTGTTAGGGTTACGGCTCGGTTTAGGGTACGGGTTAGGATTAGGGTACGTGTTAGGGCTAGGGTAGGGGTTAGGGTTAGGGTACGCGTTAGGGTTAGGGTAGTGATTAAACCTATTCCACTCTCTAGATACCCCTTAGCACATAAAGGAATATTATTTGGGAGTCCAGCCATGGAGAAGAGTTTAGACACTACGATTAGATAAGGAACACACCCATTATACAGAAATCACATTAGGATTCTCTTTTTAAGCTGTTCCTTAAAACACTAGTGCTTAGGAAATCTATTGGAGGCAGAAGCAGTCAAGGGTAGCCTAGGGTTAGGGTTAGGCTTAGGGTTAGGCTTAGGGTACGGATTAGGGTACGTGTTCGGGGAGGGCTTCGGGTACGGCGTAGGGTATGGGTTAGGGTTAGGGTTAGGGTTAGTGTTAGGGTTAGGGCTCGGTTTAGGGTACGGGTTAGGATTAGGGTACGTGTTAGGGTTAGGGTAGGGGTTAGGGTTAGGGTACGCGTTACGGTTAGGGTAGTTATTAAACCTATCCCACTCTCTAGATACCCCTTAGCACGTAAAGGAATATTATTTGGGGGTCCAGCCATGGAGAAGAGTTTAGACACTAAGATAATATAAGGAACACACACATTATAAAGAAATCACATTAGGATTCTCTTTTTAAGCTGTTCCTTAAAACACTAGTGCTTAGGAAATCTATTGGAGGCAGAAGCAATCAAGGGTAGCCTAGGGTTAGGGTTAGGCTTAGGGTTAGGCTTAGGGTACGGCTTAGGGTACGGGTTCGGGGAGGGCTTCGGGTACGGCGTAGGGTATGGGTTAGGGTTAGGGTTAGGGTTAGTGTTAGGGTTAGGGCTCGGTTTAGGGTACGGGTTAGGATTAGGGTACGTGTTAGGGCTAGGGTAGGGGTTAGGGTTAGGGTACGCGTTAGGGTTAGGGTAGTGATTAAACCTATCCCACTCTCTAGATACCCCTTAGCACATAAAGGAATATTATTTGGGGGTCCAGCCATGGAGAAGAGTTTAGACACTAGGATTAGATAAGGAACACACCCATTATAAAGAAATCACATTAGGATTCTCTTTTTAAGCTGTTCCTTAAAACACTAGTGCTTAGGAAATCTATTGGAGGCAGAAGCAGTCAAGGGTAGCCTAGGGTTAGGGTTAGGCTTAGGGTTAGGCTTAGGGTACGGCTTAGGGTACGGGTTCGGGGAGGGCTTCGGGTACGGCGTAGGGTATGGGTTAGTGTTAGGGTTAGGGTTAGTGTTAGGGTTAGGGCTCGGTTTAGGGTACGGGTTAGGATTAGGGTACGTGTTATTGTTAGGGTAGGGGTTAGGGTTAGGGTACGCGTTAGGGTTAGGGTAGTTATTAAACCAATCCAACTCTCTAGATACCCCTTAGCACGTAAAGGAATATTATTTGGGGGTCCAGCCATGGAGAAGAGTTTAGACACTAAGATAATATAAGGAACACACCCATTATAAAGAAATCACATTAGGATTCTCTTTTTAAGCTTTTCCTTAAAACACTAGTGCTTAGGAAATCTATTGGAGGCAGAAGCAGTCAAGGGTAGCCTAGGGTTAGGGTTAGGCTTAGGGTTAGCCTTAGGGTACGGCTTAGGGTACATGTTCGGGGAGGGCTTCGGGTACGGCGTAGGGTATGGGTTAGGGTTAGGGTTAGGGTTAGTGTTAGGGTTAGGGCTCGGTTTAGGGTACGGGTTAGGATTAGGGTACGTGTTAGGGCTAGGGTAGCGGTTAGGGTTAGGGTACGCGTTAGGGTTAGGGTAGTGATTAAACCTATTCCACTCTCTAGATACCCCTTAGCAAATAAAGGAATATTATTTGGGAGTCCAGCCATGGAGAAGAGTTTAGACACTAGGATTAGATAAGGAACACACCCATTATACAGAAATCACATTAGGATTCTCTTTTTAAGCTGTTCCTTAAAACACTAGTGCTTAGGAAATCTATTGGAGGCAGAAGCAGTCAAGGGTAGCCTAGGGTTAGGGTTAGGCTTAGGGTTAGGCTTAGGGTACGGATTAGGGTACGTGTTCGGGGAGGGCTTCGGGTACGGCGTAGGGTATGGGTTAGGGTTAGGGTTAGGGTTAGTGTTAGGGTTAGGGCTCGGTTTAGGGTACGAGTTAGGATTAGGGTACGTGTTAGGGTTAGGGTAGGGGTTAGGGTTAGGGTAAGCGTTACGGTTAGGGTAGTTATTAAACCTATCCCACTCTCTAGATACCCCTTAGCACGTAAAGGAATATTATTTGGGGGTCCAGCCATGCAGAAGAGTTTAGGCACTAAGATAAGATAAGGAACACACCCATTATAAAGAAATCACATTAGGATTCTCTTTTTAAGCTGTTCCTTAAAACACTAGTGCTTAGGAAATCTATTGGAGGCAGAAGCAGTCAAGGGTAGCCTAGGGTTAGGGTTAGGCTTAGGGTTAGGCTTAGGGTACGCCTTAGGGTACGGGTTCGGGGAGGGCTTCGGGTACGGCGTAGGGTATGGGTTAGGGTTAGGGTTAGGGTTAGTGTTAGGGTTAGGGCTCGGTTTAGGGTATGGGTTAGGATTAGGGTACTTGTTAGGGTTAGGGTAGGGGTTAGGGTTAGGGTACGCGTTAGGATTAGGGTAGTTATTAAACCTATCCCACTCTCTACATACCCCTTAGCACGTAAAGGAATATTATTTGGGGGTCCAGCCATGGAGAAGAGTTTAGACACTAAGATAATATAAGGAACACACACATTATAAAGAAATCACATTAGGATTCTCTTTTTAAGCTGTTCCTTAAAACCCTAGTGCTTAGGAAATCTATTGGAGGCAGAAGCAGTCAAGGGTAGCCTAGGGTTAGGGTTAGGCTTAGGGTTAGGCTTAGGGTACGGCTTAGGGTACGGGTTTGGGGAGGGCTTCGGGTACGGCGTAGGGTATGGGTTAGGGTTAGGGTTAGGGTTAGTGTTAGGGTTACGGCTCGGTTTAGGGTACGGGTTAGGATTAGGGTACGTGTTAGGGCTAGGGTAGGGGTTAGGGTTAGGGTACGCGTTAGGGTTAGGGTAGTGATTAAACCTATTCCACTCTCTAGATACCCCTTATCACATAAAGGAATATTATTTGGGAGTCCAGCCATGGAGAAGAGTTTAGACACTAGGATTAGATAAGGAACACACCCATTATACAGAAATCACATTAGGATTCTCTTTTTAAGCTGTTCCTTAAAACACTAGTGCTTAGGAAATCTATTGGAGGCAGAAGCAGTCAAGGGTAGCCTAGGGTTAGGGTTAGGCTTAGGGTTAGGCTTAGGGTACGGATTAGGGTACGTGTTCGGGGAGGGCTTCGGGTACGGCGTAGGGTATGGGTTAGGGTTAGGGTTAGGGTTAGTGTTAGGGTTAGGGCTCGGTTTGGGGTACGGGTTAGGATTAGGGTACGTGTTAGGGTTAGGGTAGGGGTTAGGGTTAGGGTACGCGTTACGGTTAGGGTAGTTATTAAACCTATCCCACTCTCTAGATACCCCTTAGCACGTAAAGGAATATTATTTGGGGGTCCAGCCATGGAGAAGAGTTTAGACACTAAGATAATATAAGGAACACACACATTATAAAGAAATCACATTAGGATTCTCTTTTAAGCTGTTCCTTAAAACACTAGTGCTTAGGAACTCTATTGGAGGCAGAAGCAATCAAGGGTAGCCTAGGGTTAGGGTTAGGCTTAGGGTTAGGCTTAGGGTACGGCTTAGGGTACGGGTTCGGGGAGGGCTTCGGGTACGGCGTAGGGTATGGGTTAGGGTTAGGGTTAGGGTTAGTGTTAGGGTTAGGGCTCGGTTTAGGGTACGGGTTAGGATTAGGGTACGTGTTAGGGCTAGGGTAGGGGTTAGGGTTAGGGTACGCGTTAGGGTTAGGGTAGTGATTAAACCTATCCCACTCTCTAGATACCCCTTAGCACATAAAGGAATATTATTTGGGGGTCCAGCCATGGAGAAGAGTTTAGACACTAGGATTAGATAAGGAACACACCCATTATAAAGAAATCACATTAGGATTCTCTTTTTAAGCTGTTCCTTAAAACACTAGTGCTTAGGAAATCTATTGGAGGCAGAAGCAGTCAAGGGTAGCCTAGGGTTAAGGTTAGGCTTAGGGTTAGGCTTAGGGTACGGCTTAGGGTACGGGTTCGGGGAGGGCTTCGGGTACGGCGTAGGGTATGGGTTAGGGTTAGGGTTAGGGTTAGTGTTAGGGTTAGGGCTCGGTTTAGGGTACGGGTTAGGATTAGGGTACGTGTTATTGTTAGGGTAGGGGTTAGGGTTAGGGTACGCGTTAGGGTTAGGGTAGTTATTAAACCAATCCAACTCTCTAGATACCCCTTAGCACGTAAAGGAATATTATTTGGGGGTCCAGCCATGGAGAAGAGTTTAGACACTAAGATAATATAAGGAACACACCCATTATAAAGAAATCACATTAGGATTCTCTTTTTAAGCTGTTCCTTAAAACACTAGTGCTTAGGAAATCTATTGGAGGCAGAAGCAGTCAAGGGTAGCCTAGGGTTAGGGTTAGGCTTAGGGTTAGCCTTAGGGTACGGCTTAGGGTACATGTTCGGGGAGGGCTTCGGGTACGGCGTAGGGTATGGGTTAGGGTTAGGGTTAGGGTTAGTGTTAGGGTTAGGGCTCGGTTTAGGGTACGGGTTAGGATTAGGGTACGTGTTAGGGCTAGGGTAGCGGTTAGGGTTAGGGTACGCGTTAGGGTTAGGGTAGTGATTAAACCTATTCCACTCTCTAGATACCCCTTAGCACATAAAGGAATATTATTTGGGAGTCCAGCCATGGAGAAGAGTTTAGACACTAGGATTAGATAAGGAACACACCCATTATACAGAAATCACATTAGGATTCTCTTTTTAAGCTGTTCCTTAAAACACTAGTGCTTAGGAAATCTATTGGAGGCAGAAGCAGTCAAGGGTAGCCTAGGGTTAGGGTTAGGCTTAGGGTTAGGCTTAGGGTACGGCTTACGGTACGGGTTCGGGGAGGGCTTCGGGTACGGCGTAGGGTATGGGTTAGGGTTAGGGTTAGGTTTAGTGTTAGGGTTAGGGCTCGGTTTAGGGTACGGGTTAGGATTAGGGTACGTGTTAGGGTTAGGGTAGGGGTTAGGGTTAGGGTACGCGTTAGGGTTAGGGTAGTTATTAAACCTATCCCACTCTCTAGATACCCCTTAGCACCTAAAGGAATATTATTTGGGGGTCCAGCCATGGAGAAGAGTTTAGACACTAAGATAATATAAGGAACACACCCATTATAAAGAAATCACATTAGGATTCTCTTTTTAAGCTGTTCCATAAAACACTAGTGCTTAGGAAATCTATTGGAGGCAGAAGCAGTCAAGGGTAGCCTAGGGTTAGGGTTAGGCTTAGGGTTAGGCTTAGGGTACGGCTTAGGGTACATGTTCGGGGAGGGCTTCGGGTATGGCGAAGGGTATGAGTTAGCGTTAGGGTTAAGGTTAGTGTTAGGGTTAGGGCTCGGTTTAGGGTACGGGTTAGGATTAGGGTACGTGTTAGGGTTAGGGTAGGGGTTAGGGTTAGGGTACGCGTTACGGATAGGGTAGTTATTAAACCTATCCCACTCTCTAGATACCCCTTAGCACGTAAAGGAATATTATTTGGGGGTCCAGCCATGGAGAAGAGTTTAGACACTAAGATAATATAAGGAACACACACATTATAAAGAAATCACATAAGGATTCTCTTTTTAAGCTGTTCCTTAAAACACTAGTGCTTAGGAAATCTATTGGAGGCAGAAGCAGTCAAGGGTAGCCTAGGGTTAGGGTTAGGCTTAGGGTTAGGCTTAGGGTATGGCTTAGGGTACGGGCTCGGGGAGGGCTTCGGGTATGGCGTAGGGTATGGTTTAGGGTTAGGGTTAGTGTTAGGGTTAGGGCTCGGTTTAGGGTACGGGTTAGGATTAGGGTACGTGTTAGTGTTAGGGTAGGGGTTAGGGTTAGGGTACGCGTTAGGGTTAGGGTAGTGATTAAACCTATCCCACTCTCTAGATACCCCTTAGCACATAAAGGAATATTATTTGGGGGTCCAGCCATGGAGAAGAGTTTAGACACTAGGATTAGATAAGGAACACACCCATTATAAAGAAATCACTTTAGGATTCTCTTTTTAAGCTGTTCCTTAAAACACTAGTGCTTAGGAAATCTATTGGAGGCAGAAGCAGTCAAGGGTAGCCTAGGGTTAGGGTTAGGCTTAGGTTTAGGCTTAGGGTACGGCTTAGGGTACGTGTTCGGGGAGGGCTTCGGGTAGGGCGTAGGGTATGGGTTAGGGTTAGGGTTAGGGTTAGTGTTAGGGTTAGGGCTCGGTTTAGGGTACGGGTTAGGATTAGGGTACGTGTTAGGGTTAGGGTAGGGGTTAGGGTTAGGGTACGCGTTACGGTTAGGGTAGTTATTAAACCTATCCCACTCTCTAGATACCCCTTAGCACATAAAGGAATATTATTTGGGGGTCCAGCCATGGAGAAGAGTTTAGACACTAAGATAATATAAGGAACAAACCCATTATAAATAAATCACATTAGGATTCTCTTTTTAAGCTGTTCCTTAAAACACTAGTGCTTAGGAAATCTATTGGAGGCAGAAGCAGTCAAGGGTAGCCTAGGGTTAGGGTTAGGCTTAGGTTTAGGCTTAGGGTACGGCTTAGGGTACGGGTTCGGGGAGGGCTTCGGGTACGGTGTAGGGTATGGGTTAGGGTTAGGGTTAGGGTTAGTGATAGGGTTAGGGCTCGGTTTAGGGTACGGGTTAGGATTAGGGTACATGTTAGGGTTAGGGTAGGGGTTAGCGTTAGGGTACGCATTAGGGTTAGGGTAGTTATTAAACCTATCCCACTCTCTAGTTACCCCTTAGCACGTAATGGAATATTATTTGGGGGTCCAGCCATGGAGAAGAGTTTAGACACTAGGAAAAGATAAGGAACACACCCATTATAAAGAAATCACATTAGGATTCTCTTTTTAAGCTGTTCCTTAAAACACTAGTGCTTAGGAAATCTATTGGAGGCAGAAGCAGTCAAGGGTAGCCTAGGGTTAGGGTTAGGCTTAGGGTTAGGCTTAGGGTACGGCTTAGGGTACGGGTTCGGGGAGGGCTTCGGGTACGGCGTAGGGTATGGGTTAGGGTTAGGGTTAGGGTTAGTGTTAGGGTTAGGGCTCGGTTTAGGATACGGGTTAGGATTAGGGTACGTGTTAGGGTTAGGGTAGGGGTTACCGTTAGGGTACGCGTTACGGTTAGGGTAGTTATTAAACCTATTCCACTCTCTAGTTACCCCTTAGCACGTAAAGGAATATTATTTGGGGGTCCAGCCATGGAGAAGAGTTTAGACACTAGGAAAAGATAAGGAACACACCCATTATAAAGAAATCACATTAGTTTTCTCTTTTTAAGATGTTCCTTAAAACACTAGTGCTTAGGAAATCTATTGGAGGCAGAGGCAGTCAAGGGTAGCCTAGGGTTAGGGTTAGGCTTAGGGTTAGGCTTAGGGTACGGGTTAGGGTACGGGTTCGGGGAGGGCTTCGGGTACGGCTTAGGGTATGGGTTAGGGTTAGGTTTAGGGTTAGTGTTAGGGTTAGGGCTCGGTTTAGGGTACGGGTTAGGATTAGGGTACGTGTTAGGGTTAGGGTAGGGGTTAGGGTTATGGTACGCGTTAGGGTTAGGGTAGTGATTAAACCTATCCCACTCTCTAGATACCCCTTAGCACATAAAGGAATATTATTTGGTTGTCCAGCCATGGAGAAGAGTTTAGACACTAGGATTAGATAAGGAACACACCCATTATAAAGAAATCACATTAGGATTCTCTTTTTAAGCTGTTCCTTAAAACACTAGTGCTTAGGAAATCTATTGGAGGCAGAAGCAGTCAAGGGTAGCCTAGGGTTAGGGTTAGGCTTAGGGTTAGGCTTAGGGTACGTCTTAGGGTACGTGTTCGGGGAGGGCTTCGGGTATGGCGTAGGGTATTGGTTAGGGTTAGGGTTAGGGTTAGTGTTAGGTTTAGGGCTCGGTTTAGGGTACGGGTTAGGATTAGGGTACGTGTTAGGGTTAGGGTAGGGGTTAGGGTTAGGGTACGCGTTAGGGTTAGGGTAGTTATTAAACCTATCCCACTCTCTAGATACCCCTTAGCACGTAAAGGAATATTATTTGGGGGTCCAGCCATGGAGAAGAGTTTAGACACTAAGATAATATAAGGAACACACACATTATAAAGAAATCACATTAGGATTCTCTTTTTAAGCTGTTCCTTAAAACACTAGTGCTTAGGAAATCTATTGGAGGCAGAAGCAGTCAAGGGTAGCCTAGGGTTAGGGTTAGGCTTAGGGTTAGGCTTAGGGTACGGCTTAGGGTACGGGTTCGGGAAGGGCTTCGGGTACGGCGTAGGGTATGGGTTAGGGTTAGGGTTAGGGTTAGTGTTAGGGATAGGCCTCGGTTTAGGGTACGGGTTAGGATTAGGGTACGTGTTAGGGTTAGGGTAGGGGTTAGGGTTAGGGTACGCGTTAGGGTTAGGGTAGTTATTAAACCTATCCCACTCTCTAGATACCCCTTAGCACGTAAAGGAATATTATTTGGGGGTCCAGCCATGGAGAAGAGTTTAGACACTAAGATAATATAAGGAACACACACATTATAAAGAAATCACATTAGGATTCTCTTTTTAAGCTGTTCCTTAAAACACTAGTGCTTAGGAAATCTATTGGAGGCAGAAGCAGTCAAGGGTAGCCTAGGGTTAGGGTTAGGCTTAGGGTTAGGCTTAGGGTACGGCTTAGGGTACGTGTTCGGGGAGGGCTTCGGTTACGGCGTAGGGTATGGGTTAGGGTTAGGGTTAGGGTTAGTGTTAGGGTTAGGGTTCGGTTTAGGGTACGGGTTAGGATTAGGGTACGTGTTAGGGTTAGAGTAGGGGTTAGGGTTAGGGTACGCGTTACGGTTAGGGTAGTTATTAAACCTATCCCACTCTCTAGATAGCCCTTAGCACGTAAAGGAATATTATTTGGGGGTCCAGCCATGGAGAAGAGTTTAGACACTAAGATAATATAAGGAACACACACATTATAAAGAAATCACATTAGGATTCTCTTTTTAAGCTGTTCCTTAAAACCCTAGTGCTTAGGAAATCTATTGGAGGCAGAAGCAGTCAAGGGTAGCCTAGGGTTAGGGTTAGGCTTAGGGTTAGGCTTAGGGTACGGCTTAGGGTACGGGTTTGGGGAGGGCTTCGGGTACGGCGTAGGGTATGGGTTAGGGTTAGGGTTAGGGTTAGTGTTAGGGTTAGGGCTCGGTTTAGGGTACGGGTTAGGATTAGGGTACGTGTTAAGGTTAGGGTAGGGGTTAGGGTTAGGGTACGCGTTAGGGTTAGGGTAGTTATTAAACCTATCCCACTCTCTAGATACCCCTTAGCACGTAAAGGAATATTATTTGGGGGTCCAGCCATGGAGAAGAGTTTAGACACTAAGATAATATAAGGAACACACACATTATAAAGAAATCACATTAGGATTCTCTTTTTAAGCTGTTCCTTAAAACCCTAGTGCTTAGGAAATCTATTGGAGGCAGAAGCAGTCAAGGGTAGCCTAGGGTTAGGGTTAGGCTTAGGGTTAGGCTTAGGGTACGGCTTAGGGTACGGGTTCGGGGAGGGCTTCGGGTGCGGCGTAGGGTATGGGTTAGGGTTAGGCTTAGGGTTAGTGTTAGGGTTAGGGCTCGGTTTAGGGTACGGGTTAGGATTAGGGTACGTGTTAGGGCTAGGGTAGGGGTTAGGGTTAGGGTACGCGTTAGGGTTAGGGTAGTGATTAAACCTATCCCACTCTCTAGATACCCCTTAGCACATAAAGGAATATTATTTGGGGGTCCAGCCATGGAGCAGAGTTTAGACACTAAGGTAATATAAGGAACACACCCATTATAAAGAAATCACATTAGGATTCTCTTTTTAAGCTGTTCCTTAAAACACTAGTGCTTAGGAAATCTATTGGAGGCAGAAGCAGTCAAGGGTAGCCTAGGGTTAGGGTTAGGCTTAGGGTTAGGCTTAGGGTACGCCTTAGGGTACGGGTTCGGGGAGGGCTTCGGGTACGGCGTAGTGTATGGGTTAGGGTTAGGGTTAGGGTTAGTGTTAGGGTTAGGGCTCGGTTTAGGGTACGGGTTAGGATTAGGGTACGTGTTAGGGTTAGGGTAGGGGTTAGGGTTAGGGTACGCGTTAGGGTTAGGGTAGTTATTAATCCTATCCCACTCTCTAGATACCCCTTAGCACGTAAAGGAATATTATTTGGGGGTCCAGCCATGGAGAAGAGTTTAGACACTAAGATAATATAAGGAACACACACATTATAAAGAAATCACATTAGGATTCTCTTTTTAAGCTGTTCCTTAAAACCCTAGTGCTTAGGAAATCTATTGGAGGCAGAAGCAGTCAAGGGTAGCCTAGGGTTAGGGTTAGGCTTAGGGTTAGGCTTAGGGTACGGCTTAGGGTACGGGTTCGGGGAGGGCTTCGGGTACGGCGTAGGGTATGGGTTAGGGTTAGGGTTAGGGTTAGTGTTAGGGTTAGGGCTCGGTTTAGGGTACGGGTTAGGATTAGGGTACGTGTTAGGGCTAGGGTAGCGGTTAGGGTTAGGGTACGCGTTAGGGTTAGGGTAGTGATTAAACCTATCCCACTCTCTAGATACCCCTTAGCACATAAAGGAATATTATTTGGGGGTCCAGCCATGGAGAAGAGTTTAGACACTAGGATTAGATAAGGAACACACCCATTATAAAGAAATCACATTAGGATTCTCTTTTTAAGCTGTTCCTTAAAACACTAGTGCTTAGGAAATCTATTGGAGGCAGAAGCAGTCAAGGGTAGCCTAGGGTTAGGGATAGGCTTAGGGTTTGGCTTAGGGTACGTGTTCGGGGAGGGCTTCGGGTACGGCGTAGGGTATGGGTTAGGGTTAGGGTTAGGGTTAGTGTTAGGTTTAGGGCTCGGTTTAGGGTACGGGTTAGGATTACGGTACGTGTTAGGGCTAGGGTAGGGGTTAGGGTTAGGGTACGCGTTACGGTTAGGGTAGTTATTAAACCTATCCCACTCTCTATATACCCCTTAGCACGTAAAGGAATATTATTTGGGGGTCCAGCCATGGAGAAGAGTTTAGACACTAAGATAATATAAGGAACACACACATTATAAAGAAATCACATTAGGATTCTCTTTTTAAGCTGTTCCTTAAAACACTAGTGCTTAGGAAATCTATTGGAGGCAGAAGCAGTCAAGGGTAGCCTAGGGTTAGGGTTAGGCTTAGGGTTAGGCTTAGGGTACGCCTTAGGGTACGGGTTCGGGGAGGGCTTCGGGTACGGCGTAGGGTATGGGTTAGGGTTAGGGTTAGGGTTAGTGTTAGGGTTAGGGCTCGGTTTAGGGTACGGGTTAGGATTAGGGTACGTGTTAGGGTTAGGGTAGTGGTTAGGGTTAGGGTACGCGTTAGGGTTAGGGTAGTTATTAAACCTATCCCACTCTCTACATACCCCTTAGCACGTAAAGGAATATTATTTGGGGGTCCAGCCATGGAGCAGAGTTTAGACACTAAGATAATATAAGGAACACACCCATTATAAAGAAATCACATTAGGATTCTCTTTTTAAGCTGTTCCTTAAAACCCTAGTGCTTAGGAAATCTATTGGAGGCAGAAGCAGTCAAGGGTAGCCTAGGGTTAGGGTCAGGCTTAGGGTTAGGCTTAGGGTACGGCTTAGGGTACGGGTTTGGGGAGGGCTTCGGGTACGGCGTAGGGTATGGGTTAGGGTTAGGGTTAGGGTTAGTGTTAGGGTTAGGGCTCGGTTTAGGGTACGGGTTAGGATTAGGGTACGTGTTAGGGTTAGGGTAGGGGTTAGGGTTAGGGTACGCGTTAGGGTTAGGTTAGTTATTAAACCTATCCCACTCTCTACATACCCCTTAGCACGTAAAGGAATATTATTTGGGGGTCCAGCCATGGAGAAGAGTTTAGACACTAAGATAATATAAGGAACACACACATTATAAAGAAATCACATTAGGATTCTCTTTTTAAGCTGTTCCTTAAAACCCTAGTGCTTAGGAAATCTATTGGAGGCAGAAGCAGTCAAGGGTAGCCTAGGGTTAGGGTTAGGCTTAGGGTTAGGCTTAGGGTACGGCTTAGGGTACGGGTTTGGGGAGGGCTTCGGGTACGGTGTAGGGTATGGGTTAGGGTTAGGGTTAGGGTTAGTGTTAGGGTTAGGGCTCGGTTTAGGGTACGGGTTAGGATTAGGGTACGTGTTAGGGTTAGGGTAGGGGTTAGGGTTAGGGTACGCGTTAGGGTTAGGGTAGTTATTAAACCTATCCCACTCTCTTGATACCCCTTAGCACGTAAAGGAATATTATTTGGGGGTCCAGCCATGGAGAAGAGTTTAGACACTAAGATAATATAAGGAACACACACATTATAAAGAAATCACATTAGGATTCTCTTTTTAAGCTGTTCCTTAAAACACTAGTGCTTAGGAAATCTATTGGAGGCAGAAGCAGTCAAGGGTAGCCTAGGGTTAGGGTTAGGCTTAGGGTTAGGCTTAGGGTACGCCTTAGGGTACGGGTTCGGGGAGGGCTTCGCGTACGGCGTAGGGTATGGGTTAGGGTTAGGGTTAGGGTTAGTGTTAGGGTTAGGGCTCGGTTTAGGGTACGGGTTAGGATTAGGGTACGTGTTAGGGCTAGGGTAGGGGTTAGGGTTAGGGTACGCGTTAGGGTTAGGGTAGTGATTAAACCTATTCCACTCTCTAGATACCCCTTAGCACATAAAGGAATATTATTTGGGGGTCCAGCCATGGAGAAGAGTTTAGACACTAGGATTAGATAAGGAACACACCCATTATACAGAAATCACATTAGGATTCTCTTTTTAAGCTGTTCCTTAAAACACTAGTGCTTAGGAAATCTATTGGAGGCAGAAGCAGTCAAGGGTAGCCTAGGGTTAGGGTTAGGCTTAGGGTTAGGCTTAGGGTACGGATTAGGGTACGTGTTCGGGGAGGGCTTCGGGTACGGCGTAGGGTATGGGTTAGGGTTAGGGTTAGCGTTAGTGTTAGGGTTAGGGCTCGGTTTAGGGTACGGGTTAGGATTAGGGTACGTGTTAGGGTTAGGGTAGGGGTTAGGGTTAGGGTACGCGTTACGGTTAGGGTAGTTATTAAACCTATCCCACTCTCTAGATACCCCTTAGCACGTAAAGGAATATTATTTGGGGGTCCAGCCATGGAGAAGAGTTTAGGCACTAAGATAAGATAAGGAACACACCCATTATAAAGAAATCACATTAGGATTCTCTTTTTAAGCTGTTCCTTAAAACACTAGTGCTTAGGAAATCTATTGGAGGCAGAAGCAGTCAAGGGTAGCCTAGGGTTAGGGTTAGGCTTAGGGTTAGGCTTAGGGTACGCCTTAGGGTACGGGTTCGGGGAGGGCTTCGGGTATGGCGTAGGGTATGGGTTAGGGTTAGGGTTAGGGTTAGTGTTAGGGTTAGGGCTCGGTTTAGGGTACGGGTTAGGATTAGGGTACGTGTTAGGGTTAGGGTAGGGGTTAGGGTTAGGGTACGCGTTAGGATTAGGGTAGTTATTAAACCTATCCCACTCTCTACATACCCCTTAGCACGTAAAGGAATATTATTTGGGGGTCCAGCCATGGAGAAGAGTTTAGACACTAAGATAATATAAGGAACACACACATTATAAAGAAATCACATTAGGATTCTCTTTTTAAGCTGTTCCTTAAAACCCTAGTGCTTAGGAAATCTATTGGAGGCAGAAGCAGTCAAGGGTAGCCTAGGGTTAGGGTTAGGCTTAGGGTTAGGCTTAGGGTACGGCTTAGGGTACGGGTTTGGGGAGGGCTTCGGGTACGGCGTAGGGTATGGGTTAGGGTTAGGGTTAGGGTTAGTGTTAGGGTTAGGGCTCGGTTTAGGGTACGTGTTAGGATTAGGGTACGTGTTAGGGTTAGGGTAGCGGTTAGGGTTAGGGTACGCGTTAGGGTTAGGGTAGTTATTAAACCTATCCCACTCTCTACATACCCCTTAGCACGTAAAGGAATATTATTTGGGGGGTCCAGCCATGGAGAAGTGTTTAGACACTAAGATAATATAAGGAACACACACATTATAAAGAAATCACATTAGGATTC
The DNA here is from genome assembly GCF_965194825.1 of Balaenoptera physalus. Classification (NCBI taxonomy): domain Eukaryota; kingdom Metazoa; phylum Chordata; class Mammalia; order Artiodactyla; family Balaenopteridae; genus Balaenoptera; species Balaenoptera physalus. The sequence goes on along the minus strand of NW_028125898.1, from coordinate 254,430 downwards.
TCTTTTTAAGCTGTTCCTTAAATCCCTAGTGCTTAGGAAATCTATTGGAGGCAGAAGCAGTCAAGGGTAGCCTAGGGTTAGGGTTAGGCTTAGGGTTAGGCTTAGGGTACGGCTTAGGGTACGGGTTTGGGGAGGGCTTCGGGTACGGCGTAGGGTATGGGTTAGGGTTAGGGTTAGGGTTAGTGTTAGGGTTACGGCTCGGTTTAGGGTACGGGTTAGGATTAGGGTACGTGTTAAGGTTAGGGTAGGGGTTAGGGTTAGGGTACGCGTTAGGGTTAGGGTAGTTATTAAACCTATCCCACTCTCTAGATACCCCTTAGCACGTAAAGGAATATTATTTGGGGGTCCAGCCATGGAGAAGAGTTTAGACACTAAGATAATATAAGGAACACACACATTATAAAGAAATCACATTAGGATTCTCTTTTTAAGCTGTTCCTTAAAACCCTAGTGCTTAGGAAATCTATTGGAGGCAGAAGCAGTCAAGGGTAGCCTAGGGTTAGGGTTAGGCTTAGGGTTAGGCTTAGGGTACGGCTTAGGGTACGGGTTCGGGGAGGGCTTCGGGTGCGGCGTAGGGTATGGGTTAGGGTTAGGCTTAGGGTTAGTGTTAGGGTTAGGGCTCGGTTTAGGGTACGGGTTAGGATTAGGGTACGTGTTAGGGCTAGGGTAGGGGTTAGGGTTAGGGTACGCGTTAGGGTTAGGGTAGTGATTAAACCTATCCCACTCTCTAGATACCCCTTAGCACATAAAGGAATATTATTTGGGGGTCCAGCCATGGAGCAGAGTTTAGACACTAAGGTAATATAAGGAACACACCCATTATAAAGAAATCACATTAGGATTCTCTTTTTAAGCTGTTCCTTAAAACACTAGTGCTTAGGAAATCTATTGGAGGCAGAAGCAGTCAAGGGTAGCCTAGGGTTAGGGTTAGGCTTAGGGTTAGGCTTAGGGTACGCCTTAGGGTACGGGTTCGGGGAGGGCTTCGGGTACGGCGTAGTGTATGGGTTAGGGTTAGGGTTAGGGTTAGTGTTAGGGTTAGGGCTCGGTTTAGGGTACGGGTTAGGATTAGGGTACGTGTTAGGGTTAGGGTAGGGGTTAGGGTTAGGGTACGCGTTAGGGTTAGGGTAGTTATTAATCCTATCCCACTCTCTAGATACCCCTTAGCACGTAAAGGAATATTATTTGGGGGTCCAGCCATGGAGAAGAGTTTAGACACTAAGATAATATAAGGAACACACACATTATAAAGAAATCACATTAGGATTCTCTTTTTAAGCTGTTCCTTAAAACCCTAGTGCTTAGGAAATCTATTGGAGGCAGAAGCAGTCAAGGGTAGCCTAGGGTTAGGGTTAGGCTTAGGGTTAGGCTTAGGGTACGGCTTAGGGTACGGGTTCGGGGAGGGCTTCGGGTACGGCGTAGGGTATGGGTTAGGGTTAGGGTTAGGGTTAGTGTTAGGGTTAGGGCTCGGTTTAGGGTACGGGTTAGGATTAGGGTACGTGTTAGGGCTAGGGTAGCGGTTAGGGTTAGGGTACGCGTTAGGGTTAGGGTAGTGATTAAACCTATCCCACTCTCTAGATACCCCTTAGCACATAAAGGAATATTATTTGGGGGTCCAGCCATGGAGAAGAGTTTAGACACTAGGATTAGATAAGGAACACACCCATTATAAAGAAATCACATTAGGATTCTCTTTTTAAGCTGTTCCTTAAAACACTAGTGCTTAGGAAATCTATTGGAGGCAGAAGCAGTCAAGGGTAGCCTAGGGTTAGGGATAGGCTTAGGGTTTGGCTTAGGGTACGGATTAGGGTACGTGTTCGGGGAGGGCTTCGGGTACGGCGTAGGGTATGGGTTAGGGTTAGGGTTAGGGTTAGTGTTAGGTTTAGGGCTCGGTTTAGGGTACGGGTTAGGATTAGGGTACGTGTTAGGGTTAGGGTAGGGGTTAGGGTTAGGGTACGCGTTACGGTTAGGGTAGTTATTAAACCTATCCCACTCTCTAGATACCCCTTAGCACGTAAAGGAATATTATTTGGGGGTCCAGCCATGGAGAAGAGTTTAGACACTAAGATAATATAAGGAACACACACATTATAAAGAAATCACATTAGGATTATCTTTTTAAGCTGTTCCTTAAAACACTAGTGCTTAGGAAATCTATTGGAGGCAGAAGCAGTCAAGGGTAGCCTAGGGTTAGGGTTAGGCTTAGGGTTAGGCTTAGGGTACGCCTTAGGGTACGGGTTCGGGGAGGGCTTCGGGTATGGCGTAGGGTATGGGTTAGGGTTAGGGTTAGGGTTAGTGTTAGGGTTAGGGCTCGGTTTAGGGTACGGGTTAGGATTAGGGTACGTGTTAGGGTTAGGGTAGTGGTTAGGGTTAGGGTACGCGTTAGGGTTAGGGTAGTTATTAAACCTATCCCACTCTCTACATACCCCTTAGCACGTAAAGGAATATTATTTGGGGGTCCAGCCATGGAGAAGAGTTTAGACACTAAGATAATATAAGGAACACACACATTATAAAGAAATCACATTAGGATTCTCTTTTTAAGCTGTTCCTTAAAACCCTAGTGCTTAGGAAATCTATTGGAGGCAGAAGCAGTCAAGGGTAGCCTAGGGTTAGGGTTAGGCTTAGGGTTAGGCTTAGGGTACGGCTTAGGGTACGGGTTTGGGGAGGGCTTCGGGTACGGCGTAGGGTATGGGTTAGGGTTAGGGTTAGGGTTAGTGTTAGGGTTAGGGCTCGGTTTAGGGTACGGGTTAGGATTAGGGTACGTGTTAGGGTTAGGGTAGGGGTTAGGGTTAGGGTACGCGTTAGGGTTAGGGTAGTTATTAAACCTATCCCACTCTCTACATACCCCTTAGCACGTAAAGGAATATTATTTGGGGGTCCACCCATGGAGAAGAGTTTAGACACTAAGATAATATAAGGAACACACACATTATAAAGAAATCACATTAGGATTCTCTTTTTAAGCTGTTCCTTAAAACCCTAGTGCTTAGGAAATCTATTGGAGGCAGAAGCAGTCAAGGGTAGCCTAGGGTTAGGGTTAGGCTTAGGGTTAGGCTTAGGGTACGGCTTAGGGTACGGGTTTGGGGAGGGCTTCGGGTACGGTGTAGGGTATGGGTTAGGGTTAGGGTTAGGGTTAGTGTTAGGGTTAGGGCTCGGTTTAGGGTACGGGTTAGGATTAGGGTACGTGTTAGGGTTAGGGTAGGGGTTAGGGTTAGGGTACGCGTTAGGGTTAGGGTAGTTATTAAACCTATCCCACTCTCTTGATACCCCTTAGCACGTAAAGGAATATTATTTGGGGGTCCAGCCATGGAGAAGAGTTTAGACACTAAGATAATATAAGGAACACACACATTATAAAGAAATCACATTAGGATTCTCTTTTTAAGCTGTTCCTTAAAACACTAGTGCTTAGGAAATCTATTGGAGGCAGAAGCAGTCAAGGGTAGCCTAGGGTTAGGGTTAGGCTTAGGGTTAGGCTTAGGGTACGGCTTAGGGTACGGGTTCGGGGAGGGCTTCGGGTACGGCGTAGGGTATGGGTTAGGGTTAGGGTTAGGGTTAGTGTTAGGGTTAGGGCTCGGTTTAGGGTACGGGTTAGGATTAGGGTACGTGTTAGGGCTAGGGTAGGGGTTAGGGTTAGGGTACGCGTTAGGGTTAGGGTAGTGATTAAACCTATTCCACTCTCTAGATACCCCTTAGCACATAAAGGAATATTATTTGGGGGTCCAGCCATGGAGAAGAGTTTAGACACTAGGATTAGATAAGGAACACACCCATTATACAGAAATCACATTAGGATTCTCTTTTTAAGCTGTTCCTTAAAACACTAGTGCTTAGGAAATCTATTGGAGGCAGAAGCAGTCAAGGGTAGCCTAGGGTTAGGGTTAGGCTTAGGGTTAGGCTTAGGGTACGGATTAGGGTACGTGTTTGGGGAGGGCTTCGGGTACGGCGTAGGGTATGGGTTAGGGTTAGGTTTAGGGTTAGTGTTAGGGTTAGGGCTCGGTTTAGGGTACGGGTTAGGATTAGGGTACGTGTTAGGGTTAGGGTAGGGGTTAGGGTTAGGGTACGCGTTACGGTTAGGGTAGTTATTAAACCTATCCCACTCTCTAGATACCCCTTAGCACGTAAAGGAATATTATTTGGGGGTCCAGCCATGGAGAAGAGTTTAGGCACTAAGATAAGATAAGGAACACACCCATTATAAAGAAATCACATTAGGATTCTCTTTTTAAGCTGTTCCTTAAAACACTAGTGCTTAGGAAATCTATTGGAGGCAGAAGCAGTCAAGGGTAGCCTAGGGTTAGGGTTAGGCTTAGGGTTAGGCTTAGGGTACGCCTTAGGGTACGGGTTCGGGGAGGGCTTCGGGTACGGCGTAGGGTATGGGTTAGGGTTAGGGTTAGGGTTAGTGTTAGGGTTAGGGCTCGGTTTAGGGTACGGGTTAGGATTAGGGTACGTGTTAGGGTTAGGGTAGGGGTTAGGGTTAGGGTACGCGTTAGGATTAGGGTAGTTATTAAACCTATCCCACTCTCTACATACCCCTTAGCACGTAAAGGAATATTATTTGGGGGTCCAGCCATGGAGAAGAGTTTAGACACTAAGATAATATAAGGAACACACACATTATAAAGAAATCACATTAGGATTCTCTTTTTAAGCTGTTCCTTAAAACCCTAGTGCTTAGGAAATCTATTGGAGGCAGAAGCAGTCAAGGGTAGCCTAGGGTTAGGGTTAGGCTTAGGGTTAGGCTTAGGGTACGGCTTAGGGTACGGGTTTGGGGAGGGCTTCGGGTACGGCGTAGGGTATGGGTTAGGGTTAGGGTTAGGGTTAGTGTTAGGGTTAGGGCTCGGTTTAGGGTACGTGTTAGGATTAGGGTACGTGTTAGGGTTAGGGTAGGGGTTAGGGTTAGGGTACGCGTTAGGGTTAGGGTAGTTATTAAACCTATCCCACTCTCTACATACCCCTTAGCACGTAAAGGAATATTATTTGGGGGTCCAGCCATGGAGAAGTGTTTAGACACTAAGATAATATAAGGAACACACACATTATAAAGAAATCACATTAGGATTCTCTTTTTAAGCTGTTCCTTAAAACCCTAGTGCTTAGGAAATCTATTGGAGGCAGAAGCAGTCAAGGGTAGCCTAGGATTAGTGTTAGGCTTAGGGTTAGGCTTAGGGTACGGCTTAGGGTACGTGTTCGGGGAGGGCTTCGGGTACGGCGTAGGGTATGGGTTAGGGTTAGGGTTAGGGTTAGTGTTAGGGTTAGGGCTCGGTTTAGGGTACAGGTTAGGATTAGGGTACGTGTTAGGGTTAGGGTAGGGGTTAGGGTTAGGGTACGCGTTACGGTTAGGGTAGTTATTAAACCTATCCCACTCTCTAGATACCCCTTAGCACCTAAAGGAATATTATTTGGGGGTCCAGCCATGGAGAAGAGTTTAGGCACTAAGATAAGATAAGGAACACACCCATTATAAAGAAATCACATTAGGATTCTCTTTTTAAGCTGTTCCTTAAAACACTAGTGCTTAGGAAATCTATTGGAGGCAGAAGCAGTCAAGGGTAGCCTAGGGTTAGGGTTAGGCTTAGGGTTAGGCTTAGGGTACGCCTTAGGGTACGGGTTCGGGGAGGGCTTCGGGTACGGCGTAGTTTATGGGTTAGGGTTAGGGTTAGGGTTAGTGTTAGGGTTAGGGCTCGGTTTAGGGTACGGGTTAGGATTAGGGTACGTGTTAGGGTTAGGGTAGGGGTTAGGGTTAGGGTACGCGTTAGGGTTAGGGTAGTTATTAATCCTATCCCACTCTCTAGATACCCCTTAGCACGTAAAGGAATATTATTTGGGGGTCCAGCCATGGAGAAGAGTTTAGACACTAAGATAATATAAGGAACACACACATTATAAAGAAATCACATTAGGATTCTCTTTTTAAGCTGTTCCTTAAAACCCTAGTGCTTAGGAAATCTATTGGAGGCAGAAGCAGTCAAGGGTAGCCTAGGGTTAGGGTTAGGCTTAGGGTTAGGCTTAGGGTACTGGTTTGGGGAGGGCTTCGGGTACCGCGTAGGGTATGGGTTAGGGTTAGGGTTAGGGTTAGTGTTAGGGTTAGGGCTCGGTTTAGGGTACGGGTTAGGATTAGGGTACGTGTTAGGGTTAGGGTAGGGGTTAGGGTTAGGGTACGCGTTAGGGTTAGGGTAGTTATTAAACCTATCCCACTCTCTAGATACCCCTTAGCACGTAAAGGAATATTATTTGGGTGTCCAGCCATGGAGAAGAGTTTAGACACTAAGATAATATAAGGAACACACACATTATAAAGAAATCACATTAGGATTCTCTTTTTAAGCTGTTCCTTAAAACACTAGTGTTTAGGAAATCTATTGGAGGCAGAAGCAGTCAAGGGTAGCCTAGGGTTAGGGTTAGGGTTAGGGTAAGGCTTAGGGTACGGCTTAGGGTACGGTTTCGGGGAGGGCTTCGGGTACGGCGTAGGGTATGGGTTAGGGTTAGGGTTAGGGTTAGTGTTAGGGTTAGGGCTCGGTTTAGGGTACGGGTTAGGATTAGGGTACGTGTTAGGGCTTGGGTAGGGGTTAGGGTTAGGGTACGCGTTAGGGTTAGGGTAGTGATTAAACCTATCCCACTCTCTAGATACCCCTTAGCACATAAAGGAATATTATTTGGGGGTCCAGCCATGGAGAAGAGTTTAGACACTAGGATTAGATAAGGAACACACCCATTATAAAGAAATCACATTAGGATTCTCTTTTTAAGCTGTTCCTTAAAACACTAGTGCTTAGGAAATCTATTGGAGGCAGAAGCAGTCAAGGGTAGCCTAGGGTTAGGGTTAGGCTTAGGGTTAGGCTTAGGGTACGGCTTAGGGTACGGGTTCGGGGAGGGCTTCGGGTACGGCGTAGGGTATGGGTTAGGGTTAGGGTTAGGGTTAGTGTTAGGGTTAGGGCTCGGTTTAGGGTACGGGTTAGGATTAGGGTACGTGTTAGGGTTAGGGTAGGGGTTAGGGTTAGGGTACGCGTTAGGGTTAGGGTAGTTATTAAACTTATCCCACTCTCTAGATACCCCTTAGCACGTAAAGGAATATTATTTGGGGGTCCAGCCATGGAGAAGAGTTTAGACACTAAGATAATATAAGGAACACACACATTATAAAGAAATCACATTAGGATTCTCTTTTTAAGCTGTTCCTTAAAACACTAGTGCTTAGGAAATCTATTGGAGGCAGAAGCAGTCAAGGGTAGCCTAGGGTTAGGGTTAGGCTTAGGGTTAGGCTTAGGGTACGGCTTAGGGTACGGGTTCGGGGAGGGCTTCGGGTACGGCGTAGGGTATGGGTTAGGGTTAGGGTTAGGGTTAGTGTTAGGGTTAGGGCTCGGTTTAGGGTACGGGTTAGGATTAGGGTACGTGTTAGGGTTAGGGTAGGGGTTAGGGTTATGGTACGCGTTACAGTTAGGGTAGCTATTAAACCTATCCCACTCTCTAGATACCCCTTAGCACGTAAAGGAATATTATTTGGGGGTCCAGCCATGGAGAAGAGTTTAGGCACTAAGATAAGATAAGGAACACACCCATTATAAAGAAATCACATTAGGATTCTCTTTTTAAGCTGTTCCTTAAAACACTAGTGCTTAGGAAATCTATTGGAGGCAGAAGCAGTCAAGGGTAGCCTAGGGTTAGGGTTAGGCTTAGGGTTAGGCTTAGGGTACGCCTTAGGGTACGGGTTCGGGGAGGGCTTCGGGTATGGCGTAGGGTATGGGTTAGGGTTAGGGTTACGGTTAGTGTTAGGGTTAGGGCTCGGTTTAGGGTACGGGTTAGGATTAGGGTATGTGTTAGGGTTAGGGTAGGGGTTAGGGTTAGGGTACGCGTTAGGGTTAGGGTAGTTATTAATCCTATCCCACTCTCTAGATACCCCTTAGCACGTAAAGGAATATTATTTGGGGGTCCAGCCATGGAGAAGAGTTTAGACACTAAGATAATATAAGGAACACACACATTATAAAGAAATCACTTTAGGATTCTCTTTTTAAGCTGTTCCTTAAAACCCTAGTGCTTAGGAAATCTATTGGAGGCAGAAGCAGTCAAGGGTAGCCTAGGGTTAGGGTTAGGCTTAGGGTTAGGCTTAGGGTACTGGTTTGGGGAGGGCTTCGGGTACCGCGTAGGGTATGGGTTAGGGTTAGGGTTAGGGTTAGTGTTAGGGTTAGGGCTCGGTTTAGGGTACGGGTTAGGATTAGGGTACGTGTTAGGGTTAGGGTAGGGGTTAGGGTTAGGGTACGCGTTAGGGTTAGGGTAGTTATTAAACCTATCCCACTCTCTAGATACCCCTTAGCACGTAAAGGAATATTATTTGGGGGTCCAGCCATGGAGAAGAGTTTAGACACTAAGATAATATAAGGAACACACACATTATAAAGAAATCACATTAGGATTCTCTTTTTAAGCTGTTCCTTAAAACACTAGTGTTTAGGAAATCTATTGGAGGCAGAAGCAGTCAAGGGTAGCCTAGGGTTAGGGTTAGGGTTAGGGTAAGGCTTAGGGTACGGCTTAGGGTACGGTTTCGGGGAGGGCTTCGGGTACGGCGTAGGGTATGGGTTAGGGTTAGGGTTAGGGTTAGTGTTAGGGTTAGGGCTCTGTTTAGGGTACGGGTTAGGATTAGGGTACGTGTTAGGGCTTGGGTAGGGGTTAGGGTTAGGGTACGCGTTAGGGTTAGGGTAGTGATTAAACCTATCCCACTCTCTAGATACCCCTTAGCACATAAAGGAATATTATTTGGGGGTCCAGCCATGGAGAAGAGTTTAGACACTAGGATTAGATAAGGAACACACCCATTATAAAGAAATCACATTAGGATTCTCTTTTTAAGCTGTTCCTTAAAACACTAGTGCTTAGGAAATCTATTGGAGGCAGAAGCAGTCAAGGGTAGCCTAGGGTTAGGGTTAGGCTTAGGGTTAGGCTTAGGGTACGCCTTAGGGTACGGGTTCGGGGAGGGCTTCGGGTACGGCGTAGGGTATGGGTTAGGGTTAGGGTTAGGGTTAGTGTTAGGGTTAGGGCTCGGTTTAGGGTACAGGTTAGGATTAGGGTACGTGTTAGGGTTAGGGTAGTGGTTAGGGTTAGGGTACGCGTTAGGGTTAGGGTAGTTATTAAACCTATCCCACTCTCTACATACCCCTTAGCACGTAAAGGAATATTATTTGGGGGTCCAGCCATGGAGAAGAGTTTAGACACTAAGATAATATAAGGAACACACACATTATAAAGAAATCACATTAGGATTCTCTTTTTAAGCTGTTCCTTAAAACCCTAGTGCTTAGGAAATCTATTGGAGGCAGAAGCAGTCAAGGGTAGCCTAGGGATAGGGTTAGGCTTAGGGTTAGGCTTAGGGTACGGCTTAAGGTACGGGTTTGGGGAGGGCTTCGGGTACGGCGTAGGGTATGGGTTAGGGTTAGGGTTAGGGTTAGTGTTAGGGTTAGGGCTCGGTTTAGGGTACGGGTTAGGATTAGGGTACGTGTTAGGGTAAGGGTAGGGGTTAGGGTTAGGGTACGCGTTAGGGTTAGGGTAGTTATTAAACCTATCCCACTCTCTAGATACCCCTTAGCACGTAAAGGAATATTATTTGGGGGTCCAGCCATGGAGAAGAGTTTAGACACTAAGATAATATAAGGAACACACACATTATAAAGAAATCACATTAGGATTCTCTTTTTAAGCTGTTCCTTAAAACACTAGTGCTTAGGAAATCTATTGGAGGCAGAAGCAGTCAAGGGTAGCCTAGGGTTAGGGTTAGGCTTAGGGTTAGGCTTAGGGTACGGATTAGGGTACGGGTTCGGGGAGGGCTTCGGGTACGGCGTAGGGTATGGGTTAGGGTTAGGGTTAGGGTTAGTGTTAGGGTTAGGGCTCGGTTTAGGGTACGGGTTAGGATTAGGGTACGTGTTAGGGCTAGGGTAGGGGTTAGGGTTAGGGTACGCGTTAGGGTTAGGGTAGTGATTAAACCTATCCCACTCTCTAGATACCCCTTAGCACATAAAGGAATATTATTTGGGGGTCCAGCCATGGAGAAGAGTTTAGACACTAGGATTAGATAAGGAACACACCCATTATAAAGAAATCACATTAGGATTCTCTTTTTAAGCTGTTCCTTAAAACACTAGTGCTTAGGAAATCTATTGGAGGCAGAAGCAGTCAAGGGTAGCCTAGGGTTAAGGTTAGGCTTAGGGTTAGGCTTAGGGTACGGCTTAGGGTACGGGTTCAGGGAGGGCTTCGGGTTCGGCGTAGGGTATGGGTTAGGGTTAGGGTTAGGGTTAGTGTTAGGGTTAGGGCTCGGTTTAGGGTACGGGTTAGGATTAGGGTACGTGTTATTGTTAGGGTAGGGGTTAGGGTTAGGGTACGCGTTAGGGTTAGGGTAGTTATTAAACCAATCCAACTGTCTAGATACCCCTTAGCACGTAAAGGAATATTATTTGGGGGTCCAGCCATGGAGAAGAGTTTAGACACTAAGATAATATAAGGAACACACCCATTATAAAGAAATCACATTAGGATTCTCTTTTTAAGCTGTTCCTTAAAACACTAGTGCTTAGGAAATCTATTGGAGGCAGAAGCAGTCAAGGGTAGCCTAGGGTTAGGGTTAGGCTTAGGGTTAGCCTTAGGGTACGGCTTAGGGTACATGTTCGGGGAGGGCTTCGGGTACGGCGTAGGGTATGGGTTAGGGTTAGGGTTAGGGTTAGTGTTAGGGTTAGGGCTCGGTTTAGGGTACGGGTTAGGATTAGGGTACGTGTTAGGGCTACGGTAGGGGTTAGGGTTAGGGTACGCGTTAGGGTTAGGGTAGTGATTAAACCTATTCCACTCTCTAGATACCCCTTAGCACATAAAGGAATATTATTTGGGAGTCCAGCCATGGAGAAGAGTTTAGACACTAGGATTAGATAAGGAACACACCCATTATACAGAAATCACATTAGGATTCTCTTTTTAAGCTGTTCCTTAAAACACTAGTGCTTAGGAAATCTATTGGAGGCAGAAGCAGTCAAGGGTAGCCTAGGGTTAGGGTTAGGCTTAGGGTTAGGCTTAGGGTACGGATTAGGGTACGTGTTCGGGGAGGGCTTCGGGTACGGCGTAGGGTATGGGTTAGGGTTAGGGTTAGGGTTAGTGTTAGGGTTAGGGCTCGGTTTAGGGTACGGGTTAGGATTAGGGTACGTGTTAGGGTTAGGGTAGGGGTTAGGGTTAGGGTACGCGTTACGGTTAGGGTAGTTATTAAACCTATCCCACTCTCTAGATACCCCTTAGCACGTAAAGGAATATTATTTGGGGGTCCAGCCATGGAGAAGAGTTTAGGCACTAAGATAAGATAAGGAACACACCCATTATAAAGAAATCACATTAGGATTCTCTTTTTAAGCTGTTCCTTAAAACACTAGTGCTTAGGAAATCTATTGGAGGCAGAAGCAGTCAAGGGTAGCCTAGGGTTAGGGTTAGGCTTAGGGTTAGGCTTAGGGTACGCCTTAGGGTACGGGTTCGGGGAGGGCTTCGGGTACGGCGTAGGGTATGGGTTAGGGTTAGGGTTAGGGTTAGTGTTAGGGTTAGGGCTCGGTTTAGGGTACGGGTTAGGATTAGGGTACGTGTTACGGTTAGGGTAGGGGTTAGGGTTAGGGTACGCGTTAGGATTAGGGTAGTTATTAAACCTATCCCACTCTCTACATACCCCTTAGCACGTAAAGGAATATTATTTGGGGGTCCAGCCATGGAGAAGAGTTTAGACACTAAGATAATATAAGGAACACACACATTATAAAGAAATCACATTAGGATTCTCTTTTTAAGCTGTTCCTTAAAACACTAGTGCTTAGGAAATCTATTGGAGGCAGAAGCAGTCAAGGGTAGCCTAGGGTTAGGGTTAGGCTTAGGGTTAGCCTTAGGGTACGGCTTAGGGTACATGTTCGGGGAGGGCTTCGGGTACGGCGTAGGGTATTGGTTAGGGTTAGGGTTAGGGTTAGTGTTAGGGTTAGGGCTCGGTTTAGGGTACGGGTTAGGATTAGGGTACGTGTTAGGGCTAGGGTAGCGGTTAGGGTTAGGGTACGCGTTAGGGTTAGGGTAGTGATTAAACCTATTCCACTCTCTAGATACCCCTTAGCACATAAAGGAATATTATTTGGGAGTCCAGCCATGGAGAAGAGTTTAGACACTAGGATTAGATAAGGAACACACCCATTATACAGAAATCACATTAGGATTCTCTTTTTAAGCTGTTCCTTAAAACACTAGTGCTTAGGAAATCTATTGGAGGCAGAAGCAGTCAAGGGTAGCCTAGGGTTAGGGTTAGGCTTAGGGTTAGGCTTAGGGTACGGATTAGGGTACATGTTCGGGGAGGGCTTCGGGTACGGCGTAGGGTATGGGTTAGGGTAAGGGTTAGGGTTAGTGTTAGGGTTAGGGCTCGGTTTAGGGTACGGGTTAGGATTAGGGTACGTGTTACGGTTAGGGTAGGGGTTAGGGTTAGGGTACGCGTTACGGTTAGGGTAGTTATTAAACCTATCCCACTCTCTAGATACCCCTTAGCACGTAAAGGAATATTATTTGGGGGTCCAGCCATGGAGAAGAGTTTAGGCACTAAGATAAGATAAGGAACACACCCATTATAAAGAAATCACATTAGGATTCTCTTTTTAAGCTGTTCCTTAAAACACTAGTGCTTAGGAAATCTATTGGAGGCAGAAGCAGTCAAGGGTAGCCTAGGGTTAGGGTTAGGCTTAGGGTACGCCTTAGGGTACGGGTTCGGGGAGGGCTTCGGGTACGGCGTAGGGTATGGGTTAGGGTTAGGGTTAGGGTTAGTGTTAGGGTTAGGGCTCGGTTTAGGGTACGGGTTAGGATTAGGGTACGTGTTAGTGTTAGGGTAGGGGTTAGGGTTAGGGTACGCGTTAGGGTTAGGGTAGGTATTAAACCTATCCCACTCTCTAGATACCCCTTAGCACGTAAAGGAATATTATTTGGGGGTCCAGCCATGGAGAAGAGTTTAGACACTAAGATAATATAAGGAACACACACATTATAAAGAAATCACATTAGGATTCTCTTTTTAAGCTGTTCCTTAAAACCCTAGTGCTTAGGAAATCTATTGGAGGCAGAAGCAGTCAAGGGTAGCCTAGGGTTAGGGTTAGGCTTAGGGTTAGGCTTAGGGTACGGCTTACGGTACGGGTTCGGGGAGGGCTTCGGGTACGGCGTAGGGTATGGGTTAGGGTTAGGGTTAGGTTTAGTGTTAGGGTTAGGTCTCGGTTTAGGGTACGGGTTAGGATTAGGGTACGTGTTAGGGTTAGGGTAGGGGTTAGGGTTAGGGTACGCGTTAGGGTTAGGGTAGTTATTAAACCTATCCCACTCTCTAGATACCCCTTAGCACCTAAAGGAATATTATTTGGGGGTCCAGCCATGGAGAAGAGTTTAGACACTAAGATAATATAAGGAACACACCCATTATAAAGAAATCACATTAGGATTCTCTTTTTAAGCTGTTCCATAAAACACTAGTGCTTAGGAAATCTATTGGAGGCAGAAGCAGTCAAGGGTAGCCTAGGGTTAGGGTTAGGCTTAGGGTTAGGCTTAGGGTACGGCTTAGGGTACATGTTCGGGGAGGGCTTCGGGTATGGCGAAGGGTATGGGTTAGCGTTAGGGTTAAGGTTAGTGTTAGGGTTAGGGCTCGGTTTAGGGTACGGGTTAGGATTAGGGTACGTGTTAGGGTTAGGGTAGGGGTTAGGGATAGGGTACGCGTTACGGATAGGGTAGTTATTAAACCTATCCCACTCTCTAGATACCCCTTAGCACGTAAAGGAATATTATTTGGGGGTCCAGCCATGGAGAAGAGTTTAGACACTAAGATAATATAAGGAACACACACATTATAAAGAAATCACATAAGGATTCTCTTTTTAAGCTGTTCCTTAAAACACTAGTGCTTAGGAAATCTATTGGAGGCAGAAGCAGTCAAGGGTAGCCTAGGGTTAGGGTTAGGCTTAGGGTTAGGCTTAGGGTATGGCTTAGGGTACGGGCTCGGGGAGGGCTTCGGGTATGGCGTAGGGTATGGTTTAGGGTTAGGGTTAGTGTTAGGGTTAGGGCTCGGTTTAGGGTACGGGTTAGGATTAGGTTACGTGTTAGTGTTAGGGTAGGGGTTAGGGTTAGGGTACGCGTTAGGATTAGGGTAGTTATTAAACCTATCCCACTCTCTACATACCCCTTAGCACGTAAAGGAATATTATTTGGGGGTCCAGCCATGGAGAAGAGTTTAGACACTAAGATAATATAAGGAACACACACATTATAAAGAAATCACATTAGGATTCTCTTTTTAAGCTGTTCCTTAAAACACAAGTGCTTAGGAAATCTATTGGAGGCAGAAGCAGTCAAGGGTAGCCTAGGGTTAGGGTTAGGCTTAGGGTTAGGCTTAGGGTACGGATTAGGGTACGTGTTCGGGGAGGGCTTCGGGTACGGCGTAGGGTATGGGTTAGGGTTAGGGTTAGGGTTAGTGTTAGGGTTAGGGCTCGGTTTAGGGTACGGGTTAGGATTAGGGTACGTGTTAGGGTTAGGGTAGGGGTTAGGGTTAGGGTACGCGTTACGGTTAGGGTAGTTATTAAACCTATCCCACTCTCTAGATACCCCTTAGCACGTAAAGGAATATTATTTGGGGGTCCAGCCATGGAGAAGAGTTTAGGCACTAAGATAAGATAAGGAACACACCCATTATAAAGAAATCACATTAGGATTCTCTTTTTAAGCTGTTCCTTAAAACACTAGTGCTTAGGAAATCTATTGGAGGCAGAAGCAGTCAAGGGTAGCCTAGGGTTAGGGTTAGGCTTAGGGTTAGGCTTAGGGTACGCCTTAGGGTACGGGTTCGGGGAGGGCTTCGGGTACGGCGTAGGGTATGGGTTAGGGTTAGGGTTAGGGTTAGTGTTAGGGTTAGGGCTCGGTTTAGGGTACGGGTTAGGATTAGGGTACGTGTTACGGTTAGGGTAGGGGTTAGGGTTAGGGTACGCGTTAGGATTAGGGTAGTTATTAAACCTATCCCACTCTCTACATACCCCTTAGCACGTAAAGGAATATTATTTGGGGGTCCAGCCATGGAGAAGAGTTTAGACACTAAGATAATATAAGGAACACACACATTATAAAGAAATCACATTAGGATTCTCTTTTTAAGCTGTTCCTTAAAACACTAGTGCTTAGGAAATCTATTGGAGGCAGAAGCAGTCAAGGGTAGCCTAGGGTTAGGGTTAGGCTTAGGGTTAGCCTTAGGGTACGGCTTAGGGTACATGTTCGGGGAGGGCTTCGGGTACGGCGTAGGGTATTGGTTAGGGTTAGGGTTAGGGTTAGTGTTAGGGTTAGGGCTCGGTTTAGGGTACGGGTTAGGATTAGGGTACGTGTTAGGGCTAGGGTAGCGGTTAGGGTTAGGGTACGCGTTAGGGTTAGGGTAGTGATTAAACCTATTCCACTCTCTAGATACCCCTTAGCACATAAAGGAATATTATTTGGGAGTCCAGCCATGGAGAAGAGTTTAGACACTAGGATTAGATAAGGAACACACCCATTATACAGAAATCACATTAGGATTCTCTTTTTAAGCTGTTCCTTAAAACACTAGTGCTTAGGAAATCTATTGGAGGCAGAAGCAGTCAAGGGTAGCCTAGGGTTAGGGTTAGGCTTAGGGTTAGGCTTAGGGTACGGATTAGGGTACGTGTTCGGGGAGGGCTTCGGGTACGGCGTAGGGTATGGGTTAGGGTAAGGGTTAGGGTTAGTGTTAGGGTTAGGGCTCGGTTTAGGGTACGGGTTAGGATTAGGGTACGTGTTACGGTTAGGGTAGGGGTTAGGGTTAGGGTACGCGTTACGGTTAGGGTAGTTATTAAACCTATCCCACTCTCTAGATACCCCTTAGCACGTAAAGGAATATTATTTGGGGGTCCAGCCATGGAGAAGAGTTTAGGCACTAAGATAAGATAAGGAACACACCCATTATAAAGAAATCACATTAGGATTCTCTTTTTAAGCTGTTCCTTAAAACACTAGTGCTTAGGAAATCTATTGGAGGCAGAAGCAGTCAAGGGTAGCCTAGGGTTAGGGTTAGGCTTAGGGTACGCCTTAGGGTACGGGTTCGGGGAGGGCTTCGGGTACGGCGTAGGGTATGGGTTAGGGTTAGGGTTAGGGTTAGTGTTAGGGTTAGGGCTCGGTTTAGGGTACGGGTTAGGATTAGGGTACGTGTTAGTGTTAGGGTAGGGGTTAGGGTTAGGGTACGCGTTAGGGTTAGGGTAGGTATTAAACCTATCCCACTCTCTAGATACCCCTTAGCACGTAAAGGAATATTATTTGGGGGTCCAGCCATGGAGAAGAGTTTAGACACTAAGATAATATAAGGAACACACACATTATAAAGAAATCACATTAGGATTCTCTTTTTAAGCTGTTCCTTAAAACCCTAGTGCTTAGGAAATCTATTGGAGGCAGAAGCAGTCAAGGGTAGCCTAGGGTTAGGGTTAGGCTTAGGGTTAGGCTTAGGGTACGGCTTACGGTACGGGTTCGGGGAGGGCTTCGGGTACGGCGTAGGGTATGGGTTAGGGTTAGGGTTAGGTTTAGTGTTAGGGTTAGGTCTCGGTTTAGGGTACGGGTTAGGATTAGGGTACGTGTTAGGGTTAGGGTAGGGGTTAGGGTTAGGGTACGCGTTAGGGTTAGGGTAGTTATTAAACCTATCCCACTCTCTAGATACCCCTTAGCACCTAAAGGAATATTATTTGGGGGTCCAGCCATGGAGAAGAGTTTAGACACTAAGATAATATAAGGAACACACCCATTATAAAGAAATCACATTAGGATTCTCTTTTTAAGCTGTTCCATAAAACACTAGTGCTTAGGAAATCTATTGGAGGCAGAAGCAGTCAAGGGTAGCCTAGGGTTAGGGTTAGGCTTAGGGTTAGGCTTAGGGTACGGCTTAGGGTACATGTTCGGGGAGGGCTTCGGGTATGGCGAAGGGTATGGGTTAGCGTTAGGGTTAAGGTTAGTGTTAGGGTTAGGGCTCGGTTTAGGGTACGGGTTAGGATTAGGGTACGTGTTAGGGTTAGGGTAGGGGTTAGGGTTAGGGTACGCGTTACGGATAGGGTAGTTATTAAAACTATCCCACTCTCTAGATACCCCTTAGCACGTAAAGGAATATTATTTGGGGGTCCAGCCATGGAGAAGAGTTTAGACACTAAGATAATATAAGGAACACACACATTATAAAGAAATCACATAAGGATTCTCTTTTTAAGCTGTTCCTTAAAACACTAGTGCTTAGGAAATCTATTGGAGGCAGAAGCAGTCAAGGGTAGCCTAGGGTTAGGGTTAGGCTTAGGGTTAGGCTTAGGGTATGGCTTAGGGTACGGGCTCGGGGAGGGCTTCGGGTATGGCGTAGGGTATGGTTTAGGGTTAGGGTTAGTGTTAGGGTTAGGGCTCGGTTTAGGGTACGGGTTAGGATTAGGTTACGTGTTAGTGTTAGGGTAGGGGTTAGGGTTAGGGTACGCGTTAGGGTTAGGGTAGTGATTAAACCTATCCCACTCTCTAGATACCCCTTAGCACATAAAGGAATATTATTTGGGGGTCCAGCCATGGAGAAGAGTTTAGACACTAGGATTAGATAAGGAACACACCCATTATAAAGAAATCACTTTAGGATTCTCTTTTTAAGCTGTTCCTTAAAACACTAGTGCTTAGGAAATCTATTGGAGGCAGAAGCAGTCAAGGGTAGCCTAGGGTTAGGGTTAGGCTTAGGGTTAGGCTTAGGGTACGGCTTAGGGTACGTGTTCGGGGAGGGCTTCGGGTAGGGCGTAGGGTATGGGTTAGGGTTAGGGTTAGGGTTAGTGTTAGGGTTAGGGCTCGGTTTAGGGTACGGGTTAGGATTAGGGTACGTGTTAGGGTTAGGGTAGGGGTTAGGGTTAGGGTACGCGTTACGGTTAGGGTAGTTATTAAACCTATCCCACTCTCTAGATACCCCTTAGCACGTAAAGGAATATTATTTGGGGGTCCAGCCATGGAGAAGAGTTTAGACACTAAGATAATATAAGGAACACACCCATTATAAAGAAATCACATTAGGATTCTCTTTTTAAGCTGTTCCTTAAAACACTAGTGCTTAGGAAATCTATTGGAGGCAGAAGCAGTCAAGGGTAGCCTAGGGTTAGGGTTAGGCTTAGGTTTAGGCTTAGGGTACGGCTTAGGGTACGGGTTCGGGGAGGGCTTCGGGTACGGGGTAGGGTATGGGTTAGGGTTAGGGTTAGGGTTAGTGATAGGGTTAGGGCTCGGTTTAGGGTACGGGTTAGGATTAGGGTACATGTTAGGGTTAGGGTTGGGGTTAGCGTTAGGGTACGCATTAGGGTTAGGGTAGTTATTAAACCTATCCCACTCTCTAGTTACCCCTTAGCACGTAATGGAATATTATTTGGGGGTCCAGCCATGGAGAAGAGTTTAGACACTTGGAAAAGATAAGGAACACACCCATTATAAAGAAATCACATTAGGATTCTCTTTTTAAGCTGTTCCTTAAAACACTAGTGCTTAGGAAATCTATTGGAGGCAGAAGCAGTCAAGGGTAGCCTAGGGTTAGGGTTAGGCTTAGGGTTAGGCTTAGGGTACGGCTTAGGGTACGGGTTCGGGGAGGGCTTCGGGTACGGCGTAGGGTATGGGTTAGGGTTAGGGTTAGGGTTAGTGTTAGGGTTAGGGCTCGGTTTAGGGTACGGGTTAGGATTAGGGTACGTGTTAGGGTTAGGGTAGGTGTTACCGTTAGGGTACGCGTTACGGTTAGGGTAGTTATTAAACCTATCCCACTCTCTAGTTACCCCTTAGCACGTAAAGGAATATTATTTGGGGGTCCAGCCATGGAGAAGAGTTTAGACACTAGGAAAAGATAAGGAACACACCCATTATAAAGAAATCACATTAGGATTCTCTTTTTAAGATGTTCCTTAAAACACTAGTGCTTAGGAAATCTATTGGAGGCAGAGGCAGTCAAGGGTAGCCTAGGGTTAGGGTTAGGCTTAGGGTTAGGCTTAGGGTACGGCTTAGGGTACGGGTTCGGGGAGGGCTTCGGGTACGGCGTAGGGTATGGGTTAGGGTTAGGGTTAGGGTTAGTGTTAGGGTTAGGGCTCGGTTTAGGGTACGGGTTAGGATTAGGGTACGTGTTAGGGTTAGGGTAGGGGTTAGGGTTATGGTACGCGTTAGGGTTAGGGTAGTGATTAAACCTATCCCACTCTCTAGATACCCCTTAGCACATAAAGGAATATTATTTGGTTGTCCAGCCATGGAGAAGAGTTTAGACACTAGGATTAGATAAGGAACCCACCCATTATAAAGAAATCACATTAGGATTCTCTTTTTAAGCTGTTCCTTAAAACACTAGTGCTTAGGAAATCTATTGGAGGCAGAAGCAGTCAAGGGTAGCCTAGGGTTAGGGTTAGGCTTAGGGTTAGGCTTAGGGTACGTCTTAGGGTACGTGTTCGGGGAGGGCTTCGGGTATGGCGTAGGGTATTGGTTAGGGTTAGGGTTAGGGTTAGTGTTAGGTTTAGGGCTCGGTTTAGGGTACGGGTTAGGATTAGGGTACGTGTTAGGGTTAGGGTAGGGGTTAGGGTTAGGGTACGCGTTAGGGTTAGGGTAGTTATTAAACCTATCCCACTCTCTAGATACCCCTTAGCACGTAAAGGAATATTATTTGGGGGTCCAGCCATGGAGAAGAGTTTAGACACTAAGATAATATAAGGAACACACACATTATAAAGAAATCACATTAGGATTCTCTTTTTAAGCTGTTCCTTAAAACCCTAGTGCTTAGGAAATCTATTGGAGGCAGAAGCAGTCAAGGGTAGCCTAGGGTTAGGGTTAGGCTTAGGGTTAGGCTTAGGGTACGGCTTAGGGTACGGGTTCGGGAAGGGCTTCGGGTACGGCGTAGGGTATGGGTTAGGGTTAGGGTTAGGGTTAGTGTTAGGGATAGGCCTCGGTTTAGGGTACGGGTTAGGATTAGGGTACGTGTTAGGGTTAGGGTAGGGGTTAGGGTTAGGGTACGCGTTAGGGTTAGGGTAGTTATTAAACCTATCCCACTCTCTAGATACCCCTTAGCACGTAAAGGAATATTATTTGGGGGTCCAGCCATGGAGAAGAGTTTAGACACTAAGATAATATAAGGAACACACACATTATAAAGAAATCACATTAGGATTCTCTTTTTAAGCTGTTCCTTAAAACACTAGTGCTTAGGAAATCTATTGGAGGCAGAAGCAGTCAAGGGTAGCCTAGGGTTAGGGTTAGGCTTAGGGTTAGGCTTAGGGTACGGCTTAGGGTACGTGTTCGGGGAGGGCTTCGGGTACGGCGTAGGGTATGGGTTAGGGTTAGGGTTAGGGTTAGTGTTAGGGTTAGGGTTCGGTTTAGGGTACGGGTTAGGATTAGGGTACGTGTTAGGGTTAGAGTAGGGGTTAGGGTTAGGGTACGCGTTACGGTTAGGGTAGTTATTAAACCTATCCCACTCTCTAGATAGCCCTTAGCACGTAAAGGAATATTATTTGGGGGTCCAGCCATGGAGAAGAGTTTAGACACTAAGATAATATAAGGAACACACACATTATAAAGAAATCACATTAGGATTCTCTTTTTAAGCTGTTCCTTAAAACACTAGTGCTTAGGAAATCTATTGGAGGCAGAAGCAGTCAAGGGTAGCCTAGGGTTAGGGTTAGGCTTAGGGTTAGGCTTAGGGTATGGCTTAGGTTACGGGTTCGGGGAGGGCTTCGGGTACGGTGTAGGGTATGGGTTAGGGTTAGGGTTAGGGTTAGTGTTAGGGTTAGGGCTCGGTTTAGGGTACGGGTTAGGATTAGGGTACGTGTTAGGGTTAGGGTAGGGGTTACCGTTAGGGTACGCGTTAGGGTTAGGGTAGTTATTAAACCTATCCCACTCTCTAGTTACCCCTTAGCACGTAAAGGAATATTATTTGGGGGTCCAGCCATGGAGAAGAATTTAGACACTAGGAAAAGATAAGGAACACACCCATTATAAAGAAATCACATTAGGATTCTCTATTTAAGCTGTTCCTTAAAACCCTAGTGCTTAGGTAATCTATTGGAGGCAGAAGCAGTCAAGGGTAGCCTAGGGTTAGGGTTAGGCTTAGGTTTAGGCTTACTGTACGGCTTAGGGTACGGGTTCGGGGAGGGCTTCGGGTACGGCGTAGGGTATGGGTTAGGGTTAGTGTTAGGGTTAGTGTTAGGGTTAGGGCTTGGTTTACGTTACGGGTTAGGATTAGGGTACGTGTTAGGGTTAGGGTAGGGGTTAGGGTTAGGGTACGCGTTAGGGTTAGGGTAGTTATTAAACCTATCCCACTCTCTAGATACCCCTTAGCACGTAAAGGAATATTATTTGGGGGTCCAGCCATGGAGAAGAGTTTAGACACTAAGAGAATATAAGGAACACACACATTATAAAGAAATCACATTAGGATTCTCTTTTTAAGCTGTTCCTTAAAACACTAGTGCTTAGGAAATCTATTGGAGGCAGAAGCAGTCAAGTGTAGCCTAGGGTTAGGGTTAGGCTTAGGGTTAGGCTTAGGTTACGGCTTAGGTTACGGGTTCGGGGAGGGCTTCGGGTACGGCGTAGGTTATGGGTTAGGGTTAGGGTTAGGGTTAGTGTTAGGGTTAGGGCTCGGTTTAGGGTATGGGTTAGGATTAGGGTACGTTTTAGGGTTAGGGTAGGGGTTAGGGTTAGGGTACGCGTTACGGTTAGGGTAGTTATTAAACCTATCCCACTCTCTAGATAGCCCTTAGCACGTAAAGGAATATTATTTGGGGGTCCAGCCATGGAGAAGAGTTTAGACACTAAGATAATATAAGGAACACACACATTATAAAGAAATCACATTAGGATTCTCTTTTTAAGCTGTTCCTTAAAACACTAGTGCTTAGGAAATCTATTGGAGGCAGAAGCAGTCAAGGGTAGCCTAGGGTTAGGGTTAGGCTTAGGGTTAGGCTTAGGGTATGGCTTAGGTTACGGGTTCGGGGAGGGCTTCGGGTACGGTGTAGGGTATGGGTTAGGGTTAGGGTTAGGGTTAGTGTTAGGGTTAGGGCTCGGTTTAGGGTACGGGTTAGGATTAGGGTACGTGTTAGGGTTAGGGTAGGGGTTACCGTTAGGGTACGCGTTAGGGTTAGGGTAGTTATTAAACCTATCCCACTCTCTAGTTACCCCTTAGCACGTAAAGGAATATTATTTGGGGGTCCAGCCATGGAGAAGAATTTAGACACTAGGAAAAGATAAGGAACACACCCATTATAAAGAAATCACATTAGGATTCTCTATTTAAGCTGTTCCTTAAAACCCTAGTGCTTAGGTAATCTATTGGAGGCAGAAGCAGTCAAGGGTAGCCTAGGGTTAGGGTTAGGCTTAGGTTTAGGCTTACTGTACGGCTTAGGGTACGGGTTCGGGGAGGGCTTCGGGTACGGCGTAGGGTATGGGTTAGGGTTAGGGTTAGGGTTAGTGTTAGGGTTAGGGCTCGGTTTAGGGTACGGGTTAGGTTTAGGGTACGTGTTAGGGTTAGGGTAGGGGTTAGCGTTAGGGTACGCGTTAGGGTTAGGGTAGTTATTAAACCAATCCCACTCTCTAGATACCCCTTAGCACGTAAAGGAATATTATTTGGGGGTCCAGCCATGGAGAAGAGTTTAGACACTAGGATAAGATAAGGAACACACCCATTATAAAGAAATCACATTAGGATTCTCTTTTTAAGCTGTTCCTTAAAACACTAGTGCTTAGGAAATCTATTGGAGGCAGAAGCAGTCAAGGGTAGCCTAGGGTTAGGGTTAGGCTTAGGGTTAGGCTTAGGGTACGGCTTAGGGTACGGGTTCGGGGAGGGCTTCGGGTACGGCGTAGGGTATGGGTTAGGGTTAGTGTTAGGGTTAGTGTTAGGGTTAGGGCTTGGTTTACGTTACGGGTTAGGATTAGGGTACGTGTTAGGGTTAGGGTAGGGGTTAGGGTTAGGGTACGCGTTAGGGTTAGGGTAGTTATTAAACCTATCCCACTCTCTAGATACCCCTTAGCACGTAAAGGAATATTATTTGGGGGTCCAGCCATGGAGAAGAGTTTAGACACTAAGAGAATATAAGGAACACACACATTATAAAGAAATCACATTAGGATTCTCTTTTTAAGCTGTTCCTTAAAACACTAGTGCTTAGGAAATCTATTGGAGGCAGAAGCAGTCAAGTGTAGCCTAGGGTTAGGGTTAGGCTTAGGGTTAGGCTTAGGTTACGGCTTAGGTTACGGGTTCGGGGAGGGCTTCGGGTACGGCGTAGGTTATGGGTTAGGGTTAGGGTTAGGGTTAGTGTTAGGGTTAGGGCTCGGTTTAGGGTATGGGTTAGGATTAGGGTACGTTTTAGGGTTAGGGTAGGGGTTAGGGTTAGGGTACGCGTTACGGTTAGTGTAGTTATTAAACCTATCCCACTCTCTAGATACCCCTTAGCACGTAAAGGAATATTATTTGGGGGTCCAGCCATGGAGAAGAGTTTAGACACTAGGAAAAGATAAGGAACACACCCATTATAAAGAAATCACATTAGGATTCTCTTTTTAAGCTGTTCCTTAAAACACTAGTGCTTAGGAAATCTATTGGAGGCAGAAGCAGTCAAGGGTAGCCTAGGGTTAGGGTTAGGCTTAGGGTTAGGCTTAGGGTACGGCTTAGGGTACGGGTTCGGGGAGGGCTTCGTGTACGGCGTAGGGTATGGGTTAGGGTTAGGGTTAGGGTTAGTGTTAGGGTTAGGGCTCGGTTTAGGGTACGGGTTAGGATTAGGGTACGTGTTAGTGTTAGGGTAGGGGTTAGGGTTAGGGTACGCGTTAGGGTTAGGGTAGGTATTAAACCTATCCCACTCTCTAGATACCCCTTAGCACGTAAAGGAATATTATTTGGGGGTCCAGCCATGGAGAAGAGTTTAGACACTAAGGTAATATAAGGAACACACACATTATAAAGAAATCACATTAGGATTCTCTTTTTAAGCTGTTCCTTAAAACACTAGTGCTTAGGAAATCTATTGGAGGCAGAAGCAGTCAAGGGTAGCCTAGGGTTAGGGTTAGGCTTAGGGTTAGGCTTAGGGTATGGCTTAGGGTACGGGTTCGGGGAGGGCTTCGGGTACGGCGTAGGGTATGGGTTAGGGTTAGGGTTAGGGTTAGTGTTAGGGTTAGGGCTCGGTTTAGGGTATGTGTTAGGATTAGGGTACGTGTTAGGGTTAGGGTAGTGATTAAACCTATCCCACTCTCTAGATACCCCTTAGCACATAAAGGAATATTATTTGGGGGTCCAGCCGTGCAGAAGAGTTTAGACACTAGGATTAGATAAGGAACACACCCATTTTAAAGAAATCACATTAGGATTCTCTTTTTAAGCTCTTCCTTAAAACACTAGTGCTTAGGAAATCTATTGGAGGCAGAAGCAGTCAAGGGTAGCCTAGGGTTAGGGTTAGGCTTAGGGTTAGGCTTAGGGTACGGCTTAGGGTACGGGTTCGGGGAGGGCTTCGGGTACGGCGTAGGGTATGGGTTAGGGTTAGGGTTAGGGTTAGTGTTAGGGTTAGGGCTCGGTTTAGGGTACGGGTTAGGTTTAGGGTACGTGTTAGGGTTAGAGTAGGGGTTAGCGTTAGGGTACGCGTTAGGGTTAGGGTAGTTATTAAACCTATCCCACTCCCTAGTTACCCCTTAGCACGTAAAGGAATATTATTTGGGGGTCCAGCCATGGAGAAGAGTTTAGACACTAGGATAAGATAAGGAACACACCCATTATAAAGAAATCACATTAGGATTCTCTTTTTAAGCTGTTCCTTAAAACACTAGTGCTTAGGAAATCTATTGGAGGCAGAAGCAGTCAAGGGTAGCCTAGGGTTAGGGTTAGGCTTAGGGTTAGGCTTAGGGTACGGGTTCGGGGAGGGCTTCGGGTACGACGTAGGGTATGGGTTAGGGTTAGGGTTAGGGTTAGTGTTAGGGTTAGGGCTCGGTTTAGGGTACGGGTTAGGATTAGGGTACGTGTTAGGGTTAGGGTAGGGGTTAGGGTTAGGGTACGCGTTAGGGTTAGGGTAGTTATTAAACCTATCCCACTCTCTAGATACCCCTTAGCACGTAAAGGAATATTATTTGGGGGTCCAGCCATGGAGAAGAGTTTAGACACTAAGATAATATAAGGAACACACACATTATAAAGAAATCACATTAGGATTCTCTTTTTAAGCTGTTCCTTAAAACACTAGTGCTTAGGAAATCTATTGGAGGCAGAAGCAGTCAACGGTAGCCTAGGGTAAGGGTTAGGCTTAGGGTTAGGCTTAGGGTACGGATTAGGGTACGTGTTCGGGGAGGGTTTCGGGTACGGCGTAGGGTATGGGTGAGGGTTAGGGTTAGGGTTAGTGTTAGGGTTAGGGCTCGGTTTAGGGTACGTGTTAGGATTAGGGTACGTGTTAGGGTTAGGGTAGGGGTTAGGGTTAGGGTACGCGTTAGGGTTAGGGTAGTTATTAAACCTATCCCACTCTCTAGATACCCCTTAGCACGTAAAGGAATATTATTTGGGGGTCCAGCCATGGAGAAGAGTTTAGACACTAAGATAATATAAGGAACACACACATTATAAAGAAATCACATTAGGATTCTCTTTTTAAGCTGTTCCTTAAGACACTAGTGCTTAGGAAATCTATTGGAGGCAGAAGCAGTCAAGGGTAGCCTACGGGTAGGGTTAGGCTTAGGGTTAGGCTTAGGGTACGGCTTAGGGTACGGGTTCGGGAAGGGCTTCGGGAACGGCGTAGGGTATGGGTTAGGGTTAGGGTTAGGGTTAGTGTTAGGGATAGGCCTCGGTTTAGGGTACTGGTTAGGATTAGGGTACGTGTTAGGGTTAGGGTAGGGGTTAGGGTTAGGGTACGCGTTAGGGTTAGGGTAGTTATTAAACCTATCCCACTCTAGATACCCCTTAGCACGTAAAGGAATATTATTTGGGGGTCCAGCCATGGAGAAGAGTTTAGACACTAAGATAATATAAGGAACACATACATTATAAAGAAATCACATTAGGATTCTCTTTTTAAGCTGTTCCTTAAAACACTAGTGCTTAGGAAATCTATTGGAGGCAGAAGCAGTCAAGGGTAGCCTAGGGTTAGGGTTAGGCTTAGGGTTAGGCTTAGGGTACGGCTTAGGGTACGTGTTCGGGGAGGGCTTCGGGTACGGCGTAGGGTATGGGTTAGGGTTAGGGTTAGGGTTAGTGTTAGGGTTAGGGCTCGGTTTAGGGTACGGGTTAGGCTTAGGGTACGTGTTAGGGTTAGAGTAGGGGTTAGGGTTAGGGTACGCGTTACGGTTAGGGTAGTTATTAAACCTATCCCACTCTCTAGATCGCCCTTAGCACGTAAAGGAATATTATTTGGGGGTCCAGCCATGGAGAAGAGTTTAGACACTAAGATAATATAAGGAACACACACATTATAAAGAAATCACATTAGGATTCTCTTTTTAAGCTGTTGCTTAAAACACTAGTGCTTAGGAAATCTATTGGAGGCAGAAGCAGTCAAGGGTAGCCTAGGGTTAGGGTTAGGCTTAGGGTTAGGCTTAGGGTACGGCTTAGGGTACGGGTTCGGGGAGGGCTTTGGGTACGGTGTAGGGTATGGGTTAGGGTTAGGGTTAGGGTTAGTGTTAGGGTTAGAGCTCGGTTTAGGGTACGGGTTAGGATTAGGGTACGTGTTAGGGTTAGGGTAGGGGTTAGCGTTAGGGTACGCGTTAGGGTTAGGGTAGTTATTAAACCTATCCCACTCTCTAGTTACCCCTTAGCACATAAAGGAATATTATTTGGGGGTCCAGCCATGGAGAAGAATTTAGACACTAGGAAAAGATAAGGAACACACCCATTATAAAGAAATCACATTAGGATTCTCTATTTAAGCTGTTCCTTAAAACCCTAGTGCTTAGGTAATCTATTGGAGGCAGAAGCAGTCAAGGGTAGCCTAGGGTTAGGGTTAGGCTTAGGTTTAGGCTTACTGTACGGCTTAGGGTACGGGTTCGGGGAGGGCTTCGGGTACGGCGTAGGGTATGGGTTAGGGTTAGTGTTAGGGTTAGTGTTAGGGTTAGGGCTTGGTTTACGTTACGGGTTAGGATTAGGGTACGTGTTAGGGTTAGGGTAGGGGTTAGGGTTAGGGTACGCGTTAGGGTTAGGGTAGTTATTAAACCTATCCCACTCTCTAGATACCCCTTAGCACGTAAAGGAATATTATTTGGGGGTCCAGCCATGGAGAAGAGTTTAGACACTAAGAGAATATAAGGAACACACACATTATAAAGAAATCACATTAGGATTCTCTTTTTAAGCTGTTCCTTAAAACACTAGTGCTTAGGAAATCTATTGGAGGCAGAAGCAGTCAAGTGTAGCCTAGGGTTAGGGTTAGGCTTAGGGTTAGGCTTAGGTTACGGCTTAGGTTACGGGTTCGGGGAGGGCTTCGGGTACGGCGTAGGTTATGGGTTAGGGTTAGGGTTAGGGTTAGTGTTAGGGTTAGGGCTCGGTTTAGGGTATGGGTTAGGATTAGGGTACGTTTTAGGGTTAGGGTAGGGGTTAGGGTTAGGGTACGCGTTACGGTTAGGGTAGTTATTAAACCTATCCCACTCTCTAGATAGCCCTTAGCACGTAAAGGAATATTATTTGGGGGTCCAGCCATGGAGAAGAGTTTAGACACTAAGATAATATAAGGAACACACACATTATAAAGAAATCACATTAGGATTCTCTTTTTAAGCTGTTCCTTAAAACACTAGTGCTTAGGAAATCTATTGGAGGCAGAAGCAGTCAAGGGTAGCCTAGGGTTAGGGTTAGGCTTAGGGTTAGGCTTAGGGTATGGCTTAGGTTACGGGTTCGGGGAGGGCTTCGGGTACGGTGTAGGGTATGGGTTAGGGTTAGGGTTAGGGTTAGTGTTAGGGTTAGGGCTCGGTTTAGGGTACGGGTTAGGATTAGGGTACGTGTTAGGGTTAGGGTAGGGGTTACCGTTAGGGTACGCGTTAGGGTTAGGGTAGTTATTAAACCTATCCCACTCTCTAGTTACCCCTTAGCACGTAAAGGAATATTATTTGGGGGTCCAGCCATGGAGAAGAATTTAGACACTAGGAAAAGATAAGGAACACACCCATTATAAAGAAATCACATTAGGATTCTCTATTTAAGCTGTTCCTTAAAACCCTAGTGCTTAGGTAATCTATTGGAGGCAGAAGCAGTCAAGGGTAGCCTAGGGTTAGGGTTAGGCTTAGGTTTAGGCTTACTGTACGGCTTAGGGTACGGGTTCGGGGAGGGCTTCGGGTACGGCGTAGGGTATGGGTTAGGGTTAGGGTTAGGGTTAGTGTTAGGGTTAGGGCTCGGTTTAGGGTACGGGTTAGGTTTAGGGTACGTGTTAGGGTTAGGGTAGGGGTTAGCGTTAGGGTACGCGTTAGGGTTAGGGTAGTTATTAAACCAATCCCACTCTCTAGATACCCCTTAGCACGTAAAGGAATATTATTTGGGGGTCCAGCCATGGAGAAGAGTTTAGACACTAGGATAAGATAAGGAACACACCCATTATAAAGAAATCACATTAGGATTCTCTTTTTAAGCTGTTCCTTAAAACACTAGTGCTTAGGAAATCTATTGGAGGCAGAAGCAGTCAAGGGTAGCCTAGGGTTAGGGTTAGGCTTAGGGTTAGGCTTAGGGTACGGCTTAGGGTACGGGTTCGGGGAGGGCTTCGGGTACGGCGTAGGGTATGGGTTAGGGTTAGTGTTAGGGTTAGTGTTAGGGTTAGGGCTTGGTTTACGTTACGGGTTAGGATTAGGGTACGTGTTAGGGTTAGGGTAGGGGTTAGGGTTAGGGTACGCGTTAGGGTTAGGGTAGTTATTAAACCTATCCCACTCTCTAGATACCCCTTAGCACGTAAAGGAATATTATTTGGGGGTCCAGCCATGGAGAAGAGTTTAGACACTAAGAGAATATAAGGAACACACACATTATAAAGAAATCACATTAGGATTCTCTTTTTAAGCTGTTCCTTAAAACACTAGTGCTTAGGAAATCTATTGGAGGCAGAAGCAGTCAAGTGTAGCCTAGGGTTAGGGTTAGGCTTAGGGTTAGGCTTAGGTTACGGCTTAGGTTACGGGTTCGGGGAGGGCTTCGGGTACGGCGTAGGTTATGGGTTAGGGTTAGGGTTAGGGTTAGTGTTAGGGTTAGGGCTCGGTTTAGGGTATGGGTTAGGATTAGGGTACGTTTTAGGGTTAGGGTAGGGGTTAGGGTTAGGGTACGCGTTACGGTTAGTGTAGTTATTAAACCTATCCCACTCTCTAGATACCCCTTAGCACGTAAAGGAATATTATTTGGGGGTCCAGCCATGGAGAAGAGTTTAGACACTAGGAAAAGATAAGGAACACACCCATTATAAAGAAATCACATTAGGATTCTCTTTTTAAGCTGTTCCTTAAAACACTAGTGCTTAGGAAATCTATTGGAGGCAGAAGCAGTCAAGGGTAGCCTAGGGTTAGGGTTAGGCTTAGGGTTAGGCTTAGGGTACGGCTTAGGGTACGGGTTCGGGGAGGGCTTCGTGTACGGCGTAGGGTATGGGTTAGGGTTAGGGTTAGGGTTAGTGTTAGGGTTAGGGCTCGGTTTAGGGTACGGGTTAGGATTAGGGTACGTGTTAGTGTTAGGGTAGGGGTTAGGGTTAGGGTACGCGTTAGGGTTAGGGTAGGTATTAAACCTATCCCACTCTCTAGATACCCCTTAGCACGTAAAGGAATATTATTTGGGGGTCCAGCCATGGAGAAGAGTTTAGACACTAAGGTAATATAAGGAACACACACATTATAAAGAAATCACATTAGGATTCTCTTTTTAAGCTGTTCCTTAAAACACTAGTGCTTAGGAAATCTATTGGAGGCAGAAGCAGTCAAGGGTAGCCTAGGGTTAGGGTTAGGCTTAGGGTTAGGCTTAGGGTATGGCTTAGGGTACGGGTTCGGGGAGGGCTTCGGGTACGGCGTAGGGTATGGGTTAGGGTTAGGGTTAGGGTTAGTGTTAGGGTTAGGGCTCGGTTTAGGGTATGTGTTAGGATTAGGGTACGTGTTAGGGTTAGGGTAGTGATTAAACCTATCCCACTCTCTAGATACCCCTTAGCACATAAAGGAATATTATTTGGGGGTCCAGCCGTGCAGAAGAGTTTAGACACTAGGATTAGATAAGGAACACACCCATTTTAAAGAAATCACATTAGGATTCTCTTTTTAAGCTCTTCCTTAAAACACTAGTGCTTAGGAAATCTATTGGAGGCAGAAGCAGTCAAGGGTAGCCTAGGGTTAGGGTTAGGCTTAGGGTTAGGCTTAGGGTACGGCTTAGGGTACGGGTTCGGGGAGGGCTTCGGGTACGGCGTAGGGTATGGGTTAGGGTTAGGGTTAGGGTTAGTGTTAGGGTTAGGGCTCGGTTTAGGGTACGGGTTAGGTTTAGGGTACGTGTTAGGGTTAGAGTAGGGGTTAGCGTTAGGGTACGCGTTAGGGTTAGGGTAGTTATTAAACCTATCCCACTCCCTAGTTACCCCTTAGCACGTAAAGGAATATTATTTGGGGGTCCAGCCATGGAGAAGAGTTTAGACACTAGGATAAGATAAGGAACACACCCATTATAAAGAAATCACATTAGGATTCTCTTTTTAAGCTGTTCCTTAAAACACTAGTGCTTAGGAAATCTATTGGAGGCAGAAGCAGTCAAGGGTAGCCTAGGGTTAGGGTTAGGCTTAGGGTTAGGCTTAGGGTACGGGTTCGGGGAGGGCTTCGGGTACGACGTAGGGTATGGGTTAGGGTTAGGGTTAGGGTTAGTGTTAGGGTTAGGGCTCGGTTTAGGGTACGGGTTAGGATTAGGGTACGTGTTAGGGTTAGGGTAGGGGTTAGGGTTAGGGTACGCGTTAGGGTTAGGGTAGTTATTAAACCTATCCCACTCTCTAGATACCCCTTAGCACGTAAAGGAATATTATTTGGGGGTCCAGCCATGGAGAAGAGTTTAGACACTAAGATAATATAAGGAACACACACATTATAAAGAAATCACATTAGGATTCTCTTTTTAAGCTGTTCCTTAAAACACTAGTGCTTAGGAAATCTATTGGAGGCAGAAGCAGTCAACGGTAGCCTAGGGTAAGGGTTAGGCTTAGGGTTAGGCTTAGGGTACGGATTAGGGTACGTGTTCGGGGAGGGTTTCGGGTACGGCGTAGGGTATGGGTGAGGGTTAGGGTTAGGGTTAGTGTTAGGGTTAGGGCTCGGTTTAGGGTACGTGTTAGGATTAGGGTACGTGTTAGGGTTAGGGTAGGGGTTAGGGTTAGGGTACGCGTTAGGGTTAGGGTAGTTATTAAACCTATCCCACTCTCTAGATACCCCTTAGCACGTAAAGGAATATTATTTGGGGGTCCAGCCATGGAGAAGAGTTTAGACACTAAGATAATATAAGGAACACACACATTATAAAGAAATCACATTAGGATTCTCTTTTTAAGCTGTTCCTTAAGACACTAGTGCTTAGGAAATCTATTGGAGGCAGAAGCAGTCAAGGGTAGCCTACGGTTAGGGTTAGGCTTAGGGTTAGGCTTAGGGTACGGCTTAGGGTACGGGTTCGGGAAGGGCTTCGGGAACGGCGTAGGGTATGGGTTAGGGTTAGGGTTAGGGTTAGTGTTAGGGATAGGCCTCGGTTTAGGGTACTGGTTAGGATTAGGGTACGTGTTAGGGTTAGGGTAGGGGTTAGGGTTAGGGTACGCGTTAGGGTTAGGGTAGTTATTAAACCTATCCCACTCTAGATACCCCTTAGCACGTAAAGGAATATTATTTGGGGGTCCAGCCATGGAGAAGAGTTTAGACACTAAGATAATATAAGGAACACATACATTATAAAGAAATCACATTAGGATTCTCTTTTTAAGCTGTTCCTTAAAACACTAGTGCTTAGGAAATCTATTGGAGGCAGAAGCAGTCAAGGGTAGCCTAGGGTTAGGGTTAGGCTTAGGGTTAGGCTTAGGGTACGGCTTAGGGTACGTGTTCGGGGAGGGCTTCGGGTACGGCGTAGGGTATGGGTTAGGGTTAGGGTTAGGGTTAGTGTTAGGGTTAGGGCTCGGTTTAGGGTACGGGTTAGGCTTAGGGTACGTGTTAGGGTTAGAGTAGGGGTTAGGGTTAGGGTACGCGTTACGGTTAGGGTAGTTATTAAACCTATCCCACTCTCTAGATCGCCCTTAGCACGTAAAGGAATATTATTTGGGGGTCCAGCCATGGAGAAGAGTTTAGACACTAAGATAATATAAGGAACACACACATTATAAAGAAATCACATTAGGATTCTCTTTTTAAGCTGTTGCTTAAAACACTAGTGCTTAGGAAATCTATTGGAGGCAGAAGCAGTCAAGGGTAGCCTAGGGTTAGGGTTAGGCTTAGGGTTAGGCTTAGGGTACGGCTTAGGGTACGGGTTCGGGGAGGGCTTTGGGTACGGTGTAGGGTATGGGTTAGGGTTAGGGTTAGGGTTAGTGTTAGGGTTAGAGCTCGGTTTAGGGTACGGGTTAGGATTAGGGTACGTGTTAGGGTTAGGGTAGGGGTTAGCGTTAGGGTACGCGTTAGGGTTAGGGTAGTTATTAAACCTATCCCACTCTCTAGTTACCCCTTAGCACATAAAGGAATATTATTTGGGTGTCCAGCCATGGAGAAGAGTTTAGACACTAGGATTAGATAAGGAACACACCCATTATAAAGAAATCACATTAGGATTCTCTTTTTAAGCTGTTCCTTAAAACACTAGTGCTTAGGAAATCTATTGGAGGCAGAAGCAGTCAAGGGTAGCCTAGGGTTAGGGTTAGGCTTAGGGTTAGGCTTAGGGTACGGCTTAGGGTACGTGTTCGGGGAGGGCTTCAGGTACGGCGTAGGGTATGGGTTAGGGTTAGGGTTAGGGTTAGTGTTCGGGTTAGGGCTCGGTTTAGGGTACGGGTTAGGATTAGGGTACGTTTTAGGGTTAGGGTAGGGGTTAGGTTTAGGGTACGCGTTACGGTTAGGGTAGTTATTAAACCTATCCCACTCTCTAGATACCCCTTAGCACGTAAAGGAATATTATTTGGGGGTCCAGCCATGGAGTAGAGTTTAGACACTAAGATAATATAAGGAACACACACATTATAAAGAAATCACATTAGGATTCTCTTTTTAAGCTGTTCCTTAAAACACTAGTGCTTAGGAAATCTATTGGAGGCAGAAGCAGTCAAGGGTAGCCTAGGGTTAGGGTTAGGCTTAGGGTTAGGCTTAGGGTACGGCTTAGGGTACGGGTTCGGGGAGGGCTTCGGGTACGGTGTAGGGTATGGGTTAGGGTTAGGGTTAGGGTTAGTGTTAGGGTTAGGGCTCGGTTTAGGGTACGGGTTAGGATTAGGGTACGTGTTAGGGTTAGGGTAGGGGTTAGCGTTAGGGTACGCGTTAGGGTTAGGGTAGTTATTAAACCTATCCCACTCTCTAGTTACCCCTTAGCACGTAAAGGAATATTATTTGGGGGTCCAGCCATGGAGAAGAGTTTAGACACTAGGAAAAGATAAGGAACACACCCATTATAAAGAAATCACATTAGGATTCTCTTTTTAAGCTGTTCCTTAAAACACTAGTGCTTAGGAAATCTATTGGAGGCAGAAGCAGTCAAGGGTAGCCTAGGGTTAGGGTTAGGCTTAGGGTTAGGCTTAGGGTACGGCTTAGGGTACGGGTTCGGGGAGGGCTTCGGGTACGGCGTAGGGTATGGGTTAGGGTTAGGGTTAGGGTTAGTGTTAGGGTTAGGGCTCGGTTTAGGGTACGGGTTAGGATTAGGGTACGTGTTAGGGTTAGGGTAGGGGTTAGGGTTAGGGTACGCGTTAGGGTTAGGGTAGTGATTAAACCTATCCCACTCTCTAGATACCCCTTAGCACATAAAGGAATATTATTTGGGGGTCCAGCCATGGAGAAGAGTTTAGACACTAGGATTAGATAAGGAACACACCCATTATAAAGAAATCACATTAGGATTCTCTTTTTAAGCTCTTCCTTAAAACACTAGTGCTTAGGAAACCTATTGGAGGCAGAAGCAGTCAAGGGTAGCCTAGGGTTAGGGTTAGGCTTAGGGTTAGGCTTAGGGTACGGCTTAGGGTACGGGTTCGGGGAGGGCTTCGGGTACGGCGTAGGGTATGGGTTAGGGTTAGGGTTAGGGTTAGTGTTAGGGTTAGGGCTCGGTTTAGGGTACGGGTTAGGTTTAGGGTACGTGTTAGGGTTAGAGTAGGGGTTAGCGTTAGGGTACGCGTTAGGGTTAGGGTAGTTATTAAACCTATCCCACTCCCTAGTTACCCCTTAGCACGTAAAGGAATATTATTTGGGGGTCCAGCCATGGAGAAGAGTTTAGACACTAGGATAAGATAAGGAACACACCCATTATAAAGAAATCACATTAGGATTCTCTTTTTAAGCTGTTCCTTAAAACACTAGTGCTTAGGAAATCTATTGGAGGCAGAAGCAGTCAAGGGTAGCCTAGGGTTAGGGTTAGGCTTAGGGTTAGGCTTAGGGTATGGCTTAGGTTACGGGTTCGGGGAGGGCTTCGGGTACGGTGTAGGGTATGGGTTAGGGTTAGGGTTAGGGTTAGTGTTAGGGTTAGGGCTCGGTTTAGGGTACGGGTTAGGATTAGGGTACGTGTTAGGGTTAGGGTAGGGGTTACCGTTAGGGTACGCGTTAGGGTTAGGGTAGTTATTAAACCTATCCCACTCTCTAGTTACCCCTTAGCACGTAAAGGAATATTATTTGGGGGTCCAGCCATGGAGAAGAATTTAGACACTAGGAAAAGATAAGGAACACACCCATTATAAAGAAATCA
This sequence comes from Balaenoptera physalus, assembly GCF_965194825.1. NCBI lineage: Eukaryota > Metazoa > Chordata > Mammalia > Artiodactyla > Balaenopteridae > Balaenoptera > Balaenoptera physalus. The sequence continues at coordinate 219,575 of NW_028125898.1, read as the reverse complement.
CATTAGGATTCTCTATTTAAGCTGTTCCTTAAAACCCTAGTGCTTAGGTAATCTATTGGAGGCAGAAGCAGTCAAGGGTAGCCTAGGGTTAGGGTTAGGCTTAGGTTTAGGCTTACTGTACGGCTTAGGGTACGGGTTCGGGGAGGGCTTCGGGTACGGCGTAGGGTATGGGTTAGGGTTAGGGTTAGGGTTAGTGTTAGGGTTAGGGCTCGGTTTAGGGTACGGGTTAGGTTTAGGGTACGTGTTAGGGTTAGGGTAGGGGTTAGCGTTAGGGTACGCGTTAGGGTTAGGGTAGTTATTAAACCAATCCCACTCTCTAGATACCCCTTAGCACGTAAAGGAATATTATTTGGGGGTCCAGCCATGGAGAAGAGTTTAGACACTAGGATAAGATAAGGAACACACCCATTATAAAGAAATCACATTAGGATTCTCTTTTTAAGCTGTTCCTTAAAACACTAGTGCTTAGGAAATCTATTGGAGGCAGAAGCAGTCAAGGGTAGCCTAGGGTTAGGGTTAGGCTTAGGGTTAGGCTTAGGGTACGGCTTAGGGTACGGGTTCGGGGAGGGCTTCGGGTACGGCGTAGGGTATGGGTTAGGGTTAGTGTTAGGGTTAGTGTTAGGGTTAGGGCTCGGTTTACGTTACGGGTTAGGATTAGGGTACGTGTTAGGGTTAGGGTAGGGGTTAGGGTTAGGGTACGCGTTAGGGTTAGGGTAGTTATTAAACCTATCCCACTCTCTAGATACCCCTTAGCACGTAAAGGAATATTATTTGGGGGTCCAGCCATGGAGAAGAGTTTAGACACTAAGAGAATATAAGGAACACACACATTATAAAGAAATCACATTAGGATTCTCTTTTTAAGCTGTTCCTTAAAACACTAGTGCTTAGGAAATCTATTGGAGGCAGAAGCAGTCAAGTGTAGCCTAGGGTTAGGGTTAGGCTTAGGGTTAGGCTTAGGTTACGGCTTAGGTTACGGGTTCGGGGAGGGCTTCGGGTACGGCGTAGGTTATGGGTTAGGGTTAGGGTTAGGGTTAGTGTTAGGGTTAGGGCTCGGTTTAGGGTACGGGTTAGGATTAGGGTACGTTTTAGGGTTAGGGTAGGGGTTAGGGTTAGGGTACGCGTTACGGTTAGTGTAGTTATTAAACCTATCCCACTCTCTAGATACCCCTTAGCACGTAAAGGAATATTATTTGGGGGTCCAGCCATGGAGAAGAGTTTAGACACTAGGAAAAGATAAGGAACACACCCATTATAAAGAAATCACATTAGGATTCTCTTTTTAAGCTGTTCCTTAAAACACTAGTGCTTAGGAAATCTATTGGAGGCAGAAGCAGTCAAGGGTAGCCTAGGGTTAGTGTTAGGCTTAGGGTTAGGCTTAGGGTACGGCTTAGGGTACGGGTTCGGGGAGGGCTTCGTGTACGGCGTAGGGTATGGGTTAGGGTTAGGGTTAGGGTTAGTGTTAGGGTTAGGGCTCGGTTTAGGGTACGGGTTAGGATTAGGGTACGTGTTAGTGTTAGGGTAGGGGTTAGGGTTAGGGTACGCGTTAGGGTTAGGGTAGGTATTAAACCTATCCCACTCTCTAGATACCCCTTAGCACGTAAAGGAATATTATTTGGGGGTCCAGCCATGGAGAAGAGTTTAGACACTAAGGTAATATAAGGAACACACACATTATAAAGAAATCACATTAGGATTCTCTTTTTAAGCTGTTCCTTAAAACACTAGTGCTTAGGAAATCTATTGGAGGCAGAAGAAGTCAAGGGTAGCCTAGGGTTAGGGTTAGGCTTAGGGTTAGGCTTAGGGTATGGCTTAGGGTACGGGTTCGGGGAGGGCTTCGGGTACGGCGTAGGGTATGGGTTAGGGTTAGGGTTAGGGTTAGTGTTAGGGTTAGGGCTCGGTTTAGGGTATGGGTTAGGATTAGGGTACGTGTTAGGGTTAGGGTAGTGATTAAACCTATCCCACTCTCTAGATACCCCTTAGCACATAAAGGAATATTATTTGGGGGTCCAGCCGTGCAGAAGAGTTTAGACACTAGGATTAGATAAGGAACACACCCATTTTAAAGAAATCACATTAGGATTCTCTTTTTAAGCTCTTCCTTAAAACACTAGTGCTTAGGAAATCTATTGGAGGCAGAAGCAGTCAAGGGTAGCCTAGGGTTAGGGTTAGGCTTAGGGTTAGGCTTAGGGTACGGCTTAGGGTACGGGTTCGGGGAGGGCTTCGGGTACGGCGTAGGGTATGGGTTAGGGTTAGGGTTAGGGTTAGTGTTAGGGTTAGGGCTCGGTTTAGGGTACGGGTTAGGTTTAGGGTACGTGTTAGGGTTAGAGTAGGGGTTAGCGTTAGGGTACGCGTTAGGGTTAGGGTAGTTATTAAACCTATCCCACTCCCTAGTTACCCCTTAGCACGTAAAGGAATATTATTTGGGGGTCCAGCCATGGAGAAGAGTTTAGACACTAGGATAAGATAAGGAACACACCCATTATAAAGAAATCACATTAGGATTCTCTTTTTAAGCTGTTCCTTAAAACACTAGTGCTTAGGAAATCTATTGGAGGCAGAAGCAGTCAAGGGTAGCCTAGGGTTAGGGTTAGGCTTAGGGTTAGGCTTAGGGTACGGGTTCGGGGAGGGCTTCGGGTACGACGTAGGGTATGGGTTAGGGTTAGGGTTAGGGTTAGTGTTAGGGTTAGGGCTCGGTTTAGGGTACGGGTTAGGATTAGGGTACGTGTTAGGGTTAGGGTAGGGGTTAGGGTTAGGGTACGCGTTAGGGTTAGGGTAGTTATTAAACCTATCCCACTCTCTAGATACCCCTTAGCACGTAAAGGAATATTATTTGGGGGTCCAGCCATGGAGAAGAGTTTAGACACTAAGATAATATAAGGAACACACACATTATAAAGAAATCACATTAGGATTCTCTTTTTAAGCTGTTCCTTAAAACACTAGTGCTTAGGAAATCTATTGGAGGCAGAAGCAGTCAACGGTAGCCTAGGGTAAGGGTTAGGCTTAGGGTTAGGCTTAGGGTACGGATTAGGGTACGTGTTCGGGGAGGGTTTCGGGTACGGCGTAGGGTATGGGTGAGGGTTAGGGTTAGGGTTAGTGTTAGGGTTAGGGCTCGGTTTAGGGTACGTGTTAGGATTAGGGTACGTGTTAGGGTTAGGGTAGGGGTTAGGGTTAGGGTACGCGTTAGGGTTAGGGTAGTTATTAAACCTATCCCACTCTCTAGATACCCCTTAGCACGTAAAGGAATATTATTTGGGGGTCCAGCCATGGAGAAGAGTTTAGACACTAAGATAATATAAGGAACACACACATTATAAAGAAATCACATTAGGATTCTCTTTTTAAGCTGTTCCTTAAGACACTAGTGCTTAGGAAATCTATTGGAGGCAGAAGCAGTCAAGGGTAGCCTACGGTTAGGGTTAGGCTTAGGGTTAGGCTTAGGGTACGGCTTAGGGTACGGGTTCGGGAAGGGCTTCGGGAACGGCGTAGGGTATGGGTTAGGGTTAGGGTTAGGGTTAGTGTTAGGGATAGGCCTCGGTTTAGGGTACTGGTTAGGATTAGGGTACGTGTTAGGGTTAGGGTAGGGGTTAGGGTTAGGGTACGCGTTAGGGTTAGGGTAGTTATTAAACCTATCCCACTCTAGATACCCCTTAGCACGTAAAGGAATATTATTTGGGGGTCCAGCCATGGAGAAGAGTTTAGACACTAAGATAATATAAGGAACACATACATTATAAAGAAATCACATTAGGATTCTCTTTTTAAGCTGTTCCTTAAAACACTAGTGCTTAGGAAATCTATTGGAGGCAGAAGCAGTCAAGGGTAGCCTAGGGTTAGGGTTAGGCTTAGGGTTAGGCTTAGGGTACGGCTTAGGGTACGTGTTCGGGGAGGGCTTCGGGTACGGCGTAGGGTATGGGTTAGGGTTAGGGTTAGGGTTAGTGTTAGGGTTAGGGCTCGGTTTAGGGTACGGGTTAGGATTAGGGTACGTTTTAGGGTTAGGGTAGGGGTTAGGTTTAGGGTACGCGTTACGGTTAGGGTAGTTATTAAACCTATCCCACTCTCTAGATACCCCTTAGCACGTAAAGGAATATTATTTGGGGGTCCAGCCATGGAGAAGAGTTTAGACACTAAGATAATATAAGGAACACACACATTATAAAGAAATCACATTAGGATTCTCTTTTTAAGCTGTTCCTTAAAACACTAGTGCTTAGGAAATCTATTGGAGGCAGAAGCAGTCAAGGGTAGCCTAGGGTTAGGGTTAGGCTTAGGGTTAGGCTTAGGGTACGGCTTAGGGTACGGGTTCGGGGAGGGCTTCGGGTACGGTGTAGGGTATGGGTTAGGGTTAGGGTTAGGGTTAGTGTTAGGGTTAGGGCTCGGTTTAGGGTACGGGTTAGGATTAGGGTACGTGTTAGGGTTAGGGTAGGGGTTAGCGTTAGGGTACGCGTTAGGGTTAGGGTAGTTATTAAACCTATCCCACTCTCTAGTTACCCCTTAGCACGTAAAGGAATATTATTTGGGGGTCCAGCCATGGAGAAGAGTTTAGACACTAGGAAAAGATAAGGAACACACCCATTATAAAGAAATCACATTAGGATTCTCTTTTTAAGCTGTTCCTTAAAACACTAGTGCTTAGGAAATCTATTGGAGGCAGAAGCAGTCAAGGGTAGCCTAGGGTTAGGGTTAGGCTTAGGGTTAGGCTTAGGGTACGGCTTAGGGTACGGGTTCGGGGAGGGCTTCGGGTACGGCGTAGGGTATGGGTTAGGGTTAGGGTTAGGGTTAGTGTTAGGGTTAGGGCTCGGTTTAGGGTACGGGTTAGGATTAGGGTACGTGTTAGGGTTAGGGTAGGGGTTAGGGTTAGGGTACGCGTTAGGGTTAGGGTAGTGATTAAACCTATCCCACTCTCTAGATACCCCTTAGCACATAAAGGAATATTATTTGGGGGTCCAGCCGTGCAGAAGAGTTTAGACACTAGGATTAGATAAGGAACACACCCATTATAAAGAAATCACATTAGGATTCTCTATTTAAGCTGTTCCTTAAAACCCTAGTGCTTAGGTAATCTATTGGAGGCAGAAGCAGTCAAGGGTAGCCTAGGGTTAGGGTTAGGCTTAGGTTTAGGCTTACTGTACGGCTTAGGGTACGGGTTCGGGGAGGGCTTCGGGTACGGCGTAGGGTATGGGTTAGGGTTAGGGTTAGGGTTAGTGTTAGGGTTAGGGCTCGGTTTAGGGTACGGGTTAGGTTTAGGGTACGTGTTAGGGTTAGGGTAGGGGTTAGCGTTAGGGTACGCGTTAGGGTTAGGGTAGTTATTAAACCAATCCCACTCTCTAGATACCCCTTAGCACGTAAAGGAATATTATTTGGGGGTCCAGCCATGGAGAAGAGTTTAGACACTAGGATAAGATAAGGAACACACCCATTATAAAGAAATCACATTAGGATTCTCTTTTTAAGCTGTTCCTTAAAACACTAGTGCTTAGGAAATCTATTGGAGGCAGAAGCAGTCAAGGGTAGCCTAGGGTTAGGGTTAGGCTTAGGGTTAGGCTTAGGGTACGGCTTAGGGTACGGGTTCGGGGAGGGCTTCGGGTACGGCGTAGGGTATGGGTTAGGGTTAGTGTTAGGGTTAGTGTTAGGGTTAGGGCTCGGTTTACGTTACGGGTTAGGATTAGGGTACGTGTTAGGGTTAGGGTAGGGGTTAGGGTTAGGGTACGCGTTAGGGTTAGGGTAGTTATTAAACCTATCCCACTCTCTAGATACCCCTTAGCACGTAAAGGAATATTATTTGGGGGTCCAGCCATGGAGAAGAGTTTAGACACTAAGAGAATATAAGGAACACACACATTATAAAGAAATCACATTAGGATTCTCTTTTTAAGCTGTTCCTTAAAACACTAGTGCTTAGGAAATCTATTGGAGGCAGAAGCAGTCAAGTGTAGCCTAGGGTTAGGGTTAGGCTTAGGGTTAGGCTTAGGTTACGGCTTAGGTTACGGGTTCGGGGAGGGCTTCGGGTACGGCGTAGGTTATGGGTTAGGGTTAGGGTTAGGGTTAGTGTTAGGGTTAGGGCTCGGTTTAGGGTACGGGTTAGGATTAGGGTACGTTTTAGGGTTAGGGTAGGGGTTAGGGTTAGGGTACGCGTTACGGTTAGTGTAGTTATTAAACCTATCCCACTCTCTAGATACCCCTTAGCACGTAAAGGAATATTATTTGGGGGTCCAGCCATGGAGAAGAGTTTAGACACTAGGAAAAGATAAGGAACACACCCATTATAAAGAAATCACATTAGGATTCTCTTTTTAAGCTGTTCCTTAAAACACTAGTGCTTAGGAAATCTATTGGAGGCAGAAGCAGTCAAGGGTAGCCTAGGGTTAGTGTTAGGCTTAGGGTTAGGCTTAGGGTACGGCTTAGGGTACGGGTTCGGGGAGGGCTTCGTGTACGGCGTAGGGTATGGGTTAGGGTTAGGGTTAGGGTTAGTGTTAGGGTTAGGGCTCGGTTTAGGGTACGGGTTAGGATTAGGGTACGTGTTAGTGTTAGGGTAGGGGTTAGGGTTAGGGTACGCGTTAGGGTTAGGGTAGGTATTAAACCTATCCCACTCTCTAGATACCCCTTAGCACGTAAAGGAATATTATTTGGGGGTCCAGCCATGGAGAAGAGTTTAGACACTAAGGTAATATAAGGAACACACACATTATAAAGAAATCACATTAGGATTCTCTTTTTAAGCTGTTCCTTAAAACACTAGTGCTTAGGAAATCTATTGGAGGCAGAAGAAGTCAAGGGTAGCCTAGGGTTAGGGTTAGGCTTAGGGTTAGGCTTAGGGTATGGCTTAGGGTACGGGTTCGGGGAGGGCTTCGGGTACGGCGTAGGGTATGGGTTAGGGTTAGGGTTAGGGTTAGTGTTAGGGTTAGGGCTCGGTTTAGGGTATGGGTTAGGATTAGGGTACGTGTTAGGGTTAGGGTAGTGATTAAACCTATCCCACTCTCTAGATACCCCTTAGCACATAAAGGAATATTATTTGGGGGTCCAGCCGTGCAGAAGAGTTTAGACACTAGGATTAGATAAGGAACACACCCATTTTAAAGAAATCACATTAGGATTCTCTTTTTAAGCTCTTCCTTAAAACACTAGTGCTTAGGAAATCTATTGGAGGCAGAAGCAGTCAAGGGTAGCCTAGGGTTAGGGTTAGGCTTAGGGTTAGGCTTAGGGTACGGCTTAGGGTACGGGTTCGGGGAGGGCTTCGGGTACGGCGTAGGGTATGGGTTAGGGTTAGGGTTAGGGTTAGTGTTAGGGTTAGGGCTCGGTTTAGGGTACGGGTTAGGTTTAGGGTACGTGTTAGGGTTAGAGTAGGGGTTAGCGTTAGGGTACGCGTTAGGGTTAGGGTAGTTATTAAACCTATCCCACTCCCTAGTTACCCCTTAGCACGTAAAGGAATATTATTTGGGGGTCCAGCCATGGAGAAGAGTTTAGACACTAGGATAAGATAAGGAACACACCCATTATAAAGAAATCACATTAGGATTCTCTTTTTAAGCTGTTCCTTAAAACACTAGTGCTTAGGAAATCTATTGGAGGCAGAAGCAGTCAAGGGTAGCCTAGGGTTAGGGTTAGGCTTAGGGTTAGGCTTAGGGTACGGGTTCGGGGAGGGCTTCGGGTACGACGTAGGGTATGGGTTAGGGTTAGGGTTAGGGTTAGTGTTAGGGTTAGGGCTCGGTTTAGGGTACGGGTTAGGATTAGGGTACGTGTTAGGGTTAGGGTAGGGGTTAGGGTTAGGGTACGCGTTAGGGTTAGGGTAGTTATTAAACCTATCCCACTCTCTAGATACCCCTTAGCACGTAAAGGAATATTATTTGGGGGTCCAGCCATGGAGAAGAGTTTAGACACTAAGATAATATAAGGAACACACACATTATAAAGAAATCACATTAGGATTCTCTTTTTAAGCTGTTCCTTAAAACACTAGTGCTTAGGAAATCTATTGGAGGCAGAAGCAGTCAACGGTAGCCTAGGGTAAGGGTTAGGCTTAGGGTTAGGCTTAGGGTACGGATTAGGGTACGTGTTCGGGGAGGGTTTCGGGTACGGCGTAGGGTATGGGTGAGGGTTAGGGTTAGGGTTAGTGTTAGGGTTAGGGCTCGGTTTAGGGTACGTGTTAGGATTAGGGTACGTGTTAGGGTTAGGGTAGGGGTTAGGGTTAGGGTACGCGTTAGGGTTAGGGTAGTTATTAAACCTATCCCACTCTCTAGATACCCCTTAGCACGTAAAGGAATATTATTTGGGGGTCCAGCCATGGAGAAGAGTTTAGACACTAAGATAATATAAGGAACACACACATTATAAAGAAATCACATTAGGATTCTCTTTTTAAGCTGTTCCTTAAGACACTAGTGCTTAGGAAATCTATTGGAGGCAGAAGCAGTCAAGGGTAGCCTACGGTTAGGGTTAGGCTTAGGGTTAGGCTTAGGGTACGGCTTAGGGTACGGGTTCGGGAAGGGCTTCGGGAACGGCGTAGGGTATGGGTTAGGGTTAGGGTTAGGGTTAGTGTTAGGGATAGGCCTCGGTTTAGGGTACTGGTTAGGATTAGGGTACGTGTTAGGGTTAGGGTAGGGGTTAGGGTTAGGGTACGCGTTAGGGTTAGGGTAGTTATTAAACCTATCCCACTCTAGATACCCCTTAGCACGTAAAGGAATATTATTTGGGGGTCCAGCCATGGAGAAGAGTTTAGACACTAAGATAATATAAGGAACACATACATTATAAAGAAATCACATTAGGATTCTCTTTTTAAGCTGTTCCTTAAAACACTAGTGCTTAGGAAATCTATTGGAGGCAGAAGCAGTCAAGGGTAGCCTAGGGTTAGGGTTAGGCTTAGGGTTAGGCTTAGGGTACGGCTTAGGGTACGTGTTCGGGGAGGGCTTCGGGTACGGCGTAGGGTATGGGTTAGGGTTAGGGTTAGGGTTAGTGTTAGGGTTAGGGCTCGGTTTAGGGTACGGGTTAGGATTAGGGTACGTTTTAGGGTTAGGGTAGGGGTTAGGTTTAGGGTACGCGTTACGGTTAGGGTAGTTATTAAACCTATCCCACTCTCTAGATACCCCTTAGCACGTAAAGGAATATTATTTGGGGGTCCAGCCATGGAGAAGAGTTTAGACACTAAGATAATATAAGGAACACACACATTATAAAGAAATCACATTAGGATTCTCTTTTTAAGCTGTTCCTTAAAACACTAGTGCTTAGGAAATCTATTGGAGGCAGAAGCAGTCAAGGGTAGCCTAGGGTTAGGGTTAGGCTTAGGGTTAGGCTTAGGGTACGGCTTAGGGTACGGGTTCGGGGAGGGCTTCGGGTACGGTGTAGGGTATGGGTTAGGGTTAGGGTTAGGGTTAGTGTTAGGGTTAGGGCTCGGTTTAGGGTACGGGTTAGGATTAGGGTACGTGTTAGGGTTAGGGTAGGGGTTAGCGTTAGGGTACGCGTTAGGGTTAGGGTAGTTATTAAACCTATCCCACTCTCTAGTTACCCCTTAGCACGTAAAGGAATATTATTTGGGGGTCCAGCCATGGAGAAGAGTTTAGACACTAGGAAAAGATAAGGAACACACCCATTATAAAGAAATCACATTAGGATTCTCTTTTTAAGCTGTTCCTTAAAACACTAGTGCTTAGGAAATCTATTGGAGGCAGAAGCAGTCAAGGGTAGCCTAGGGTTAGGGTTAGGCTTAGGGTTAGGCTTAGGGTACGGCTTAGGGTACGGGTTCGGGGAGGGCTTCGGGTACGGCGTAGGGTATGGGTTAGGGTTAGGGTTAGGGTTAGTGTTAGGGTTAGGGCTCGGTTTAGGGTACGGGTTAGGATTAGGGTACGTGTTAGGGTTAGGGTAGGGGTTAGGGTTAGGGTACGCGTTAGGGTTAGGGTAGTGATTAAACCTATCCCACTCTCTAGATACCCCTTAGCACATAAAGGAATATTATTTGGGGGTCCAGCCGTGCAGAAGAGTTTAGACACTAGGATTAGATAAGGAACACACCCATTATAAAGAAATCACATTAGGATTCTCTTTTTAAGCTCTTCCTTAAAACACTAGTGCTTAGGAAATCTATTGGAGGCAGAAGCAGTCAAGGGTAGCCTAGGGTTAGGGTTAGGCTTAGGGTTAGGCTTAGGGTACGGCTTAGGGTACGGGTTCGGGGAGGGCTTCGGGTACGGCGTAGGGTATGGGTTAGGGTTAGGGTTAGGGTTAGTGTTAGGGTTAGGGCTCGGTTTAGGGTACGGGTTAGGTTTAGGGTACGTGTTAGGGTTAGAGTAGGGGTTAGCGTTAGGGTACGCGTTAGGGTTAGGGTAGTTATTAAACCTATCCCACTCCCTAGTTACCCCTTAGCACGTAAAGGAATATTATTTGGGGGTCCAGCCATGGAGAAGAGTTTAGACACTAGGATAAGATAAGGAACACACCCATTATAAAGAAATCACATTAGGATTCTCTTTTTAAGCTGTTCCTTAAAACACTAGTGCTTAGGAAATCTATTGGAGGCAGAAGCAGTCAAGGGTAGCCTAGGGTTAGGGTTAGGCTTAGGGTTAGGCTTAGGGTACGGGTTCGGGGAGGGCTTCGGGTACGACGTAGGGTATGGGTTAGGGTTAGGGTTAGGGTTAGTGTTAGGGTTAGGGCTCGGTTTAGGGTACGGGTTAGGATTAGGGTACGTGTTAGGGTTAGGGTAGGGGTTAGGGTTAGGGTACGCGTTAGGGTTAGGGTAGTTATTAAACCTATCCCACTCTCTAGATACCCCTTAGCACGTAAAGGAATATTATTTGGGGGTCCAGCCATGGAGAAGAGTTTAGACACTAAGATAATATAAGGAACACACACATTATAAAGAAATCACATTAAGATTCTCTTTTTAAGCTTTTCCTTAAAACACTATTGCTTAGGAAATCTATTGGAGGCAGAAGCAGTCAACGGTAGCCTAGGGTAAGGGTTAGGCTTAGGGTTAGGCTTAGGGTACGGATTAGGGTACGTGTTCGGGGAGGGCTTCGGGTACGGCGTAGGGTATGGGTTAGGGTTAGGGTTAGGTTTAGTGTTAGGGTTAGGGCTCGGTTTAGGGTACGGTTTAGGATTAGGGTACGTGTTAGGGTTAGGGTAGGGGTTAGGGTTAGGGTACGCGTTAGGGTTAGGGTAGTTATTAAACCTATCCCACTCTCTAGATACCCCTTAGCATGTAAAGGAATATTATTTGGGGGTCCAGCCATGGAGAAGAGTTTAGACACTAAGATAATATAAGGAACACACACATTATAAAGAAATCACATTAGGATTCTCTTTTTAAGCTGTTCCTTAAAACACTAGTGCTTAGGAAATCTATTGGAGGCAGAAGCAGTCAAGGGTAGCCTACGGTTAGGGTTAGGCTTAGGGTTAGGCTTAGGGTACGGCTTAGGGTACGGGTTCGGGAAGGGCTTCGGGAACGGCGTAGGGTATGGGTTAGGGTTAGGGTTAGGGTTAGTGTTAGGGATAGGCCTCGGTTTAGGGTACGGGTTAGGATTAGGGTACGTGTTAGGGTTAGGGTAGGGGTTAGGGTTAGGGTACGCGTTAGGGTTAGGGTAGTTATTAAACCTATCCCACTCTAGATACCCCTTAGCACGTAAAGGAATATTATTTGGGGGTCCAGCCATGGAGAAGAGTTTAGACACTAAGATAATATAAGGAACACATACATTATAAAGAAATCACATTAGGATTCTCTTTTTAAGCTGTTCCTTAAAACACTAGTGCTTAGGAAATCTATTGGAGGCAGAAGCAGTCAAGGGTAGCCTAGGGTTAGGGTTAGGCTTAGGGTTAGGCTTAGGGTACGGCTTAGGGTACGTGTTCGGGGAGGGCTTCGGGTACGGCGTAGGGTATGGGTTAGGGTTAGGGTTAGGGTTAGTGTTAGGGTTAGGGCTCGGTTTAGGGTACGGGTTAGGCTTAGGGTACGTGTTAGGGTTAGAGTAGGGGTTAGGGTTAGGGTACGCGTTACGGTTAGGGTAGTTATTAAACCTATCCCACTCTCTAGATAGCCCTTAGCACGTAAAGGAATATTATTTGGGGGTCCAGCCATGGAGAAGAGTTTAGACACTAAGATAATATAAGGAACACACACATTATAAAGAAATCACATTAGGATTCTCTTTTTAAGCTGTTCCTTAAAACACTAGTGCTTAGGAAATCTATTGGAGGCAGAAGCAGTCAAGGGTAGCCTAGGGTTAGGGTTAGGCTTAGGGTTAGGCTTAGGGTACGGCTTAGGGTACGGGTTCGGGGAGGGCTTTGGGTACGGTGTAGGGTATGGGTTAGGGTTAGGGTTAGGGTTAGTGTTAGGGTTAGGGCTCGGTTTAGGGTACGGGTTAGGATTAGGGTACGTGTTAGGGTTAGGGTAGGGGTTAGCGTTAGGGTACGCGTTAGGGTTAGGGTAGTTATTAAACCTATCCCACTCTCTAGTTACCCCTTAGCACGTAAAGGAATATTATTTGGGGGTCCAGCCATGGAGAAGAGTTTAGACACTAGGAAAAGATAAGGAACACACCCATTATAAAGAAATCACATTAGGATTCTCTTTTTAAGCTGTTCCTTAAAACACTAGTGCTTAGGAAATCTATTGGAGGCAGAAGCAGTCAAGGGTAGCCTAGGGTTAGGGTTAGGCTTAGGGTTAGGCTTAGGGTACGGCTTAGGGTACGGGTTCGGGGAGGGCTTCGGGTACGGCGTAGGGTATGGGTTAGGGTTAGGGTTAGGGTTAGTGTTAGGGTTAGGGCTCGGTTTAGGGTACGGGTTAGGATTAGGGTACGTGTTAGGGTTAGGGTAGGGGTTAGGGTTAGGGTACGCGTTAGGGTTAGGGTAGTTATTAAACCTATCCCACTCTCTAGATACCCCTTAGCACGTAAAGCAATATTATTTGGGGGTCCAGCCATGGAGAAGAGTTTAGACACTAAGATAATATAAGGAACACACACATTATAAAGAAATCACATTAGGATTCTCTTTTTAAGCTGTTCCTTAAAACACTAGTGCTTAGGAAATCTATTGGAGGCAGAAGCAGTCAAGGGTAGCCTAGGGTTAGGGTTAGGCTTAGGGTTAGGCTTAGGGTACGGCTTAGGGTACGGGTTCGGGGAGGGCTTCGGGTACGGCGTAGGGTATGGGTTAGGGTTAGGGTTAGGGTTAGTGTTAGGGTTAGGGCTCGGTTTAGGGGACGGGTTAGGATTAGGGTACGTGTTAGGGTTAGGGTAGGGGTTAGGGTTAGGGTACGCATTAGGGTTAGGGTAGTTATTAAACCAATCCCACTCTCTAGATACCCCTTAGCACCTAAAGGAATATTATTTGGGGGTCCAGCCATGGAGAAGAGTTTAGACACTAAGATAATATAAGGAACACACCCATTATAAAGAAATCACATTAGGATTCTCTTTTTAAGCTGTTCCTTAAAACACTAGTGCTTAGGAAGTCTATTGGAGGCAGAAGCAGTCAAGGGTAGCCTAGGGTTAGGGTTAGGCTTAGGGTTAGGCTTAGGGTACGGCTTAGGTTACATGTTCGGGGAGGGCTTCGGGTATGGCGAAGGGTATGGGTTAGCGTTAGGGTTAAGGTTAGTGTTAGGGTTAGGGCTCGGTTTAGGGTACGGGTTAGGATTAGGGTACGTGTTAGGGTTAGGGTAGGGGTTAGGGTTAGGGTACGCGTTACGGATAGGGTAGTTATTAAACCTATCCCACTCTCTAGATACCCCTTAGCACGTAAAGGAATATTATTTGGGGGTCCAGCCATGGAGAAGAGTTTAGACACTAAGATAATATAAGGAACACACACATTATAAAGAAATCACATAAGGATTCTCTTTTTAAGCTGTTCCTTAAAACACTAGTGCTTAGGAAATCTATTGGAGGCAGAAGCAGTCAAGGGTAGCCTAGGGTTAGGGTTAGGCTTAGGGTTAGGCTTAGGGTATGGCTTAGGGTACGGGTTCGGGGAGGGCTTCGGGTATGGCGTAGGGTATGGTTTAGGGTTAGGGTTAGTGTTAGGGTTAGGGCTCGGTTTAGGGTACGGGTTAGGATTAGGGTACGTGTTATTGTTAGGGTAGGGGTTAGGGTTAGGGTACGCGTTAGGGTTAGGGTAGTGATTAAACCTATCCCACTCTCTAGATACCCCTAAGCACATAAAGGAATATTATTTGGGGGTCCAGCCATGGAGAAGAGTTTAGACACTAGGATTAGATAAGCAACACACCCATTATAAAGAAATCACTTTAGGATTCTCTTTTTAAGCTGTTCCTTAAAACACTAGTGCTTAGGAAATCTATTGGAGGCAGAAGCAGTCAAGGGTAGCCTAGGGTTAGGGTTAGGCTTAGGGTTAGGCTTAGGGTACGGCTTAGGGTACGTGTTCGGGGAGGGCTTCGGGTACGGCGTAGGGTATGGGTTAGGGTTAGGGTTAGGGTTAGTGTTAGGGTTATGGCTCGGTTTAGGGTACGGGTTAGGATTAGGGTACGTGTTAGGGTTAGGGTAGGGGTTAGGGTTAGGGTACGCGTTACGGTTAGGGTAGTTATTAAACCTATCCCACTCTCTAGATACCCCTTAGCACGTAAAGGAATATTATTTGGGGGTCCAGCCATGGAGAAGAGTTTAGACACTAAGATAATATAAGGAACACACCCATTATAAAGAAATCACATTAGGATTCTCTTTATAAGCTGTTCCTTAAAACACTAGTGCTTAGGAAATCTATTGGAGGCAGAAGCAGTCAAGGGTAGCCTAGGGTTAGGGTTAGGCTTAGGGTTAGGCTTAGGGTACGGCTTAGGGTACGGGTTCGGGGAGGGCTTCGGGTACGGCGTAGGGTATGGGTTAGGGTTAGGGTTAGGTTTAGTGTTAGGGTTAGGGCTAGGTTTAGGGTACGGGTTAGGTTTAGGGTACGTGTTAGGGTTAGGTTAGGGGTTAGGGTTAGGGTACGCGTTAGGGTTAGGGTAGTTATTAAACCTATCCCACTCTCTAGATACCCGTTAGCACGTAAAGGAATATTATTTGGGGGTCCAGCCATGGAGAAGAGTTTAGACACTAAGATAATATAAGGAACACACACATTATAAAGAAATCACATTAGGATTCTCTTTTTAAGCTGTTCCTTAAAACACTAGTGCTTAGGAAATCTATTGGAGGCAGAAGCAGTCAAGGGTAGCCTAGGGTTAGGGTTAGGCTTAGGGTTAGGCTTAGGGTACGGCTTAGGGTACGGGTTCGGGGAGGGCTTCGGGTACGGCGTAGGGTATGGGTTAGGGTTAGGGTTAGGGTTAGTGTTAGGGTTAGGGCTCGGTTTAGGGTACGGGTTAGGATTAGGGTACGTGTTAGGGTTAGGGTAGGGGTTAGGGTTAGGGTACGCGTTAGGGTTAGGGTAGTGATTAAACCTATCCCACTCTCTAGATACCCCTTATCACATAAAGGAATATTATTTGGTTGTCGAGCCATGGAGAAGAGTTTAGACACTAGGATTAGATAAGGAACCCACCCATTATAAAGAAATCACATTAGGATTCTCTTTTTAAGCTGTTCCTTAAAACACTAGTGCTTAGGAAATCTATTGGAGGCAGAAGCAGTCAAGGGTAGCCTAGGGTTAGGGTTAGGCTTAGGGTTAGGCTTAGGGTACGTCTTAGGGTACGTGTTCGGGGAGGGCTTCGGGTATGGCGTAGGGTATTGGTTAGGGTTAGGGTTAGGGTTAGTGTTAGGTTTAGGGCTCGGTTTAGGGTACGGGTTAGGATTAGGGTACGTGTTAGGGTTAGGGTAGGGGTTAGGGTTAGGGTACGCGTTAGGGTTAGGGTAGTTATTAAACCTATCCCACTCTCTAGATACCCCTTAGCACGTAAAGGAATATTATTTGGGGGTCCAGCCATGGAGAAGAGTTTAGACACTAAGATAATATAAGGAACACACACATTATAAAGAAATCACATTAGGATTCTCTTTTTAAGCTGTTCCTTAAAACACTAGTGCTTAGGAAATCTATTGGAGGCAGAAGCAGTCAAGGGTAGCCTACGGTTAGGGCTAGGCTTAGGGTTAGGCTTAGGGTACGGCTTAGGGTACGGGTTCGGGAAGGGCTTCGGGTACGGCGTAGGGTATGGGTTAGGGTTAGGGTTAGGGTTAGTGTTAGGGATAGGCCTCGGTTTAGGGTACGGGTTAGGATTAGGGTACGTGTTAGGGTTAGGGTAGGGGTTAGGGTTAGGGTACGCGTTAGGGTTAGGGTAGTTATTAAACCTATCCCACTCTCTAGATACCCCTTAGCACGTAAAGGAATATTATTTGGGGGTCCAGCCATGGAGAAGAGTTTAGACACTAAGATAATATAAGGAACACACCCATTATAAAGAAATCACATTAGGATTCTCTTTTTAAGCTGTTCCTTAAAACACTAGTGCTTAGGAAATCTATTGGAGGCAGAAGCAGTCAAGGGTAGCCTAGGGTTAGGGTTAGGCTTAGGGTTAGGCTTAGGGTACGGCTTAGGGTACATGTTCGGGGAGGGCTTCGGGTATGGCGAAGGGTATGGGTTAGCGTTAGGGTTAAGGTTAGTGTTAGGGTTAGGGCTCGGTTTAGGGTACGGGTTAGGATTAGGGTACGTGTTAGGGTTAGGGTAGGGGTTAGGGTTAGGGTACGCGTTACGGATAGGGTAGTTATTAAACCTATCCCACTCTCTAGATACCCCTTAGCACGTAAAGGAATATTATTTGGGGGTCCAGCCATGGAGAAGAGTTTAGACACTAAGATAATATAAGGAACACACACATTATAAAGAAATCACATTAGGATTCTCTTTTTAAGCTGTTCCTTAAAACACTAGTGCTTAGGAAATCTATTGGAGGCAGAAGCAGTCAAGGGTAGCCTAGGGTTAGGGTTAGGCTTAGGGTTAGGCTTAGGGTACGGCTTAGGGTACGGGTTCGGGGAGGGCTTTGGGTACGGTGTAGGGTATGGGTTAGGGTTAGGGTTAGGGTTAGTGTTAGGGTTAGGGCTCGGTTTAGGGTACGGGTTAGGATTAGGGTACGTGTTAGGGTTAGGGTAGGGGTTAGCGTTAGGGTACGCGTTAGGGTTAGGGTAGTTATTAAACCTATCCCACTCTCTAGTTACCCCTTAGCACGTAAAGGAATATTATTTGGGGGTCCAGCCATGGAGAAGAGTTTAGACACTAGGAAAAGATAAGGAACACACCCATTATAAAGAAATCACATTAGGATTCTCTTTTTAAGCTGTTCCTTAAAACACTAGTGCTTAGGAAATCTATTGGAGGCAGAAGCAGTCAAGGGTAGCCTAGGGTTAGGGTTAGGCTTAGGGTTAGGCTTAGGGTACGGCTTAGGGTACGGGTTCGGGGAGGGCTTCGGGTACGGCGTAGGGTATGGGTTAGGGTTAGGGTTAGGGTTAGTGTTAGGGTTAGGGCTCGGTTTAGGGTACGGGTTAGGATTAGGGTACGTGTTAGGGTTAGGGTAGGGGTTAGGGTTAGGGTACGCGTTAGGGTTAGGGTAGTTATTAAACCTATCCCACTCTCTAGATACCCCTTAGCACGTAAAGCAATATTATTTGGGGGTCCAGCCATGGAGAAGAGTTTAGACACTAAGATAATATAAGGAACACACACATTATAAAGAAATCACATTAGGATTCTCTTTTTAAGCTGTTCCTTAAAACACTAGTGCTTAGGAAATCTATTGGAGGCAGAAGCAGTCAAGGGTAGCCTAGGGTTAGGGTTAGGCTTAGGGTTAGGCTTAGGGTACGGCTTAGGGTACGGGTTCGGGGAGGGCTTCGGGTACGGCGTAGGGTATGGGTTAGGGTTAGGGTTAGGGTTAGTGTTAGGGTTAGGGCTCGGTTTAGGGGACGGGTTAGGATTAGGGTACGTGTTAGGGTTAGGGTAGGGGTTAGGGTTAGGGTACGCATTAGGGTTAGGGTAGTTATTAAACCAATCCCACTCTCTAGATACCCCTTAGCACCTAAAGGAATATTATTTGGGGGTCCAGCCATGGAGAAGAGTTTAGACACTAAGATAATATAAGGAACACACCCATTATAAAGAAATCACATTAGGATTCTCTTTTTAAGCTGTTCCTTAAAACACTAGTGCTTAGGAAGTCTATTGGAGGCAGAAGCAGTCAAGGGTAGCCTAGGGTTAGGGTTAGGCTTAGGGTTAGGCTTAGGGTACGGCTTAGGTTACATGTTCGGGGAGGGCTTCGGGTATGGCGAAGGGTATGGGTTAGCGTTAGGGTTAAGGTTAGTGTTAGGGTTAGGGCTCGGTTTAGGGTACGGGTTAGGATTAGGGTACGTGTTAGGGTTAGGGTAGGGGTTAGGGTTAGGGTACGCGTTACGGATAGGGTAGTTATTAAACCTATCCCACTCTCTAGATACCCCTTAGCACGTAAAGGAATATTATTTGGGGGTCCAGCCATGGAGAAGAGTTTAGACACTAAGATAATATAAGGAACACACACATTATAAAGAAATCACATAAGGATTCTCTTTTTAAGCTGTTCCTTAAAACACTAGTGCTTAGGAAATCTATTGGAGGCAGAAGCAGTCAAGGGTAGCCTAGGGTTAGGGTTAGGCTTAGGGTTAGGCTTAGGGTATGGCTTAGGGTACGGGTTCGGGGAGGGCTTCGGGTATGGCGTAGGGTATGGTTTAGGGTTAGGGTTAGTGTTAGGGTTAGGGCTCGGTTTAGGGTACGGGTTAGGATTAGGGTACGTGTTATTGTTAGGGTAGGGGTTAGGGTTAGGGTACGTGTTAGGGTTAGGGTAGTGATTAAACCTATCCCACTCTCTAGATACCCCTAAGCACATAAAGGAATATTATTTGGGGGTCCAGCCATGGAGAAGAGTTTAGACACTAGGATTAGATAAGGAACACACCCATTATAAAGAAATCACTTTAGGATTCTCTTTTTAAGCTGTTCCTTAAAACACTAGTGCTTAGGAAATCTATTGGAGGCAGAAGCAGTCAAGGGTAGCCTAGGGTTAGGGTTAGGCTTAGGGTTAGGCTTAGGGTACGGCTTAGGGTACGTGTTCGGGGAGGGCTTCGGGTACGGCGTAGGGTATGGGTTAGGGTTAGGGTTAGGGTTAGTGTTAGGGTTATGGCTCGGTTTAGGGTACGGGTTAGGATTAGGGTACGTGTTAGGGTTAGGGTAGGGGTTAGGGTTAGGGTACGCGTTACGGTTAGGGTAGTTATTAAACCTATCCCACTCTCTAGATACCCCTTAGCACGTAAAGGAATATTATTTGGGGGTCCAGCCATGGAGAAGAGTTTAGACACTAAGATAATATAAGGAACACACCCATTATAAAGAAATCACATTAGGATTCTCTTTATAAGCTGTTCCTTAAAACACTAGTGCTTAGGAAATCTATTGGAGGCAGAAGCAGTCAAGGGTAGCCTAGGGTTAGGGTTAGGCTTAGGGTTAGGCTTAGGGTACGGCTTAGGGTACGGGTTCGGGGAGGGCTTCGGGTACGGCGTAGGGTATGGGTTAGGGTTAGGGTTAGGGTTAGTGTTAGGGTTAGGGCTAGGTTTAGGGTACGGGTTAGGTTTAGGGTACGTGTTAGGGTTAGGTTAGGGGTTAGGGTTAGGGTACGCGTTAGGGTTAGGGTAGTTATTAAACCTATCCCACTCTCTAGATACCCGTTAGCACGTAAAGGAATATTATTTGGGGGTCCAGCCATGGAGAAGAGTTTAGACACTAAGATAATATAAAGAACACACACATTATAAAGAAATCACATTAGGATTCTCTTTTTAAGCTGTTCCTTAAAACACTAGTGCTTAGGAAATCTATTGGAGGCAGAAGCAGTCAAGGGTAGCCTAGGGTTAGGGTTAGGCTTAGGGTTAGGCTTAGGGTACGGCTTAGGGTACGGGTTCGGGGAGGGCTTCGGGTACGGCGTAGGGTATGGGTTAGGGTTAGGGTTAGGGTTAGTGTTAGGGTTAGGGCTCGGTTTAGGGTACGGGTTAGGATTAGGGTACGTGTTAGGGTTAGGGTAGGGGTTAGGGTTAGGGTACGCGTTAGGGTTAGGGTAGTGATTAAACCTATCCCACTCTCTAGATACCCCTTATCACATAAAGGAATATTATTTGGTTGTCGAGCCATGGAGAAGAGTTTAGACACTAGGATTAGATAAGGAACCCACCCATTATAAAGAAATCACATTAGGATTCTCTTTTTAAGCTGTTCCTTAAAACACTAGTGCTTAGGAAATCTATTGGAGGCAGAAGCAGTCAAGGGTAGCCTAGGGTTAGGGTTAGGCTTAGGGTTAGGCTTAGGGTACGTCTTAGGGTACGTGTTCGGGGAGGGCTTCGGGTATGGCGTAGGGTATTGGTTAGGGTTAGGGTTAGGGTTAGTGTTAGGTTTAGGGCTCGGTTTAGGGTACGGGTTAGGATTAGGGTACGTGTTAGGGTTAGGGTAGGGGTTAGGGTTAGGGTACGCGTTAGGGTTAGGGTAGTTATTAAACCTATCCCACTCTCTAGATACCCCTTAGCACGTAAAGGAATATTATTTGGGGGTCCAGCCATGGAGAAGAGTTTAGACACTAAGATAATATAAGGAACACACACATTATAAAGAAATCACATTAGGATTCTCTTTTTAAGCTGTTCCTTAAAACACTAGTGCTTAGGAAATCTATTGGAGGCAGAAGCAGTCAAGGGTAGCCTACGGTTAGGGTTAGGCTTAGGGTTAGGCTTAGGGTACGGCTTAGGGTACGGGTTCGGGAAGGGCTTCGGGTACGGCGTAGGGTATGGGTTAGGGTTAGGGTTAGGGTTAGTGTTAGGGATAGGCCTCGGTTTAGGGTACGGGTTAGGATTAGGGTACGTGTTAGGGTTAGGGTAGGGGTTAGGGTTAGGGTACGCGTTAGGGTTAGGGTAGTTATTAAACCTATCCCACTCTCTAGATACCCCTTAGCACGTAAAGGAATATTATTTGGGGGTCCAGCCATGGAGAAGAGTTTAGACACTAAGATAATATAAGGAACACACCCATTATAAAGAAATCACATTAGGATTCTCTTTTTAAGCTGTTCCTTAAAACACTAGTGCTTAGGAAATCTATTGGAGGCAGAAGCAGTCAAGGGTAGCCTAGGGTTAGGGTTAGGCTTAGGGTTAGGCTTAGGGTACGGCTTAGGGTACATGTTCGGGGAGGGCTTCGGGTATGGCGAAGGGTATGGGTTAGCGTTAGGGTTAAGGTTAGTGTTAGGGTTAGGGCTCGGTTTAGGGTACGGGTTAGGATTAGGGTACGTGTTAGGGTTAGGGTAGGGGTTAGGGTTAGGGTACGCGTTACGGATAGGGTAGTTATTAAACCTATCCCACTCTCTAGATACCCCTTAGCACGTAAAGGAATATTATTTGGGGGTCCAGCCATGGAGAAGAGTTTAGACACTAAGATAATATAAGGAACACACACATTATAAAGAAATCACATAAGGATTCTCTTTTTAAGCTGTTCCTTAAAACACTAGTGCTTAGGAAATCTATTGGAGGCAGAAGCAGTCAAGGGTAGCCTAGGGTTAGGGTTAGGCTTAGGGTTAGGCTTAGGGTATGGCTTAGGGTACGGGTTCGGGGAGGGCTTCGGGTATGGCGTAGGGTATGGTTTAGGGTTAGGGTTAGTGTTAGGGTTAGGGCTCGGTTTAGGGTACGGGTTAGGATTAGGGTACGTGTTAGTGTTAGGGTAGGGGTTAGGGTTAGGGTACGCGTTAGGGTTAGGGTAGTGATTAAACCTATCCCACTCTCTAGATACCCCTAAGCACATAAAGGAATATTATTTGGGGGTCCAGCCATGGAGAAGAGTTTAGACACTAGGATTAGATAAGGAACACACCCATTATAAAGAAATCACTTTAGGATTCTCTTTTTAAGCTGTTCCTTAAAACACTAGTGCTTAGGAAATCTATTTGAGGCAGAAGCAGTCAAGGGTAGCCTAGGGTTAGGGTTAGGCTTAGGGTTAGGCTTAGGGTACGGCTTAGGGTACGTGTTCGGGGAGGGCTCCGGGTACGGCGTAGGGTATGGGTTAGGGTTAGGGTTAGGATTAGTGTTAGGGTTAGGGCTCGGTTTAGGGTACGGGTTAGGATTAGGGTACGTGTTAGGGTTAGGGTAGGGGTTAGGGTTAGGGTACGCGTTACGGTTAGGGTAGTTATTAAACCTATCCCACTCTCTAGATACCCTTTAGCACGTAAAGGAATATTATTTGGGGGTCCAGCCATGGAGAAGAGTTTAGACACTAAGATAATATAAGGAACACACCCATTATAAAGAAATCACTTTAGGATTCTCTTTTTAAGCTGTTCCTTAAAACACTAGTGCTTAGGAAATCTATTGGAGGCAGAAGCAGTCAAGGGTAGCCTAGGGTTAGGGTTAGGCTTAGGGTTAGGCTTAGGGTACGGCTTAGGGTACGGGTTCGGGGAGGGCTTCGGGTACGGCGTAGGGTATGGGTTAGGGTTAGGGTTAGGGTTAGTGTTAGGGTTAGGGCTAGGTTTAGGGTACGGGTTAGGTTTAGGGTACGTGTTAGGGTTAGGGTAGGGGTTAGGGTTAGGGTACGCGTTAGGGTTAGGGTAGTTATTAAACCTATCCCACTCTCTAGATACCCCTTAGCACGTAAAGGAATATTATTTGGGGGTCCAGCCATGGAGAAGAGTTTAGACACTAAGATAATATAAGGAACACACACATTATAAAGAAATCACATTAGGATTCTCTTTTTAAGCTGTTCCTTAAAACACTAGTGCTTAGGAAATCTATTGGAGGCAGAAGCAGTCAAGGGTAGCCTAGGGTTAGGGTTAGGCTTAGGGTTAGGCTTAGGGTACGGCTTAGGTTACGGGTTCGGGGAGGGCTTCGGGTACGGTGTAGGGTATGGGTTAGGGTTAGGGTTAGGGTTAGTGTTAGGGTTAGGGCTCGGTTTAGGGTACGGGTTAGGATTAGGGTACGTGTTAGGGTTAGGGTAGGGGTTAGCGTTAGGTTACGCGTTAGGGTTAGGGTAGTTATTAAACCTATCCCACTCTCTAGTTACCCCTTAGCACGTGAAGGAATATTATTTGGGGGTCCAGCCATGGAGAAGAGTTTAGACACTAAGATAATATAAGGAACACACACATTATAAAGAAATCACATTAGGATTCTCTTTTTAAGCTGTTCCTTAAAACACTAGTGCTTAGGAAATCTATTGGAGGCAGAAGCAGTCAAGGGTAGCCTAGGGTTAGGGTTAGGCTTAGGGTTAGGCTTAGGGTACGGCTTAGGGTACGTGTTCGGGGAGGGCTTCGGGTACGGCGTAGGGTATGGGTTAGGGTTAGGGTTAGGGTTAGTGTTAGGGTTAGGGTTCGGTTTAGGGTACGGGTTAGGATTAGGGTACGTGTTAGGGTTAGAGTAGGGGTTAGGGTTAGGGTACGCGTTACGGTTAGGGTAGTTATTAAACCTATCCCACTCTCTAGATAGCCCTTAGCACGTAAAGGAATATTATTTGGGGGTCCAGCCATGGAGAAGAGTTTAGACACTAATATAATATAAGGAACACACACATTATAAAGAAATCACATTAGGATTCTCTTTTTAAGCTGTTCCTTAAAACACTAGTGCTTAGGAAATCTATTGGAGGCAGAAGCAGTCAAGGGTAGCCTAGGGTTAGGGTTAGGCTTAGGGTTAGGCTTAGGGTATGGCTTAGGTTACGGGTTCGGGGAGGGCTTCGGGTACGGTGTAGGGTATGGGTTAGGGTTAGGGTTAGGGTTAGTGTTAGGGTTAGGGCTCGGTTTAGGGTACGGGTTAGGATTAGGGTACGTGTTAGGGTTAGGGTAGGGGTTACCGTTAGGGTACGCGTTAGGGTTAGGGTAGTTATTAAACCTATCCCACTCTCTAGTTACCCCTTAGCACGTAAAGGAATATTATTTGGGGGTCCAGCCATGGAGAAGAATTTAGACACTAGGAAAAGATAAGGAACACACCCATTATAAAGAAATCACATTAGGATTCTCTATTTAAGCTGTTCCTTAAAACCCTAGTGCTTAGGTAATCTATTGGAGGCAGAAGCAGTCAAGGGTAGCCTAGGGTTAGGGTTAGGCTTAGGTTTAGGCTTACTGTACGGCTTAGGGTACGGGTTCGGGGAGGGCTTCGGGTACGGCGTAGGGTATGGGTTAGGGTTAGGGTTAGGGTTAGTGTTAGGGTTAGGGCTCGGTTTAGGGTACGGGTTAGGTTTAGGGTACGTGTTAGGGTTAGGGTAGGGGTTAGCGTTAGGGTACGCGTTAGGGTTAGGGTAGTTATTAAACCAATCCCACTCTCTAGATACCCCTTAGCACGTAAAGGAATATTATTTGGGGGTCCAGCCATGGAGAAGAGTTTAGACACTAGGATAAGATAAGGAACACACCCATTATAAAGAAATCACATTAGGATTCTCTTTTTAAGCTGTTCCTTAAAACACTAGTGCTTAGGAAATCTATTGGAGGCAGAAGCAGTCAAGGGTAGCCTAGGGTTAGGGTTAGGCTTAGGGTTAGGCTTAGGGTACGGCTTAGGGTACGGGTTCGGGGAGGGCTTCGGGTACGGCGTAGGGTATGGGTTAGGGTTAGTGTTAGGGTTAGTGTTAGGGTTAGGGCTCGGTTTACGTTACGGGTTAGGATTAGGGTACGTGTTAGGGTTAGGGTAGGGGTTAGGGTTAGGGTACGCGTTAGGGTTAGGGTAGTTATTAAACCTATCCCACTCTCTAGATACCCCTTAGCACGTAAAGGAATATTATTTGGGGGTCCAGCCATGGAGAAGAGTTTAGACACTAAGAGAATATAAGGAACACACACATTATAAAGAAATCACATTAGGATTCTCTTTTTAAGCTGTTCCTTAAAACACTAGTGCTTAGGAAATCTATTGGAGGCAGAAGCAGTCAAGTGTAGCCTAGGGTTAGGGTTAGGCTTAGGGTTAGGCTTAGGTTACGGCTTAGGTTACGGGTTCGGGGAGGGCTTCGGGTACGGCGTAGGTTATGGGTTAGGGTTAGGGTTAGGGTTAGTGTTAGGGTTAGGGCTCGGTTTAGGGTACGGGTTAGGATTAGGGTACGTTTTAGGGTTAGGGTAGGGGTTAGGGTTAGGGTACGCATTACGGTTAGTGTAGTTATTAAACCTATCCCACTCTCTAGATACCCCTTAGCACGTAAAGGAATATTATTTGGGGGTCCAGCCATGGAGAAGAGTTTAGACACTAGGAAAAGATAAGGAACACACCCATTATAAAGAAATCACATTAGGATTCTCTTTTTAAGCTGTTCCTTAAAACACTAGTGCTTAGGAAATCTATTGGAGGCAGAAGCAGTCAAGGGTAGCCTAGGGTTAGGGTTAGGCTTAGGGTTAGGCTTAGGGTACGGCTTAGGGTACGGGTTCGGGGAGGGCTTCGTGTACGGCGTAGGGTATGGGTTAGGGTTAGGGTTAGGGTTAGTGTTAGGGTTAGGGCTCGGTTTAGGGTACGGGTTAGGATTAGGGTACGTGTTAGTGTTAGGGTAGGGGTTAGGGTTAGGGTACGCGTTAGGGTTAGGGTAGGTATTAAACCTATCCCACTCTCTAGATACCCCTTAGCACGTAAAGGAATATTATTTGGGGGTCCAGCCATGGAGAAGAGTTTAGACACTAAGGTAATATAAGGAACACACACATTATAAAGAAATCACATTAGGATTCTCTTTTTAAGCTGTTCCTTAAAACACTAGTGCTTAGGAAATCTATTGGAGGCAGAAGCAGTCAAGGGTAGCCTAGGGTTAGGGTTAGGCTTAGGGTTAGGCTTAGGGTATGGCTTAGGTTACGGGTTCGGGGAGGGCTTCGGGTACGGCGTAGGGTATGGGTTAGGGTTAGGGTTAGGGTTAGTGTTAGGGTTAGGGCTCGGTTTAGGGTATGGGTTAGGATTAGGGTACGTGTTAGGGTTAGGGTAGTGATTAAACCTATCCCACTCTCTAGATACCCCTTAGCACATAAAGGAATATTATTTGGGGGTCCAGCCGTGCAGAAGAGTTTAGACACTAGGATTAGATAAGGAACACACCCATTATAAAGAAATCACATTAGGATTCTCTTTTTAAGCTCTTCCTTAAAACACTAGTGCTTAGGAAATCTATTGGAGGCAGAAGCAGTCAAGGGTAGCCTAGGGTTAGGGTTAGGCTTAGGGTTAGGCTTAGGGTACGGCTTAGGGTACGGGTTCGGGGAGGGCTTCGGGTACGGCGTAGGGTATGGGTTAGGGTTAGGGTTAGGGTTAGTGTTAGGGTTAGGGCTCGGTTTAGGGTACGGGTTAGGTTTAGGGTACGTGTTAGGGTTAGAGTAGGGGTTAGCGTTAGGGTACGCGTTAGGGTTAGGGTAGTTATTAAACCTATCCCACTCCCTAGTTACCCCTTAGCACGTAAAGGAATATTATTTGGGGGTCCAGCCATGGAGAAGAGTTTAGACACTAGGATAAGATAAGGAACACACCCATTATAAAGAAATCACATTAGGATTCTCTTTTTAAGCTGTTCCTTAAAACACTAGTGCTTAGGAAATCTATTGGAGGCAGAAGCAGTCAAGGGTAGCCTAGGGTTAGGGTTAGGCTTAGGGTTAGGCTTAGGGTACGGGTTCGGGGAGGGCTTCGGGTACGACGTAGGGTATGGGTTAGGGTTAGGGTTAGGGTTAGTGTTAGGGTTAGGGCTCGGTTTAGGGTACGGGTTAGGATTAGGGTACGTGTTAGGGTTAGGGTAGGGGTTAGGGTTAGGGTACGCGTTAGGGTTAGGGTAGTTATTAAACCTATCCCACTCTCTAGATACCCCTTAGCACGTAAAGGAATATTATTTGGGGGTCCAGCCATGGAGAAGAGTTTAGACACTAAGATAATATAAGGAACACACACATTATAAAGAAATCACATTAGGATTCTCTTTTTAAGCTGTTCCTTAAAACACTAGTGCTTAGGAAATCTATTGGAGGCAGAAGCAGTCAACGGTAGCCTAGGGTAAGGGTTAGGCTTAGGGTTAGGCTTAGGGTACGGATTAGGGTACGTGTTCGGGGAGGGCTTCGGGTACGGCGTAGGGTATGGGTTAGGGTTAGGGTTAGGGTTAGTGTTAGGGTTAGGGCTCGGTTTAGGGTACGTGTTAGGATTAGGGTACGTGTTAGGGTTAGGGTAGGGGTTAGGGTTAGGGTACGCGTTAGGGTTAGGGTAGTTATTAAACCTATCCCACTCTCTAGATACCCCTTAGCACGTAAAGGAATATTATTTGGGGGTCCAGCCATGGAGAAGAGTTTAGACACTAAGATAATATAAGGAACACACACATTATAAAGAAATCACATTAGGATTCTCTTTTTAAGCTGTTCCTTAAGACACTAGTGCTTAGGAAATCTATTGGAGGCAGAAGCAGTCAAGGGTAGCCTACGGTTAGGGTTAGGCTTAGGGTTAGGCTTAGGGTACGGCTTAGGGTACGGGTTCGGGAAGGGCTTCGGGAACGGCGTAGGGTATGGGTTAGGGTTAGGGTTAGGGTTAGTGTTAGGGATAGGCCTCGGTTTAGGGTACTGGTTAGGATTAGGGTACGTGTTAGGGTTAGGGTAGGGGTTAGGGTTAGGGTACGCGTTAGGGTTAGGGTAGTTATTAAACCTATCCCACTCTAGATACCCCTTAGCACGTAAAGGAATATTATTTGGGGGTCCAGCCATGGAGAAGAGTTTAGACACTAAGATAATATAAGGAACACATACATTATAAAGAAATCACATTAGGATTCTCTTTTTAAGCTGTTCCTTAAAACACTAGTGCTTAGGAAATCTATTGGAGGCAGAAGCAGTCAAGGGTAGCCTAGGGTTAGGGTTAGGCTTAGGGTTAGGCTTAGGGTACGGCTTAGGGTACGTGTTCGGGGAGGGCTTCGGGTACGGCGTAGGGTATGGGTTAGGGTTAGGGTTAGGGTTAGTGTTAGGGTTAGGGCTCGGTTTAGGGTACGGGTTAGGCTTAGGGTACGTGTTAGGGTTAGAGTAGGGGTTAGGGTTAGGGTACGCGTTACGGTTAGGGTAGTTATTAAACCTATCCCACTCTCTAGATCGCCCTTAGCACGTAAAGGAATATTATTTGGGGGTCCAGCCATGGAGAAGAGTTTAGACACTAAGATAATATAAGGAACACACACATTATAAAGAAATCACATTAGGATTCTCTTTTTAAGCTGTTGCTTAAAACACTAGTGCTTAGGAAATCTATTGGAGGCAGAAGCAGTCAAGGGTAGCCTAGGGTTAGGGTTAGGCTTAGGGTTAGGCTTAGGGTACGGCTTAGGGTACGGGTTCGGGGAGGGCTTTGGGTACGGTGTAGGGTATGGGTTAGGGTTAGGGTTAGGGTTAGTGTTAGGGTTAGAGCTCGGTTTACGGTACGGGTTAGGATTAGGGTACGTGTTAGGGTTAGGGTAGGGGTTAGCGTTAGGGTACGCGTTAGGGTTAGGGTAGTTATTAAACCTATCCCACTCTCTAGTTACCCCTTAGCACATAAAGGAATATTATTTGGGTGTCCAGCCATGGAGAAGAGTTTAGACACTAGGATTAGATAAGGAACACACCCATTATAAAGAAATCACATTAGGATTCTCTTTTTAAGCTGTTCCTTAAAACACTAGTGCTTAGGAAATCTATTGGAGGCAGAAGCAGTCAAGGTTAGCCTAGGGTTAGGGTTAGGCTTAGGGTTAGGCTTAGGGTACGGCTTAGGGTACGTGTTCGGGGAGGGCTTCAGGTACGGCGTAGGGTATGGGTTAGGGTTAGGGTTAGGGTTAGTGTTCGGGTTAGGGCTCGGTTTAGGGTACGGGTTAGGATTAGGGTACGTTTTAGGGTTAGGGTAGGGGTTAGGTTTAGGGTACGCGTTACGGTTAGGGTAGTTATTAAACCTATCCCACTCTCTAGATACCCCTTAGCACGTAAAGGAATATTATTTGGGGGTCCAGCCATGGAGAAGAGTTTAGACACTAAGATAATATAAGGAACACACACATTATAAAGAAATCACATTAGGATTCTCTTTTTAAGCTGTTCCTTAAAACACTAGTGCTTAGGAAATCTATTGGAGGCAGAAGCAGTCAAGGGTAGCCTAGGGTTAGGGTTAGGCTTAGGGTTAGGCTTAGGGTACGGCTTAGGGTACGGGTTCGGGGAGGGCTTCGGGTACGGTGTAGGGTATGGGTTAGGGTTAGGGTTAGGGTTAGTGTTAGGGTTAGGGCTCGGTTTAGGGTACGGGTTAGGATTAGGGTACGTGTTAGGGTTAGGGTAGGGGTTAGCGTTAGGGTACGCGTTAGGGTTAGGGTAGTTATTAAACCTATCCCACTCTCTAGTTACCCCTTAGCACGTAAAGGAATATTATTTGGGGGTCCAGCCATGGAGAAGAGTTTAGACACTAGGAAAAGATAAGGAACACACCCATTATAAAGAAATCACATTAGGATTCTCTTTTTAAGCTGTTCCTTAAAACACTAGTGCTTAGGAAATCTATTGGAGGCAGAAGCAGTCAAGGGTAGCCTAGGGTTAGGGTTAGGCTTAGGGTTAGGCTTAGGGTACGGCTTAGGGTACGGGTTCGGGGAGGGCTTCGGGTACGGCGTAGGGTATGGGTTAGGGTTAGGGTTAGGGTTAGTGTTAGGGTTAGGGCTCGGTTTAGGGTACGGGTTAGGATTAGGGTACGTGTTAGGGTTAGGGTAGGGGTTAGGGTTAGGGTACGCGTTAGGGTTAGGGTAGTGATTAAACCTATCCCACTCTCTAGATACCCCTTAGCACATAAAGGAATATTATTTGGGGGTCCAGCCGTGCAGAAGAGTTTAGACACTAGGATTAGATAAGGAACACACCCATTATAAAGAAATCACATTAGGATTCTCTTTTTAAGCTCTTCCTTAAAACACTAGTGCTTAGGAAATCTATTGGAGGCAGAAGCAGTCAAGGGTAGCCTAGGGTTAGGGTTAGGCTTAGGGTTAGGCTTAGGGTACGGCTTAGGGTACGGGTTCGGGGAGGGCTTCGGGTACGGCGTAGGGTATGGGTTAGGGTTAGGGTTAGGGTTAGTGTTAGGGTTAGGGCTCGGTTTAGGGTACGGGTTAGGTTTAGGGTACGTGTTAGGGTTAGAGTAGGGGTTAGCGTTAGGGTACGCGTTAGGGTTAGGGTAGTTATTAAACCTATCCCACTCCCTAGTTACCCCTTAGCACGTAAAGGAATATTATTTGGGGGTCCAGCCATGGAGAAGAGTTTAGACACTAGGATAAGATAAGGAACACACCCATTATAAAGAAATCACATTAGGATTCTCTTTTTAAGCTGTTCCTTAAAACACTAGTGCTTAGGAAATCTATTGGAGGCAGAAGCAGTCAAGGGTAGCCTAGGGTTAGGGTTAGGCTTAGGGTTAGGCTTAGGGTACGGGTTCGGGGAGGGCTTCGGGTACGACGTAGGGTATGGGTTAGGGTTAGGGTTAGGGTTAGTGTTAGGGTTAGGGCTCGGTTTAGGGTACGGGTTAGGATTAGGGTACGTGTTAGGGTTAGGGTAGGGGTTAGGGTTAGGGTACGCGTTAGGGTTAGGGT
The DNA here is from genome assembly GCF_965194825.1 of Balaenoptera physalus. NCBI lineage: Eukaryota > Metazoa > Chordata > Mammalia > Artiodactyla > Balaenopteridae > Balaenoptera > Balaenoptera physalus. The sequence goes on along the minus strand of NW_028125898.1, from coordinate 189,092 downwards.
AGTTATTAAACCTATCCCACTCTCTAGATACCCCTTAGCACGTAAAGGAATATTATTTGGGGGTCCAGCCATGGAGAAGAGTTTAGACACTAAGATAATATAAGGAACACACACATTATAAAGAAATCACATTAAGATTCTCTTTTTAAGCTTTTCCTTAAAACACTATTGCTTAGGAAATCTATTGGAGGCAGAAGCAGTCAACGGTAGCCTAGGGTAAGGGTTAGGCTTAGGGTTAGGCTTAGGGTACGGATTAGGGTACGTGTTCGGGGAGGGCTTCGGGTACGGCGTAGGGTATGGGTTAGGGTTAGGGTTAGGTTTAGTGTTAGGGTTAGGGCTCGGTTTAGGGTACGGGTTAGGATTAGGGTACGTGTTAGGGTTAGGGTAGGGGTTAGGGTTAGGGTACGCGTTAGGGTTAGGGTAGTTATTAAACCTATCCCACTCTCTAGATACCCCTTAGCATGTAAAGGAATATTATTTGGGGGTCCAGCCATGGAGAAGAGTTTAGACACTAAGATAATATAAGGAACACACACATTATAAAGAAATCACATTAGGATTCTCTTTTTAAGCTGTTCCTTAAAACACTAGTGCTTAGGAAATCTATTGGAGGCAGAAGCAGTCAAGGGTAGCCTACGGTTAGGGTTAGGCTTAGGGTTAGGCTTAGGGTACGGCTTAGGGTACGGGTTCGGGAAGGGCTTCGGGAACGGCGTAGGGTATGGGTTAGGGTTAGGGTTAGGGTTAGTGTTAGGGATAGGCCTCGGTTTAGGGTACGGGTTAGGATTAGGGTACGTGTTAGGGTTAGGGTAGGGGTTAGGGTTAGGGTACGCGTTAGGGTTAGGGTAGTTATTAAACCTATCCCACTCTAGATACCCCTTAGCACGTAAAGGAATATTATTTGGGGGTCCAGCCATGGAGAAGAGTTTAGACACTAAGATAATATAAGGAACACATACATTATAAAGAAATCACATTAGGATTCTCTTTTTAAGCTGTTCCTTAAAACACTAGTGCTTAGGAAATCTATTGGAGGCAGAAGCAGTCAAGGGTAGCCTAGGGTTAGGGTTAGGCTTAGGGTTAGGCTTAGGGTACGGCTTAGGGTACGTGTTCGGGGAGGGCTTCGGGTACGGCGTAGGGTATGGGTTAGGGTTAGGGTTAGGGTTAGTGTTAGGGTTAGGGCTCGGTTTAGGGTACGGGTTAGGCTTAGGGTACGTGTTAGGGTTAGAGTAGGGGTTAGGGTTAGGGTACGCGTTACGGTTAGGGTAGTTATTAAACCTATCCCACTCTCTAGATAGCCCTTAGCACGTAAAGGAATATTATTTGGGGGTCCAGCCATGGAGAAGAGTTTAGACACTAAGATAATATAAGGAACACACACATTATAAAGAAATCACATTAGGATTCTCTTTTTAAGCTGTTCCTTAAAACACTAGTGCTTAGGAAATCTATTGGAGGCAGAAGCAGTCAAGGGTAGCCTAGGGTTAGGGTTAGGCTTAGGGTTAGGCTTAGGGTACGGCTTAGGGTACGGGTTCGGGGAGGGCTTCGGGTACGGCGTAGGGTATGGGTTAGGGTTAGGGTTAGGGTTAGTGTTAGGGTTAGGGCTCGGTTTAGGGTACGGGTTAGGTTTAGGGTACGTGTTAGGGTTAGAGTAGGGGTTAGCGTTAGGGTACGCGTTAGGGTTAGGGTAGTTATTAAACCTATCCCACTCCCTAGTTACCCCTTAGCACGTAAAGGAATATTATTTGGGGGTCCAGCCATGGAGAAGAGTTTAGACACTAGGATAAGATAAGGAACACACCCATTATAAAGAAATCACATTAGGATTCTCTTTTTAAGCTGTTCCTTAAAACACTAGTGCTTAGGAAATCTATTGGAGGCAGAAGCAGTCAAGGGTAGCCTAGGGTTAGGGTTAGGCTTAGGGTTAGGCTTAGGGTACGGGTTCGGGGAGGGCTTCGGGTACGACGTAGGGTATGGGTTAGGGATAGGGTTAGGGTTAGTGTTAGGGTTAGGGCTCGGTTTAGGGTACGGGTTAGGATTAGGGTACGTGTTAGGGTTAGGGTAGGGGTTAGGGTTAGGGTACGCGTTAGGGTTAGGGTAGTTATTAAACCTATCCCACTCTCTAGATACCCCTTAGCACGTAAAGGAATATTATTTGGGGGTCCAGCCATGGAGAAGAGTTTAGACACTAAGATAATATAAGGAACACACACATTATAAAGAAATCACATTAAGATTCTCTTTTTAAGCTTTTCCTTAAAACACTATTGCTTAGGAAATCTATTGGAGGCAGAAGCAGTCAACGGTAGCCTAGGGTAAGGGTTAGGCTTAGGGTTAGGCTTAGGGTACGGATTAGGGTACGTGTTCGGGGAGGGCTTCGGGTACGGCGTAGGGTATGGGTTAGGGTTAGGGTTAGGTTTAGTGTTAGGGTTAGGGCTCGGTTTAGGGTACGGGTTAGGATTAGGGTACGTGTTAGGGTTAGGGTAGGGGTTAGGGTTAGGGTACGCGTTAGGGTTAGGGTAGTTATTAAACCTATCCCACTCTCTAGATACCCCTTAGCATGTAAAGGAATATTATTTGGGGGTCCAGCCATGGAGAAGAGTTTAGACACTAAGATAATATAAGGAACACACACATTATAAAGAAATCACATTAGGATTCTCTTTTTAAGCTGTTCCTTAAAACACTAGTGCTTAGGAAATCTATTGGAGGCAGAAGCAGTCAAGGGTAGCCTACGGTTAGGGTTAGGCTTAGGGTTAGGCTTAGGGTACGGCTTAGGGTACGGGTTCGGGAAGGGCTTCGGGAACGGCGTAGGGTATGGGTTAGGGTTAGGGTTAGGGTTAGTGTTAGGGATAGGCCTCGGTTTAGGGTACGGGTTAGGATTAGGGTACGTGTTAGGGTTAGGGTAGGGGTTAGGGTTAGGGTACGCGTTAGGGTTAGGGTAGTTATTAAACCTATCCCACTCTAGATACCCCTTAGCACGTAAAGGAATATTATTTGGGGGTCCAGCCATGGAGAAGAGTTTAGACACTAAGATAATATAAGGAACACATACATTATAAAGAAATCACATTAGGATTCTCTTTTTAAGCTGTTCCTTAAAACACTAGTGCTTAGGAAATCTATTGGAGGCAGAAGCAGTCAAGGGTAGCCTAGGGTTAGGGTTAGGCTTAGGGTTAGGCTTAGGGTACGGCTTAGGGTACGTGTTCGGGGAGGGCTTCGGGTACGGCGTAGGGTATGGGTTAGGGTTAGGGTTAGGGTTAGTGTTAGGGTTAGGGCTCGGTTTAGGGTACGGGTTAGGCTTAGGGTACGTGTTAGGGTTAGAGTAGGGGTTAGGGTTAGGGTACGCGTTACGGTTAGGGTAGTTATTAAACCTATCCCACTCTCTAGATAGCCCTTAGCACGTAAAGGAATATTATTTGGGGGTCCAGCCATGGAGAAGAGTTTAGACACTAAGATAATATAAGGAACACACACATTATAAAGAAATCACATTAGGATTCTCTTTTTAAGCTGTTCCTTAAAACACTAGTGCTTAGGAAATCTATTGGAGGCAGAAGCAGTCAAGGGTAGCCTAGGGTTAGGGTTAGGCTTAGGGTTAGGCTTAGGGTACGGCTTAGGGTACGGGTTCGGGGAGGGCTTTGGGTACGGTGTAGGGTATGGGTTAGGGTTAGGGTTAGGGTTAGTGTTAGGGTTAGGGCTCGGTTTAGGGTACGGGTTAGGATTAGGGTACGTGTTAGGGTTAGAGTAGGGGTTAGCGTTAGGGTACGCGTTAGGGTTAGGGTAGTTATTAAACCTATCCCACTCCCTAGTTACCCCTTAGCACGTAAAGGAATATTATTTGGGGGTCCAGCCATGGAGAAGAGTTTAGACACTAGGATAAGATAAGGAACACACCCATTATAAAGAAATCACATTAGGATTCTCTTTTTAAGCTGTTCCTTAAAACACTAGTGCTTAGGAAATCTATTGGAGGCAGAAGCAGTCAAGGGTAGCCTAGGGTTAGGGTTAGGCTTAGGGTTAGGCTTAGGGTACGGGTTCGGGGAGGGCTTCGGGTACGACGTAGGGTATGGGTTAGGGTTAGGGTTAGGGTTAGTGTTAGGGTTAGGGCTCGGTTTAGGGTACGGGTTAGGATTAGGGTACGTGTTAGGGTTAGGGTAGGGGTTAGGGTTAGGGTACGCGTTAGGGTTAGGGTAGTTATTAAACCTATCCCACTCTCTAGATACCCCTTAGCACGTAAAGGAATATTATTTGGGGGTCCAGCCATGGAGAAGAGTTTAGACACTAAGATAATATAAGGAACACACACATTATAAAGAAATCACATTAAGATTCTCTTTTTAAGCTTTTCCTTAAAACACTATTGCTTAGGAAATCTATTGGAGGCAGAAGCAGTCAACGGTAGCCTAGGGTAAGGGTTAGGCTTAGGGTTAGGCTTAGGGTACGGATTAGGGTACGTGTTCGGGGAGGGCTTCGGGTACGGCGTAGGGTATGGGTTAGGGTTAGGGTTAGGTTTAGTGTTAGGGTTAGGGCTCGGTTTAGGGTACGGGTTAGGATTAGGGTACGTGTTAGGGTTAGGGTAGGGGTTAGGGTTAGGGTACGCGTTAGGGTTAGGGTAGTTATTAAACCTATCCCACTCTCTAGATACCCCTTAGCATGTAAAGGAATATTATTTGGGGGTCCAGCCATGGAGAAGAGTTTAGACACTAAGATAATATAAGGAACACACACATTATAAAGAAATCACATTAGGATTCTCTTTTTAAGCTGTTCCTTAAAACACTAGTGCTTAGGAAATCTATTGGAGGCAGAAGCAGTCAAGGGTAGCCTACGGTTAGGGTTAGGCTTAGGGTTAGGCTTAGGGTACGGCTTAGGGTACGGGTTCGGGAAGGGCTTCGGGAACGGCGTAGGGTATGGGTTAGGGTTAGGGTTAGGGTTAGTGTTAGGGATAGGCCTCGGTTTAGGGTACGGGTTAGGATTAGGGTACGTGTTAGGGTTAGGGTAGGGGTTAGGGTTAGGGTACGCGTTAGGGTTAGGGTAGTTATTAAACCTATCCCACTCTAGATACCCCTTAGCACGTAAAGGAATATTATTTGGGGGTCCAGCCATGGAGAAGAGTTTAGACACTAAGATAATATAAGGAACACACACATTATAAAGAAATCACATTAGGATTCTCTTTTTAAGCTGTTCCTTAAAACACTAGTGCTTAGGAAATCTATTGGAGGCAGAAGCAGTCAAGGGTAGCCTAGGGTTAGGGTTAGGCTTAGGGTTAGGCTTAGGGTACGGCTTAGGGTACGGGTTCGGGGAGGGCTTTGGGTACGGTGTAGGGTATGGGTTAGGGTTAGGGTTAGGGTTAGTGTTAGGGTTAGGGCTCGGTTTAGGGTACGGGTTAGGATTAGGGTACGTGTTAGGGTTAGGGTAGGGGTTAGCGTTAGGGTACGCGTTAGGGTTAGGGTAGTTATTAAACCTATCCCACTCTCTAGTTACCCCTTAGCACGTAAAGGAATATTATTTGGGGGTCCAGCCATGGAGAAGAGTTTAGACACTAGGAAAAGATAAGGAACACACCCATTATAAAGAAATCACATTAGGATTCTCTTTTTAAGCTGTTCCTTAAAACACTAGTGCTTAGGAAATCTATTGGAGGCAGAAGCAGTCAAGGGTAGCCTAGGGTTAGGGTTAGGCTTAGGGTTAGGCTTAGGGTACGGCTTAGGGTACGGGTTCGGGGAGGGCTTCGGGTACGGCGTAGGGTATGGGTTAGGGTTAGGGTTAGGGTTAGTGTTAGGGTTAGGGCTCGGTTTAGGGTACGGGTTAGGATTAGGGTACGTGTTAGGGTTAGGGTAGGGGTTAGGGTTAGGGTACGCGTTAGGGTTAGGGTAGTTATTAAACCTATCCCACTCTCTAGATACCCCTTAGCACGTAAAGCAATATTATTTGGGGGTCCAGCCATGGAGAAGAGTTTAGACACTAAGATAATATAAGGAACACACACATTATAAAGAAATCACATTAGGATTCTCTTTTTAAGCTGTTCCTTAAAACACTAGTGCTTAGGAAATCTATTGGAGGCAGAAGCAGTCAAGGGTAGCCTAGGGTTAGGGTTAGGCTTAGGGTTAGGCTTAGGGTACGGCTTAGGGTACGGGTTCGGGGAGGGCTTCGGGTACGGCGTAGGGTATGGGTTAGGGTTAGGGTTAGGGTTAGTGTTAGGGTTAGGGCTCGGTTTAGGGGACGGGTTAGGATTAGGGTACGTGTTAGGGTTAGGGTAGGGGTTAGGGTTAGGGTACGCATTAGGGTTAGGGTAGTTATTAAACCAATCCCACTCTCTAGATACCCCTTAGCACCTAAAGGAATATTATTTGGGGGTCCAGCCATGGAGAAGAGTTTAGACACTAAGATAATATAAGGAACACACCCATTATAAAGAAATCACATTAGGATTCTCTTTTTAAGCTGTTCCTTAAAACACTAGTGCTTAGGAAGTCTATTGGAGGCAGAAGCAGTCAAGGGTAGCCTAGGGTTAGGGTTAGGCTTAGGGTTAGGCTTAGGGTACGGCTTAGGTTACATGTTCGGGGAGGGCTTCGGGTATGGCGAAGGGTATGGGTTAGCGTTAGGGTTAAGGTTAGTGTTAGGGTTAGGGCTCGGTTTAGGGTACGGGTTAGGATTAGGGTACGTGTTAGGGTTAGGGTAGGGGTTAGGGTTAGGGTACGCGTTACGGATAGGGTAGTTATTAAACCTATCCCACTCTCTAGATACCCCTTAGCACGTAAAGGAATATTATTTGGGGGTCCAGCCATGGAGAAGAGTTTAGACACTAAGATAATATAAGGAACACACACATTATAAAGAAATCACATAAGGATTCTCTTTTTAAGCTGTTCCTTAAAACACTAGTGCTTAGGAAATCTATTGGAGGCAGAAGCAGTCAAGGGTAGCCTAGGGTTAGGGTTAGGCTTAGGGTTAGGCTTAGGGTATGGCTTAGGGTACGGGTTCGGGGAGGGCTTCGGGTATGGCGTAGGGTATGGTTTAGGGTTAGGGTTAGTGTTAGGGTTAGGGCTCGGTTTAGGGTACGGGTTAGGATTAGGGTACGTGTTATTGTTAGGGTAGGGGTTAGGGTTAGGGTACGCGTTAGGGTTAGGGTAGTGATTAAACCTATCCCACTCTCTAGATACCCCTAAGCACATAAAGGAATATTATTTGGGGGTCCAGCCATGGAGAAGAGTTTAGACACTAGGATTAGATAAGGAACACACCCATTATAAAGAAATCACTTTAGGATTCTCTTTTTAAGCTGTTCCTTAAAACACTAGTGCTTAGGAAATCTATTGGAGGCAGAAGCAGTCAAGGGTAGCCTAGGGTTAGGGTTAGGCTTAGGGTTAGGCTTAGGGTACGGCTTAGGGTACGTGTTCGGGGAGGGCTTCGGGTACGGCGTAGGGTATGGGTTAGGGTTAGGGTTAGGGTTAGTGTTAGGGTTAGGGCTCGGTTTAGGGTACGGGTTAGGCTTAGGGTACGTGTTAGGGTTAGAGTAGGGGTTAGGGTTAGGGTACGCGTTACGGTTAGGGTAGTTATTAAACCTATCCCACTCTCTAGATCGCCCTTAGCACGTAAAGGAATATTATTTGGGGGTCCAGCCATGGAGAAGAGTTTAGACACTAAGATAATATAAGGAACACACACATTATAAAGAAATCACATTAGGATTCTCTTTTTAAGCTGTTGCTTAAAACACTAGTGCTTAGGAAATCTATTGGAGGCAGAAGCAGTCAAGGGTAGCCTAGGGTTAGGGTTAGGCTTAGGGTTAGGCTTAGGGTACGGCTTAGGGTACGGGTTCGGGGAGGGCTTTGGGTACGGTGTAGGGTATGGGTTAGGGTTAGGGTTAGGGTTAGTGTTAGGGTTAGAGCTCGGTTTAGGGTACGGGTTAGGATTAGGGTACGTGTTAGGGTTAGGGTAGGGGTTAGCGTTAGGGTACGCGTTAGGGTTAGGGTAGTTATTAAACCTATCCCACTCTCTAGTTACCCCTTAGCACATAAAGGAATATTATTTGGGTGTCCAGCCATGGAGAAGAGTTTAGACACTAGGATTAGATAAGGAACACACCCATTATAAAGAAATCACATTAGGATTCTCTTTTTAAGCTGTTCCTTAAAACACTAGTGCTTAGGAAATCTATTGGAGGCAGAAGCAGTCAAGGGTAGCCTAGGGTTAGGGTTAGGCTTAGGGTTAGGCTTAGGGTACGGCTTAGGGTACGTGTTCGGGGAGGGCTTCAGGTACGGCGTAGGGTATGGGTTAGGGTTAGGGTTAGGGTTAGTGTTCGGGTTAGGGCTCGGTTTAGGGTACGGGTTAGGATTAGGGTACGTTTTAGGGTTAGGGTAGGGGTTAGGTTTAGGGTACGCGTTACGGTTAGGGTAGTTATTAAACCTATCCCACTCTCTAGATACCCCTTAGCACGTAAAGGAATATTATTTGGGGGTCCAGCCATGGAGAAGAGTTTAGACACTAAGATAATATAAGGAACACACACATTATAAAGAAATCACATTAGGATTCTCTTTTTAAGCTGTTCCTTAAAACACTAGTGCTTAGGAAATCTATTGGAGGCAGAAGCAGTCAAGGGTAGCCTAGGGTTAGGGTTAGGCTTAGGGTTAGGCTTAGGGTACGGCTTAGGGTACGGGTTCGGGGAGGGCTTCGGGTACGGTGTAGGGTATGGGTTAGGGTTAGGGTTAGGGTTAGTGTTAGGGTTAGGGCTCGGTTTAGGGTACGGGTTAGGATTAGGGTACGTGTTAGGGTTAGGGTAGGGGTTAGCGTTAGGGTACGCGTTAGGGTTAGGGTAGTTATTAAACCTATCCCACTCTCTAGTTACCCCTTAGCACGTAAAGGAATATTATTTGGGGGTCCAGCCATGGAGAAGAGTTTAGACACTAGGAAAAGATAAGGAACACACCCATTATAAAGAAATCACATTAGGATTCTCTTTTTAAGCTGTTCCTTAAAACACTAGTGCTTAGGAAATCTATTGGAGGCAGAAGCAGTCAAGGGTAGCCTAGGGTTAGGGTTAGGCTTAGGGTTAGGCTTAGGGTACGGCTTAGGTTACGGGTTCGGGGAGGGCTTCGGGTACGGCGTAGGGTATGGGTTAGGGTTAGGGTTAGGGTTAGTGTTAGGGTTAGGGCTCGGTTTAGGGTACGGGTTAGGATTAGGGTACGTGTTAGGGTTAGGGTAGGGGTTAGGGTTAGGGTACGCGTTAGGGTTAGGGTAGTGATTAAACCTATCCCACTCTCTAGATACCCCTTAGCACATAAAGGAATATTATTTGGGGGTCCAGCCGTGCAGAAGAGTTTAGACACTAGGATTAGATAAGGAACACACCCATTATAAAGAAATCACATTAGGATTCTCTTTTTAAGCTCTTCCTTAAAACACTAGTGCTTAGGAAACCTATTGGAGGCAGAAGCAGTCAAGGGTAGCCTAGGGTTAGGGTTAGGCTTAGGGTTAGGCTTAGGGTACGGCTTAGGGTACGGGTTCGGGGAGGGCTTCGGGTACGGCGTAGGGTATGGGTTAGGGTTAGGGTTAGGGTTAGTGTTAGGGTTAGGGCTCGGTTTAGGGTACGGGTTAGGTTTAGGGTACGTGTTAGGGTTAGAGTAGGGGTTAGCGTTAGGGTACGCGTTAGGGTTAGGGTAGTTATTAAACCTATCCCACTCCCTAGTTACCCCTTAGCACGTAAAGGAATATTATTTGGGGGTCCAGCCATGGAGAAGAGTTTAGACACTAGGATAAGATAAGGAACACACCCATTATAAAGAAATCACATTAGGATTCTCTTTTTAAGCTGTTCCTTAAAACACTAGTGCTTAGGAAATCTATTGGAGGCAGAAGCAGTCAAGGGTAGCCTAGGGTTAGGGTTAGGCTTAGGGTTAGGCTTAGGGTATGGCTTAGGTTACGGGTTCGGGGAGGGCTTCGGGTACGGTGTAGGGTATGGGTTAGGGTTAGGGTTAGGGTTAGTGTTAGGGTTAGGGCTCGGTTTAGGGTACGGGTTAGGATTAGGGTACGTGTTAGGGTTAGGGTAGGGGTTACCGTTAGGGTACGCGTTAGGGTTAGGGTAGTTATTAAACCTATCCCACTCTCTAGTTACCCCTTAGCACGTAAAGGAATATTATTTGGGGGTCCAGCCATGGAGAAGAATTTAGACACTAGGAAAAGATAAGGAACACACCCATTATAAAGAAATCACATTAGGATTCTCTATTTAAGCTGTTCCTTAAAACCCTAGTGCTTAGGTAATCTATTGGAGGCAGAAGCAGTCAAGGGTAGCCTAGGGTTAGGGTTAGGCTTAGGTTTAGGCTTACTGTACGGCTTAGGGTACGGGTTCGGGGAGGGCTTCGGGTACGGCGTAGGGTATGGGTTAGGGTTAGGGTTAGGGTTAGTGTTAGGGTTAGGGCTCGGTTTAGGGTACGGGTTAGGTTTAGGGTACGTGTTAGGGTTAGGGTAGGGGTTAGCGTTAGGGTACGCGTTAGGGTTAGGGTAGTTATTAAACCAATCCCACTCTCTAGATACCCCTTAGCACGTAAAGGAATATTATTTGGGGGTCCAGCCATGGAGAAGAGTTTAGACACTAGGATAAGATAAGGAACACACCCATTATAAAGAAATCACATTAGGATTCTCTTTTTAAGCTGTTCCTTAAAACACTAGTGCTTAGGAAATCTATTGGAGGCAGAAGCAGTCAAGGGTAGCCTAGGGTTAGGGTTAGGCTTAGGGTTAGGCTTAGGGTACGGCTTAGGGTACGGGTTCGGGGAGGGCTTCGGGTACGGCGTAGGGTATGGGTTAGGGTTAGTGTTAGGGTTAGTGTTAGGGTTAGGGCTCGGTTTACGTTACGGGTTAGGATTAGGGTACGTGTTAGGGTTAGGGTAGGGGTTAGGGTTAGGGTACGCGTTAGGGTTAGGGTAGTTATTAAACCTATCCCACTCTCTAGATACCCCTTAGCACGTAAAGGAATATTATTTGGGGGTCCAGCCATGGAGAAGAGTTTAGACACTAAGAGAATATAAGGAACACACACATTATAAAGAAATCACATTAGGATTCTCTTTTTAAGCTGTTCCTTAAAACACTAGTGCTTAGGAAATCTATTGGAGGCAGAAGCAGTCAAGTGTAGCCTAGGGTTAGGGTTAGGCTTAGGGTTAGGCTTAGGTTACGGCTTAGGTTACGGGTTCGGGGAGGGCTTCGGGTACGGCGTAGGTTATGGGTTAGGGTTAGGGTTAGGGTTAGTGTTAGGGTTAGGGCTCGGTTTAGGGTACGGGTTAGGATTAGGGTACGTTTTAGGGTTAGGGTAGGGGTTAGGGTTAGGGTACGCGTTACGGTTAGTGTAGTTATTAAACCTATCCCACTCTCTAGATACCCCTTAGCACGTAAAGGAATATTATTTGGGGGTCCAGCCATGGAGAAGAGTTTAGACACTAGGAAAAGATAAGGAACACACCCATTATAAAGAAATCACATTAGGATTCTCTTTTTAAGCTGTTCCTTAAAACACTAGTGCTTAGGAAATCTATTGGAGGCAGAAGCAGTCAAGGGTAGCCTAGGGTTAGTGTTAGGCTTAGGGTTAGGCTTAGGGTACGGCTTAGGGTACGGGTTCGGGGAGGGCTTCGTGTACGGCGTAGGGTATGGGTTAGGGTTAGGGTTAGGGTTAGTGTTAGGGTTAGGGCTCGGTTTAGGGTACGGGTTAGGATTAGGGTACGTGTTAGTGTTAGGGTAGGGGTTAGGGTTAGGGTACGCGTTAGGGTTAGGGTAGGTATTAAACCTATCCCACTCTCTAGATACCCCTTAGCACGTAAAGGAATATTATTTGGGGGTCCAGCCATGGAGAAGAGTTTAGACACTAAGGTAATATAAGGAACACACACATTATAAAGAAATCACATTAGGATTCTCTTTTTAAGCTGTTCCTTAAAACACTAGTGCTTAGGAAATCTATTGGAGGCAGAAGAAGTCAAGGGTAGCCTAGGGTTAGGGTTAGGCTTAGGGTTAGGCTTAGGGTATGGCTTAGGGTACGGGTTCGGGGAGGGCTTCGGGTACGGCGTAGGGTATGGGTTAGGGTTAGGGTTAGGGTTAGTGTTAGGGTTAGGGCTCGGTTTAGGGTATGGGTTAGGATTAGGGTACGTGTTAGGGTTAGGGTAGTGATTAAACCTATCCCACTCTCTAGATACCCCTTAGCACATAAAGGAATATTATTTGGGGGTCCAGCCGTGCAGAAGAGTTTAGACACTAGGATTAGATAAGGAACACACCCATTTTAAAGAAATCACATTAGGATTCTCTTTTTAAGCTCTTCCTTAAAACACTAGTGCTTAGGAAATCTATTGGAGGCAGAAGCAGTCAAGGGTAGCCTAGGGTTAGGGTTAGGCTTAGGGTTAGGCTTAGGGTACGGCTTAGGGTACGGGTTCGGGGAGGGCTTCGGGTACGGCGTAGGGTATGGGTTAGGGTTAGGGTTAGGGTTAGTGTTAGGGTTAGGGCTCGGTTTAGGGTACGGGTTAGGTTTAGGGTACGTGTTAGGGTTAGAGTAGGGGTTAGCGTTAGGGTACGCGTTAGGGTTAGGGTAGTTATTAAACCTATCCCACTCCCTAGTTACCCCTTAGCACGTAAAGGAATATTATTTGGGGGTCCAGCCATGGAGAAGAGTTTAGACACTAGGATAAGATAAGGAACACACCCATTATAAAGAAATCACATTAGGATTCTCTTTTTAAGCTGTTCCTTAAAACACTAGTGCTTAGGAAATCTATTGGAGGCAGAAGCAGTCAAGGGTAGCCTAGGGTTAGGGTTAGGCTTAGGGTTAGGCTTAGGGTACGGGTTCGGGGAGGGCTTCGGGTACGACGTAGGGTATGGGTTAGGGTTAGGGTTAGGGTTAGTGTTAGGGTTAGGGCTCGGTTTAGGGTACGGGTTAGGATTAGGGTACGTGTTAGGGTTAGGGTAGGGGTTAGGGTTAGGGTACGCGTTAGGGTTAGGGTAGTTATTAAACCTATCCCACTCTCTAGATACCCCTTAGCACGTAAAGGAATATTATTTGGGGGTCCAGCCATGGAGAAGAGTTTAGACACTAAGATAATATAAGGAACACACACATTATAAAGAAATCACATTAGGATTCTCTTTTTAAGCTGTTCCTTAAAACACTAGTGCTTAGGAAATCTATTGGAGGCAGAAGCAGTCAACGGTAGCCTAGGGTAAGGGTTAGGCTTAGGGTTAGGCTTAGGGTACGGATTAGGGTACGTGTTCGGGGAGGGTTTCGGGTACGGCGTAGGGTATGGGTGAGGGTTAGGGTTAGGGTTAGTGTTAGGGTTAGGGCTCGGTTTAGGGTACGTGTTAGGATTAGGGTACGTGTTAGGGTTAGGGTAGGGGTTAGGGTTAGGGTACGCGTTAGGGTTAGGGTAGTTATTAAACCTATCCCACTCTCTAGATACCCCTTAGCACGTAAAGGAATATTATTTGGGGGTCCAGCCATGGAGAAGAGTTTAGACACTAAGATAATATAAGGAACACACACATTATAAAGAAATCACATTAGGATTCTCTTTTTAAGCTGTTCCTTAAGACACTAGTGCTTAGGAAATCTATTGGAGGCAGAAGCAGTCAAGGGTAGCCTACGGTTAGGGTTAGGCTTAGGGTTAGGCTTAGGGTACGGCTTAGGGTACGGGTTCGGGAAGGGCTTCGGGAACGGCGTAGGGTATGGGTTAGGGTTAGGGTTAGGGTTAGTGTTAGGGATAGGCCTCGGTTTAGGGTACTGGTTAGGATTAGGGTACGTGTTAGGGTTAGGGTAGGGGTTAGGGTTAGGGTACGCGTTAGGGTTAGGGTAGTTATTAAACCTATCCCACTCTAGATACCCCTTAGCACGTAAAGGAATATTATTTGGGGGTCCAGCCATGGAGAAGAGTTTAGACACTAAGATAATATAAGGAACACATACATTATAAAGAAATCACATTAGGATTCTCTTTTTAAGCTGTTCCTTAAAACACTAGTGCTTAGGAAATCTATTGGAGGCAGAAGCAGTCAAGGGTAGCCTAGGGTTAGGGTTAGGCTTAGGGTTAGGCTTAGGGTACGGCTTAGGGTACGTGTTCGGGGAGGGCTTCGGGTACGGCGTAGGGTATGGGTTAGGGTTAGGGTTAGGGTTAGTGTTAGGGTTAGGGCTCGGTTTAGGGTACGGGTTAGGATTAGGGTACGTTTTAGGGTTAGGGTAGGGGTTAGGTTTAGGGTACGCGTTACGGTTAGGGTAGTTATTAAACCTATCCCACTCTCTAGATACCCCTTAGCACGTAAAGGAATATTATTTGGGGGTCAAGCCATGGAGAAGAGTTTAGACACTAAGATAATATAAGGAACACACACATTATAAAGAAATCACATTAGGATTCTCTTTTTAAGCTGTTCCTTAAAACACTAGTGCTTAGGAAATCTATTGGAGGCAGAAGCAGTCAAGGGTAGCCTAGGGTTAGGGTTAGGCTTAGGGTTAGGCTTAGGGTACGGCTTAGGGTACGGGTTCGGGGAGGGCTTCGGGTACGGTGTAGGGTATGGGTTAGGGTTAGGGTTAGGGTTAGTGTTAGGGTTAGGGCTCGGTTTAGGGTACGGGTTAGGATTAGGGTACGTGTTAGGGTTAGGGTAGGGGTTAGCGTTAGGGTACGCGTTAGGGTTAGGGTAGTTATTAAACCTATCCCACTCTCTAGTTACCCCTTAGCACGTAAAGGAATATTATTTGGGGGTCCAGCCATGGAGAAGAGTTTAGACACTAGGAAAAGATAAGGAACACACCCATTATAAAGAAATCACATTAGGATTCTCTTTTTAAGCTGTTCCTTAAAACACTAGTGCTTAGGAAATCTATTGGAGGCAGAAGCAGTCAAGGGTAGCCTAGGGTTAGGGTTAGGCTTAGGGTTAGGCTTAGGGTACGGCTTAGGGTACGGGTTCGGGGAGGGCTTCGGGTACGGCGTAGGGTATGGGTTAGGGTTAGGGTTAGGGTTAGTGTTAGGGTTAGGGCTCGGTTTAGGGTACGGGTTAGGATTAGGGTACGTGTTAGGGTTAGGGTAGGGGTTAGGGTTAGGGTACGCGTTAGGGTTAGGGTAGTGATTAAACCTATCCCACTCTCTAGATACCCCTTAGCACATAAAGGAATATTATTTGGGGGTCCAGCCGTGCAGAAGAGTTTAGACACTAGGATTAGATAAGGAACACACCCATTATAAAGAAATCACATTAGGATTCTCTTTTTAAGCTCTTCCTTAAAACACTAGTGCTTAGGAAATCTATTGGAGGCAGAAGCAGTCAAGGGTAGCCTAGGGTTAGGGTTAGGCTTAGGGTTAGGCTTAGGGTACGGCTTAGGGTACGGGTTCGGGGAGGGCTTCGGGTACGGCGTAGGGTATGGGTTAGGGTTAGGGTTAGGGTTAGTGTTAGGGTTAGGGCTCGGTTTAGGGTACGGGTTAGGTTTAGGGTACGTGTTAGGGTTAGAGTAGGGGTTAGCGTTAGGGTACGCGTTAGGGTTAGGGTAGTTATTAAACCTATCCCACTCCCTAGTTACCCCTTAGCACGTAAAGGAATATTATTTGGGGGTCCAGCCATGGAGAAGAGTTTAGACACTAGGATAAGATAAGGAACACACCCATTATAAAGAAATCACATTAGGATTCTCTTTTTAAGCTGTTCCTTAAAACACTAGTGCTTAGGAAATCTATTGGAGGCAGAAGCAGTCAAGGGTAGCCTAGGGTTAGGGTTAGGCTTAGGGTTAGGCTTAGGGTACGGGTTCGGGGAGGGCTTCGGGTACGACGTAGGGTATGGGTTAGGGTTAGGGTTAGGGTTAGTGTTAGGGTTAGGGCTCGGTTTAGGGTACGGGTTAGGATTAGGGTACGTGTTAGGGTTAGGGTAGGGGTTAGGGTTAGGGTACGCGTTAGGGTTAGGGTAGTTATTAAACCTATCCCACTCTCTAGATACCCCTTAGCACGTAAAGGAATATTATTTGGGGGTCCAGCCATGGAGAAGAGTTTAGACACTAAGATAATATAAGGAACACACACATTATAAAGAAATCACATTAAGATTCTCTTTTTAAGCTTTTCCTTAAAACACTATTGCTTAGGAAATCTATTGGAGGCAGAAGCAGTCAACGGTAGCCTAGGGTAAGGGTTAGGCTTAGGGTTAGGCTTAGGGTACGGATTAGGGTACGTGTTCGGGGAGGGCTTCGGGTACGGCGTAGGGTATGGGTTAGGGTTAGGGTTAGGTTTAGTGTTAGGGTTAGGGCTCGGTTTAGGGTACGGTTTAGGATTAGGGTACGTGTTAGGGTTAGGGTAGGGGTTAGGGTTAGGGTACGCGTTAGGGTTAGGGTAGTTATTAAACCTATCCCACTCTCTAGATACCCCTTAGCATGTAAAGGAATATTATTTGGGGGTCCAGCCATGGAGAAGAGTTTAGACACTAAGATAATATAAGGAACACACACATTATAAAGAAATCACATTAGGATTCTCTTTTTAAGCTGTTCCTTAAAACACTAGTGCTTAGGAAATCTATTGGAGGCAGAAGCAGTCAAGGGTAGCCTACGGTTAGGGTTAGGCTTAGGGTTAGGCTTAGGGTACGGCTTAGGGTACGGGTTCGGGAAGGGCTTCGGGAACGGCGTAGGGTATGGGTTAGGGTTAGGGTTAGGGTTAGTGTTAGGGATAGGCCTCGGTTTAGGGTACGGGTTAGGATTAGGGTACGTGTTAGGGTTAGGGTAGGGGTTAGGGTTAGGGTACGCGTTAGGGTTAGGGTAGTTATTAAACCTATCCCACTCTAGATACCCCTTAGCACGTAAAGGAATATTATTTGGGGGTCCAGCCATGGAGAAGAGTTTAGACACTAAGATAATATAAGGAACACATACATTATAAAGAAATCACATTAGGATTCTCTTTTTAAGCTGTTCCTTAAAACACTAGTGCTTAGGAAATCTATTGGAGGCAGAAGCAGTCAAGGGTAGCCTAGGGTTAGGGTTAGGCTTAGGGTTAGGCTTAGGGTACGGCTTAGGGTACGTGTTCGGGGAGGGCTTCGGGTACGGCGTAGGGTATGGGTTAGGGTTAGGGTTAGGGTTAGTGTTAGGGTTAGGGCTCGGTTTAGGGTACGGGTTAGGCTTAGGGTACGTGTTAGGGTTAGAGTAGGGGTTAGGGTTAGGGTACGCGTTACGGTTAGGGTAGTTATTAAACCTATCCCACTCTCTAGATACCCCTTAGCACGTAAAGGAATATTATTTGGGGGTCCAGCCATGGAGAAGAGTTTAGACACCAAGATAATATAAGGAACACACACATTATAAAGAAATCACATTAGGATTCTCTTTTTAAGCTGTTCCTTAAAACACTAGTGCTTAGGAAATCTATTGGAGGCAGAAGCAGTCAAGGGTAGCCTAGGGTTAGGGTTAGGCTTAGGGTTAGGCTTAGGGTACGGCTTAGGGTACGGGTTCGGGGAGGGCTTCGGGTACGGCGTAGGGTATGGGTTAGGGTTAGGGTTAGGGTTAGTGTTAGGGTTAGGGCTCGGTTTAGGGTACGGGTTAGGTTTAGGGTACGTGTTAGGGTTAGGGTAGGGGTTAGCGTTAGGGTACGCGTTAGGGTTAGGGTAGTTATTAAACCAATCCCACTCTCTAGATACCCCTTAGCACGTAAAGGAATATTATTTGGGGGTCCAGCCATGGAGAAGAGTTTAGACACTAGGATAAGATAAGGAACACACCCATTATAAAGAAATCACATTAGGATTCTCTTTTTAAGCTGTTCCTTAAAACACTAGTGCTTAGGAAATCTATTGGAGGCAGAAGCAGTCAAGGGTAGCCTAGGGTTAGGGTTAGGCTTAGGGTTAGGCTTAGGGTACGGCTTAGGGTACGGGTTCGGGGAGGGCTTCGGGTACGGCGTAGGGTATGGGTTAGGGTTAGTGTTAGGGTTAGTGTTAGGGTTAGGGCTCGGTTTACGTTACGGGTTAGGATTAGGGTACGTGTTAGGGTTAGGGTAGGGGTTAGGGTTAGGGTACGCGTTAGGGTTAGGGTAGTTATTAAACCTATCCCACTCTCTAGATACCCCTTAGCACGTAAAGGAATATTATTTGGGGGTCCAGCCATGGAGAAGAGTTTAGACACTAAGAGAATATAAGGAACACACACATTATAAAGAAATCACATTAGGATTCTCTTTTTAAGCTGTTCCTTAAAACACTAGTGCTTAGGAAATCTATTGGAGGCAGAAGCAGTCAAGTGTAGCCTAGGGTTAGGGTTAGGCTTAGGGTTAGGCTTAGGTTACGGCTTAGGTTACGGGTTCGGGGAGGGCTTCGGGTACGGCGTAGGTTATGGGTTAGGGTTAGGGTTAGGGTTAGTGTTAGGGTTAGGGCTCGGTTTAGGGTACGGGTTAGGATTAGGGTACGTTTTAGGGTTAGGGTAGGGGTTAGGGTTAGGGTACGCGTTACGGTTAGTGTAGTTATTAAACCTATCCCACTCTCTAGATACCCCTTAGCACGTAAAGGAATATTATTTGGGGGTCCAGCCATGGAGAAGAGTTTAGACACTAGGAAAAGATAAGGAACACACCCATTATAAAGAAATCACATTAGGATTCTCTTTTTAAGCTGTTCCTTAAAACACTAGTGCTTAGGAAATCTATTGGAGGCAGAAGCAGTCAAGGGTAGCCTAGGGTTAGTGTTAGGCTTAGGGTTAGGCTTAGGGTACGGCTTAGGGTACGGGTTCGGGGAGGGCTTCGTGTACGGCGTAGGGTATGGGTTAGGGTTAGGGTTAGGGTTAGTGTTAGGGTTAGGGCTCGGTTTAGGGTACGGGTTAGGATTAGGGTACGTGTTAGTGTTAGGGTAGGGGTTAGGGTTAGGGTACGCGTTAGGGTTAGGGTAGGTATTAAACCTATCCCACTCTCTAGATACCCCTTAGCACGTAAAGGAATATTATTTGGGGGTCCAGCCATGGAGAAGAGT
Organism: Balaenoptera physalus; assembly: GCF_965194825.1. Classification (NCBI taxonomy): domain Eukaryota; kingdom Metazoa; phylum Chordata; class Mammalia; order Artiodactyla; family Balaenopteridae; genus Balaenoptera; species Balaenoptera physalus. Next base: position 170,120 of record NW_028125898.1, on the reverse strand, counting down.
TTAGACACTAAGGTAATATAAGGAACACACACATTATAAAGAAATCACATTAGGATTCTCTTTTTAAGCTGTTCCTTAAAACACTAGTGCTTAGGAAATCTATTGGAGGCAGAAGAAGTCAAGGGTAGCCTAGGGTTAGGGTTAGGCTTAGGGTTAGGCTTAGGGTATGGCTTAGGGTACGGGTTCGGGGAGGGCTTCGGGTACGGCGTAGGGTATGGGTTAGGGTTAGGGTTAGGGTTAGTGTTAGGGTTAGGGCTCGGTTTAGGGTATGGGTTAGGATTAGGGTACGTGTTAGGGTTAGGGTAGTGATTAAACCTATCCCACTCTCTAGATACCCCTTAGCACATAAAGGAATATTATTTGGGGGTCCAGCCGTGCAGAAGAGTTTAGACACTAGGATTAGATAAGGAACACACCCATTTTAAAGAAATCACATTAGGATTCTCTTTTTAAGCTCTTCCTTAAAACACTAGTGCTTAGGAAATCTATTGGAGGCAGAAGCAGTCAAGGGTAGCCTAGGGTTAGGGTTAGGCTTAGGGTTAGGCTTAGGGTACGGCTTAGGGTACGGGTTCGGGGAGGGCTTCGGGTACGGCGTAGGGTATGGGTTAGGGTTAGGGTTAGGGTTAGTGTTAGGGTTAGGGCTCGGTTTAGGGTACGGGTTAGGTTTAGGGTACGTGTTAGGGTTAGAGTAGGGGTTAGCGTTAGGGTACGCGTTAGGGTTAGGGTAGTTATTAAACCTATCCCACTCCCTAGTTACCCCTTAGCACGTAAAGGAATATTATTTGGGGGTCCAGCCATGGAGAAGAGTTTAGACACTAGGATAAGATAAGGAACACACCCATTATAAAGAAATCACATTAGGATTCTCTTTTTAAGCTGTTCCTTAAAACACTAGTGCTTAGGAAATCTATTGGAGGCAGAAGCAGTCAAGGGTAGCCTAGGGTTAGGGTTAGGCTTAGGGTTAGGCTTAGGGTACGGGTTCGGGGAGGGCTTCGGGTACGACGTAGGGTATGGGTTAGGGTTAGGGTTAGGGTTAGTGTTAGGGTTAGGGCTCGGTTTAGGGTACGGGTTAGGATTAGGGTACGTGTTAGGGTTAGGGTAGGGGTTAGGGTTAGGGTACGCGTTAGGGTTAGGGTAGTTATTAAACCTATCCCACTCTCTAGATACCCCTTAGCACGTAAAGGAATATTATTTGGGGGTCCAGCCATGGAGAAGAGTTTAGACACTAAGATAATATAAGGAACACACACATTATAAAGAAATCACATTAGGATTCTCTTTTTAAGCTGTTCCTTAAAACACTAGTGCTTAGGAAATCTATTGGAGGCAGAAGCAGTCAACGGTAGCCTAGGGTAAGGGTTAGGCTTAGGGTTAGGCTTAGGGTACGGATTAGGGTACGTGTTCGGGGAGGGTTTCGGGTACGGCGTAGGGTATGGGTGAGGGTTAGGGTTAGGGTTAGTGTTAGGGTTAGGGCTCGGTTTAGGGTACGTGTTAGGATTAGGGTACGTGTTAGGGTTAGGGTAGGGGTTAGGGTTAGGGTACGCGTTAGGGTTAGGGTAGTTATTAAACCTATCCCACTCTCTAGATACCCCTTAGCACGTAAAGGAATATTATTTGGGGGTCCAGCCATGGAGAAGAGTTTAGACACTAAGATAATATAAGGAACACACACATTATAAAGAAATCACATTAGGATTCTCTTTTTAAGCTGTTCCTTAAGACACTAGTGCTTAGGAAATCTATTGGAGGCAGAAGCAGTCAAGGGTAGCCTACGGTTAGGGTTAGGCTTAGGGTTAGGCTTAGGGTACGGCTTAGGGTACGGGTTCGGGAAGGGCTTCGGGAACGGCGTAGGGTATGGGTTAGGGTTAGGGTTAGGGTTAGTGTTAGGGATAGGCCTCGGTTTAGGGTACTGGTTAGGATTAGGGTACGTGTTAGGGTTAGGGTAGGGGTTAGGGTTAGGGTACGCGTTAGGGTTAGGGTAGTTATTAAACCTATCCCACTCTAGATACCCCTTAGCACGTAAAGGAATATTATTTGGGGGTCCAGCCATGGAGAAGAGTTTAGACACTAAGATAATATAAGGAACACATACATTATAAAGAAATCACATTAGGATTCTCTTTTTAAGCTGTTCCTTAAAACACTAGTGCTTAGGAAATCTATTGGAGGCAGAAGCAGTCAAGGGTAGCCTAGGGTTAGGGTTAGGCTTAGGGTTAGGCTTAGGGTACGGCTTAGGGTACGTGTTCGGGGAGGGCTTCGGGTACGGCGTAGGGTATGGGTTAGGGTTAGGGTTAGGGTTAGTGTTAGGGTTAGGGCTCGGTTTAGGGTACGGGTTAGGATTAGGGTACGTTTTAGGGTTAGGGTAGGGGTTAGGTTTAGGGTACGCGTTACGGTTAGGGTAGTTATTAAACCTATCCCACTCTCTAGATACCCCTTAGCACGTAAAGGAATATTATTTGGGGGTCCAGCCATGGAGAAGAGTTTAGACACTAAGATAATATAAGGAACACACACATTATAAAGAAATCACATTAGGATTCTCTTTTTAAGCTGTTCCTTAAAACACTAGTGCTTAGGAAATCTATTGGAGGCAGAAGCAGTCAAGGGTAGCCTAGGGTTAGGGTTAGGCTTAGGGTTAGGCTTAGGGTACGGCTTAGGGTACGGGTTCGGGGAGGGCTTCGGGTACGGTGTAGGGTATGGGTTAGGGTTAGGGTTAGGGTTAGTGTTAGGGTTAGGGCTCGGTTTAGGGTACGGGTTAGGATTAGGGTACGTGTTAGGGTTAGGGTAGGGGTTAGCGTTAGGGTACGCGTTAGGGTTAGGGTAGTTATTAAACCTATCCCACTCTCTAGTTACCCCTTAGCACGTAAAGGAATATTATTTGGGGGTCCAGCCATGGAGAAGAGTTTAGACACTAGGAAAAGATAAGGAACACACCCATTATAAAGAAATCACATTAGGATTCTCTTTTTAAGCTGTTCCTTAAAACACTAGTGCTTAGGAAATCTATTGGAGGCAGAAGCAGTCAAGGGTAGCCTAGGGTTAGGGTTAGGCTTAGGGTTAGGCTTAGGGTACGGCTTAGGGTACGGGTTCGGGGAGGGCTTCGGGTACGGCGTAGGGTATGGGTTAGGGTTAGGGTTAGGGTTAGTGTTAGGGTTAGGGCTCGGTTTAGGGTACGGGTTAGGATTAGGGTACGTGTTAGGGTTAGGGTAGGGGTTAGGGTTAGGGTACGCGTTAGGGTTAGGGTAGTGATTAAACCTATCCCACTCTCTAGATACCCCTTAGCACATAAAGGAATATTATTTGGGGGTCCAGCCGTGCAGAAGAGTTTAGACACTAGGATTAGATAAGGAACACACCCATTATAAAGAAATCACATTAGGATTCTCTTTTTAAGCTCTTCCTTAAAACACTAGTGCTTAGGAAATCTATTGGAGGCAGAAGCAGTCAAGGGTAGCCTAGGGTTAGGGTTAGGCTTAGGGTTAGGCTTAGGGTACGGCTTAGGGTACGGGTTCGGGGAGGGCTTCGGGTACGGCGTAGGGTATGGGTTAGGGTTAGGGTTAGGGTTAGTGTTAGGGTTAGGGCTCGGTTTAGGGTACGGGTTAGGTTTAGGGTACGTGTTAGGGTTAGAGTAGGGGTTAGCGTTAGGGTACGCGTTAGGGTTAGGGTAGTTATTAAACCTATCCCACTCCCTAGTTACCCCTTAGCACGTAAAGGAATATTATTTGGGGGTCCAGCCATGGAGAAGAGTTTAGACACTAGGATAAGATAAGGAACACACCCATTATAAAGAAATCACATTAGGATTCTCTTTTTAAGCTGTTCCTTAAAACACTAGTGCTTAGGAAATCTATTGGAGGCAGAAGCAGTCAAGGGTAGCCTAGGGTTAGGGTTAGGCTTAGGGTTAGGCTTAGGGTACGGGTTCGGGGAGGGCTTCGGGTACGACGTAGGGTATGGGTTAGGGTTAGGGTTAGGGTTAGTGTTAGGGTTAGGGCTCGGTTTAGGGTACGGGTTAGGATTAGGGTACGTGTTAGGGTTAGGGTAGGGGTTAGGGTTAGGGTACGCGTTAGGGTTAGGGTAGTTATTAAACCTATCCCACTCTCTAGATACCCCTTAGCACGTAAAGGAATATTATTTGGGGGTCCAGCCATGGAGAAGAGTTTAGACACTAAGATAATATAAGGAACACACACATTATAAAGAAATCACATTAAGATTCTCTTTTTAAGCTTTTCCTTAAAACACTATTGCTTAGGAAATCTATTGGAGGCAGAAGCAGTCAACGGTAGCCTAGGGTAAGGGTTAGGCTTAGGGTTAGGCTTAGGGTACGGATTAGGGTACGTGTTCGGGGAGGGCTTCGGGTACGGCGTAGGGTATGGGTTAGGGTTAGGGTTAGGTTTAGTGTTAGGGTTAGGGCTCGGTTTAGGGTACGGTTTAGGATTAGGGTACGTGTTAGGGTTAGGGTAGGGGTTAGGGTTAGGGTACGCGTTAGGGTTAGGGTAGTTATTAAACCTATCCCACTCTCTAGATACCCCTTAGCATGTAAAGGAATATTATTTGGGGGTCCAGCCATGGAGAAGAGTTTAGACACTAAGATAATATAAGGAACACACACATTATAAAGAAATCACATTAGGATTCTCTTTTTAAGCTGTTCCTTAAAACACTAGTGCTTAGGAAATCTATTGGAGGCAGAAGCAGTCAAGGGTAGCCTACGGTTAGGGTTAGGCTTAGGGTTAGGCTTAGGGTACGGCTTAGGGTACGGGTTCGGGAAGGGCTTCGGGAACGGCGTAGGGTATGGGTTAGGGTTAGGGTTAGGGTTAGTGTTAGGGATAGGCCTCGGTTTAGGGTACGGGTTAGGATTAGGGTACGTGTTAGGGTTAGGGTAGGGGTTAGGGTTAGGGTACGCGTTAGGGTTAGGGTAGTTATTAAACCTATCCCACTCTAGATACCCCTTAGCACGTAAAGGAATATTATTTGGGGGTCCAGCCATGGAGAAGAGTTTAGACACTAAGATAATATAAGGAACACATACATTATAAAGAAATCACATTAGGATTCTCTTTTTAAGCTGTTCCTTAAAACACTAGTGCTTAGGAAATCTATTGGAGGCAGAAGCAGTCAAGGGTAGCCTAGGGTTAGGGTTAGGCTTAGGGTTAGGCTTAGGGTACGGCTTAGGGTACGTGTTCGGGGAGGGCTTCGGGTACGGCGTAGGGTATGGGTTAGGGTTAGGGTTAGGGTTAGTGTTAGGGTTAGGGCTCGGTTTAGGGTACGGGTTAGGCTTAGGGTACGTGTTAGGGTTAGAGTAGGGGTTAGGGTTAGGGTACGCGTTACGGTTAGGGTAGTTATTAAACCTATCCCACTCTCTAGATAGCCCTTAGCACGTAAAGGAATATTATTTGGGGGTCCAGCCATGGAGAAGAGTTTAGACACTAAGATAATATAAGGAACACACACATTATAAAGAAATCACATTAGGATTCTCTTTTTAAGCTGTTCCTTAAAACACTAGTGCTTAGGAAATCTATTGGAGGCAGAAGCAGTCAAGGGTAGCCTAGGGTTAGGGTTAGGCTTAGGGTTAGGCTTAGGGTACGGCTTAGGGTACGGGTTCGGGGAGGGCTTCGGGTACGGCGTAGGGTATGGGTTAGGGTTAGGGTTAGGGTTAGTGTTAGGGTTAGGGCTCGGTTTAGGGTACGGGTTAGGATTAGGGTACGTGTTAGGGTTAGGGTAGGGGTTAGGGTTAGGGTACGCGTTAGGGTTAGGGTAGTTATTAAACCTATCCCACTCTCTAGATACCCCTTAGCACGTAAAGCAATATTATTTGGGGGTCCAGCCATGGAGAAGAGTTTAGACACTAAGATAATATAAGGAACACACACATTATAAAGAAATCACATTAGGATTCTCTTTTTAAGCTGTTCCTTAAAACACTAGTGCTTAGGAAATCTATTGGAGGCAGAAGCAGTCAAGGGTAGCCTAGGGTTAGGGTTAGGCTTAGGGTTAGGCTTAGGGTACGGCTTAGGGTACGGGTTCGGGGAGGGCTTCGGGTACGGCGTAGGGTATGGGTTAGGGTTAGGGTTAGGGTTAGTGTTAGGGTTAGGGCTCGGTTTAGGGTACGGGTTAGGATTAGGGTACGTGTTAGGGTTAGGGTAGGGGTTAGGGTTAGGGTACGCGTTAGGGTTAGGGTAGTGATTAAACCTATCCCACTCTCTAGATACCCCTTAGCACATAAAGGAATATTATTTGGGGGTCCAGCCGTGCAGAAGAGTTTAGACACTAGGATTAGATAAGGAACACACCCATTATAAAGAAATCACATTAGGATTCTCTTTTTAAGCTCTTCCTTAAAACACTAGTGCTTAGGAAATCTATTGGAGGCAGAAGCAGTCAAGGGTAGCCTAGGGTTAGGGTTAGGCTTAGGGTTAGGCTTAGGGTACGGCTTAGGGTACGGGTTCGGGGAGGGCTTCGGGTACGGCGTAGGGTATGGGTTAGGGTTAGGGTTAGGGTTAGTGTTAGGGTTAGGGCTCGGTTTAGGGTACGGGTTAGGTTTAGGGTACGTGTTAGGGTTAGAGTAGGGGTTAGCGTTAGGGTACGCGTTAGGGTTAGGGTAGTTATTAAACCTATCCCACTCCCTAGTTACCCCTTAGCACGTAAAGGAATATTATTTGGGGGTCCAGCCATGGAGAAGAGTTTAGACACTAGGATAAGATAAGGAACACACCCATTATAAAGAAATCACATTAGGATTCTCTTTTTAAGCTGTTCCTTAAAACACTAGTGCTTAGGAAATCTATTGGAGGCAGAAGCAGTCAAGGGTAGCCTAGGGTTAGGGTTAGGCTTAGGGTTAGGCTTAGGGTACGGGTTCGGGGAGGGCTTCGGGTACGACGTAGGGTATGGGTTAGGGTTAGGGTTAGGGTTAGTGTTAGGGTTAGGGCTCGGTTTAGGGTACGGGTTAGGATTAGGGTACGTGTTAGGGTTAGGGTAGGGGTTAGGGTTAGGGTACGCGTTAGGGTTAGGGTAGTTATTAAACCTATCCCACTCTCTAGATACCCCTTAGCACGTAAAGGAATATTATTTGGGGGTCCAGCCATGGAGAAGAGTTTAGACACTAAGATAATATAAGGAACACACACATTATAAAGAAATCACATTAAGATTCTCTTTTTAAGCTTTTCCTTAAAACACTATTGCTTAGGAAATCTATTGGAGGCAGAAGCAGTCAACGGTAGCCTAGGGTAAGGGTTAGGCTTAGGGTTAGGCTTAGGGTACGGATTAGGGTACGTGTTCGGGGAGGGCTTCGGGTACGGCGTAGGGTATGGGTTAGGGTTAGGGTTAGGTTTAGTGTTAGGGTTAGGGCTCGGTTTAGGGTACGGTTTAGGATTAGGGTACGTGTTAGGGTTAGGGTAGGGGTTAGGGTTAGGGTACGCGTTAGGGTTAGGGTAGTTATTAAACCTATCCCACTCTCTAGATACCCCTTAGCATGTAAAGGAATATTATTTGGGGGTCCAGCCATGGAGAAGAGTTTAGACACTAAGATAATATAAGGAACACACACATTATAAAGAAATCACATTAGGATTCTCTTTTTAAGCTGTTCCTTAAAACACTAGTGCTTAGGAAATCTATTGGAGGCAGAAGCAGTCAAGGGTAGCCTACGGTTAGGGTTAGGCTTAGGGTTAGGCTTAGGGTACGGCTTAGGGTACGGGTTCGGGAAGGGCTTCGGGAACGGCGTAGGGTATGGGTTAGGGTTAGGGTTAGGGTTAGTGTTAGGGATAGGCCTCGGTTTAGGGTACGGGTTAGGATTAGGGTACGTGTTAGGGTTAGGGTAGGGGTTAGGGTTAGGGTACGCGTTAGGGTTAGGGTAGTTATTAAACCTATCCCACTCTAGATACCCCTTAGCACGTAAAGGAATATTATTTGGGGGTCCAGCCATGGAGAAGAGTTTAGACACTAAGATAATATAAGGAACACATACATTATAAAGAAATCACATTAGGATTCTCTTTTTAAGCTGTTCCTTAAAACACTAGTGCTTAGGAAATCTATTGGAGGCAGAAGCAGTCAAGGGTAGCCTAGGGTTAGGGTTAGGCTTAGGGTTAGGCTTAGGGTACGGCTTAGGGTACGTGTTCGGGGAGGGCTTCGGGTACGGCGTAGGGTATGGGTTAGGGTTAGGGTTAGGGTTAGTGTTAGGGTTAGGGCTCGGTTTAGGGTACGGGTTAGGCTTAGGGTACGTGTTAGGGTTAGAGTAGGGGTTAGGGTTAGGGTACGCGTTACGGTTAGGGTAGTTATTAAACCTATCCCACTCTCTAGATAGCCCTTAGCACGTAAAGGAATATTATTTGGGGGTCCAGCCATGGAGAAGAGTTTAGACACTAAGATAATATAAGGAACACACACATTATAAAGAAATCACATTAGGATTCTCTTTTTAAGCTGTTCCTTAAAACACTAGTGCTTAGGAAATCTATTGGAGGCAGAAGCAGTCAAGGGTAGCCTAGGGTTAGGGTTAGGCTTAGGGTTAGGCTTAGGGTACGGCTTAGGGTACGGGTTCGGGGAGGGCTTTGGGTACGGTGTAGGGTATGGGTTAGGGTTAGGGTTAGGGTTAGTGTTAGGGTTAGGGCTCGGTTTAGGGTACGGGTTAGGATTAGGGTACGTGTTAGGGTTAGGGTAGGGGTTAGCGTTAGGGTACGCGTTAGGGTTAGGGTAGTTATTAAACCTATCCCACTCTCTAGTTACCCCTTAGCACGTAAAGGAATATTATTTGGGGGTCCAGCCATGGAGAAGAGTTTAGACACTAGGAAAAGATAAGGAACACACCCATTATAAAGAAATCACATTAGGATTCTCTTTTTAAGCTGTTCCTTAAAACACTAGTGCTTAGGAAATCTATTGGAGGCAGAAGCAGTCAAGGGTAGCCTAGGGTTAGGGTTAGGCTTAGGGTTAGGCTTAGGGTACGGCTTAGGGTACGGGTTCGGGGAGGTCTTCGGGTACGGCGTAGGGTATGGGTTAGGGTTAGGGTTAGGGTTAGTGTTAGGGTTAGGGCTCGGTTTAGGGTACGGGTTAGGATTAGGGTACGTGTTAGGGTTAGGGTAGGGGTTAGGGTTAGGGTACGCGTTAGGGTTAGGGTAGTTATTAAACCTATCCCACTCTCTAGATACCCCTTAGCACGTAAAGCAATATTATTTGGGGGTCCAGCCATGGAGAAGAGTTTAGACACTAAGATAATATAAGGAACACACACATTATAAAGAAATCACATTAGGATTCTCTTTTTAAGCTGTTCCTTAAAACACTAGTGCTTAGGAAATCTATTGGAGGCAGAAGCAGTCAAGGGTAGCCTAGGGTTAGGGTTAGGCTTAGGGTTAGGCTTAGGGTACGGCTTAGGGTACGGGTTCGGGGAGGGCTTCGGGTACGGCGTAGGGTATGGGTTAGGGTTAGGGTTAGGGTTAGTGTTAGGGTTAGGGCTCGGTTTAGGGGACGGGTTAGGATTAGGGTACGTGTTAGGGTTAGGGTAGGGGTTAGGGTTAGGGTACGCATTAGGGTTAGGGTAGTTATTAAACCAATCCCACTCTCTAGATACCCCTTAGCACCTAAAGGAATATTATTTGGGGGTCCAGCCATGGAGAAGAGTTTAGACACTAAGATAATATAAGGAACACACCCATTATAAAGAAATCACATTAGGATTCTCTTTTTAAGCTGTTCCTTAAAACACTAGTGCTTAGGAAGTCTATTGGAGGCAGAAGCAGTCAAGGGTAGCCTAGGGTTAGGGTTAGGCTTAGGGTTAGGCTTAGGGTACGGCTTAGGTTACATGTTCGGGGAGGGCTTCGGGTATGGCGAAGGGTATGGGTTAGCGTTAGGGTTAAGGTTAGTGTTAGGGTTAGGGCTCGGTTTAGGGTACGGGTTAGGATTAGGGTACGTGTTAGGGTTAGGGTAGGGGTTAGGGTTAGGGTACGCGTTACGGATAGGGTAGTTATTAAACCTATCCCACTCTCTAGATACCCCTTAGCACGTAAAGGAATATTATTTGGGGGTCCAGCCATGGAGAAGAGTTTAGACACTAAGATAATATAAGGAACACACACATTATAAAGAAATCACATAAGGATTCTCTTTTTAAGCTGTTCCTTAAAACACTAGTGCTTAGGAAATCTATTGGAGGCAGAAGCAGTCAAGGGTAGCCTAGGGTTAGGGTTAGGCTTAGGGTTAGGCTTAGGGTATGGCTTAGGGTACGGGTTCGGGGAGGGCTTCGGGTATGGCGTAGGGTATGGTTTAGGGTTAGGGTTAGTGTTAGGGTTAGGGCTCGGTTTAGGGTACGGGTTAGGATTAGGGTACGTGTTATTGTTAGGGTAGGGGTTAGGGTTAGGGTACGCGTTAGGGTTAGGGTAGTGATTAAACCTATCCCACTCTCTAGATACCCCTAAGCACATAAAGGAATATTATTTGGGGGTCCAGCCATGGAGAAGAGTTTAGACACTAGGATTAGATAAGGAACACACCCATTATAAAGAAATCACTTTAGGATTCTCTTTTTAAGCTGTTCCTTAAAACACTAGTGCTTAGGAAATCTATTGGAGGCAGAAGCAGTCAAGGGTAGCCTAGGGTTAGGGTTAGGCTTAGGGTTAGGCTTAGGGTACGGCTTAGGGTACGTGTTCGGGGAGGGCTTCGGGTACGGCGTAGGGTATGGGTTAGGGTTAGGGTTAGGGTTAGTGTTAGGGTTATGGCTCGGTTTAGGGTACGGGTTAGGATTAGGGTACGTGTTAGGGTTAGGGTAGGGGTTAGGGTTAGGGTACGCGTTACGGTTAGGGTAGTTATTAAACCTATCCCACTCTCTAGATACCCCTTAGCACGTAAAGGAATATTATTTGGGGGTCCAGCCATGGAGAAGAGTTTAGACACTAAGATAATATAAGGAACACACCCATTATAAAGAAATCACATTAGGATTCTCTTTATAAGCTGTTCCTTAAAACACTAGTGCTTAGGAAATCTATTGGAGGCAGAAGCAGTCAAGGGTAGCCTAGGGTTAGGGTTAGGCTTAGGGTTAGGCTTAGGGTACGGCTTAGGGTACGGGTTCGGGGAGGGCTTCGGGTACGGCGTAGGGTATGGGTTAGGGTTAGGGTTAGGGTTAGTGTTAGGGTTAGGGCTAGGTTTAGGGTACGGGTTAGGTTTAGGGTACGTGTTAGGGTTAGGTTAGGGGTTAGGGTTAGGGTACGCGTTAGGGTTAGGGTAGGTATTAAACCTATCCCACTCTCTAGATACCCGTTAGCACGTAAAGGAATATTATTTGGGGGTCCAGCCATGGAGAAGAGTTTAGACACTAAGATAATATAAGGAACACACACATTATAAAGAAATCACATTAGGATTCTCTTTTTAAGCTGTTCCTTAAAACACTAGTGCTTAGGAAATCTATTGGAGGCAGAAGCAGTCAAGGGTAGCCTAGGGTTAGGGTTAGGCTTAGGGTTAGGCTTAGGGTACGGCTTAGGGTACGGGTTCGGGGAGGGCTTCGGGTACGGCGTAGGGTATGGGTTAGGGTTAGGGTTAGGGTTAGTGTTAGGGTTAGGGCTCGGTTTAGGGTACGGGTTAGGATTAGGGTACGTGTTAGGGTTAGGGTAGGGGTTAGGGTTAGGGTACGCGTTAGGGTTAGGGTAGTGATTAAACCTATCCCACTCTCTAGATACCCCTTATCACATAAAGGAATATTATTTGGTTGTCGAGCCATGGAGAAGAGTTTAGACACTAGGATTAGATAAGGAACCCACCCATTATAAAGAAATCACATTAGGATTCTCTTTTTAAGCTGTTCCTTAAAACACTAGTGCTTAGGAAATCTATTGGAGGCAGAAGCAGTCAAGGGTAGCCTAGGGTTAGGGTTAGGCTTAGGGTTAGGCTTAGGGTACGTCTTAGGGTACGTGTTCGGGGAGGGCTTCGGGTATGGCGTAGGGTATTGGTTAGGGTTAGGGTTAGGGTTAGTGTTAGGTTTAGGGCTCGGTTTAGGGTACGGGTTAGGATTAGGGTACGTGTTAGGGTTAGGGTAGGGGTTAGGGTTAGGGTACGCGTTAGGGTTAGGGTAGTTATTAAACCTATCCCACTCTCTAGATACCCCTTAGCACGTAAAGGAATATTATTTGGGGGTCCAGCCATGGAGAAGAGTTTAGACACTAAGATAATATAAGGAACACACACATTATAAAGAAATCACATTAGGATTCTCTTTTTAAGCTGTTCCTTAAAACACTAGTGCTTAGGAAATCTATTGGAGGCAGAAGCAGTCAAGGGTAGCCTACGGTTAGGGTTAGGCTTAGGGTTAGGCTTAGGGTACGGCTTAGGGTACGGGTTCGGGAAGGGCTTCGGGTACGGCGTAGGGTATGGGTTAGGGTTAGGGTTAGGGTTAGTGTTAGGGATAGGCCTCGGTTTAGGGTACGGGTTAGGATTAGGGTACGTGTTAGGGTTAGGGTAGGGGTTAGGGTTAGGGTACGCGTTAGGGTTAGGGTAGTTATTAAACCTATCCCACTCTCTAGATACCCCTTAGCACGTAAAGGAATATTATTTGGGGGTCCAGCCATGGAGAAGAGTTTAGACACTAAGATAATATAAGGAACACACCCATTATAAAGAAATCACATTAGGATTCTCTTTTTAAGCTGTTCCTTAAAACACTAGTGCTTAGGAAATCTATTGGAGGCAGAAGCAGTCAAGGGTAGCCTAGGGTTAGGGTTAGGCTTAGGGTTAGGCTTAGGGTACGGCTTAGGGTACATGTTCGGGGAGGGCTTCGGGTATGGCGAAGGGTATGGGTTAGCGTTAGGGTTAAGGTTAGTGTTAGGGTTAGGGCTCGGTTTAGGGTACGGGTTAGGATTAGGGTACGTGTTAGGGTTAGGGTAGGGGTTAGGGTTAGGGTACGCGTTACGGATAGGGTAGTTATTAAACCTATCCCACTCTCTAGATACCCCTTAGCACGTAAAGGAATATTATTTGGGGGTCCAGCCATGGAGAAGAGTTTAGACACTAAGATAATATAAGGAACACACACATTATAAAGAAATCACATAAGGATTCTCTTTTTAAGCTGTTCCTTAAAACACTAGTGCTTAGGAAATCTATTGGAGGCAGAAGCAGTCAAGGGTAGCCTAGGGTTAGGGTTAGGCTTAGGGTTAGGCTTAGGGTACGGCTTAGGGTACGGGTTCGGGGAGGGCTTCGGGTATGGCGTAGGGTATGGTTTAGGGTTAGGGTTAGTGTTAGGGTTAGGGCTCGGTTTAGGGTACGGGTTAGGATTAGGGTACGTGTTAGTGTTAGGGTAGGGGTTAGGGTTAGGGTACGCGTTAGGGTTAGGGTAGTGATTAAACCTATCCCACTCTCTAGATACCCCTAAGCACATAAAGGAATATTATTTGGGGGTCCAGCCATGGAGAAGAGTTTAGACACTAGGATTAGATAAGGAACACACCCATTATAAAGAAATCACTTTAGGATTCTCTTTTTAAGCTGTTCCTTAAAACACTAGTGCTTAGGAAATCTATTTGAGGCAGAAGCAGTCAAGGGTAGCCTAGGGTTAGGGTTAGGCTTAGGGTTAGGCTTAGGGTACGGCTTAGGGTACGTGTTCGGGGAGGGCTCCGGGTACGGCGTAGGGTATGGGTTAGGGTTAGGGTTAGGATTAGTGTTAGGGTTAGGGCTCGGTTTAGGGTACGGGTTAGGATTAGGGTACGTGTTAGGGTTAGGGTAGGGGTTAGGGTTAGGGTACGCGTTACGGTTAGGGTAGTTATTAAACCTATCCCACTCTCTAGATACCCTTTAGCACGTAAAGGAATATTATTTGGGGGTCCAGCCATGGAGAAGAGTTTAGACACTAAGATAATATAAGGAACACACCCATTATAAAGAAATCACATTAGGATTCTCTTTTTAAGCTGTTCCTTAAAACACTAGTGCTTAGGAAATCTATTGGAGGCAGAAGCAGTCAAGGGTAGCCTAGGGTTAGGGTTAGGCTTAGGGTTAGGCTTAGGGTACGGCTTAGGGTACGGGTTCGGGGAGGGCTTCGGGTACGGCGTAGGGTATGGGTTAGGGTTAGGGTTAGGGTTAGTGTTAGGGTTAGGGCTAGGTTTAGGGTACGGGTTAGGTTTAGGGTACGTGTTAGGGTTAGGGTAGGGGTTAGGGTTAGGGTACGCGTTAGGGTTAGGGTAGTTATTAAACCTATCCCACTCTCTAGATACCCCTTAGCACGTAAAGGAATATTATTTGGGGGTCCAGCCATGGAGAAGAGTTTAGACACTAAGATAATATAAGGAACACACACATTATAAAGAAATCACATTAGGATTCTCTTTTTAAGCTGTTCCTTAAAACACTAGTGCTTAGGAAATCTATTGGAGGCAGAAGCAGTCAAGGGTAGCCTAGGGTTAGGGTTAGGCTTAGGGTTAGGCTTAGGGTACGGCTTAGGTTACGGGTTCGGGGAGGGCTTCGGGTACGGTGTAGGGTATGGGTTAGGGTTAGGGTTAGGGTTAGTGTTAGGGTTAGGGCTCGGTTTAGGGTACGGGTTAGGATTAGGGTACGTGTTAGGGTTAGGGTAGGGGTTAGCGTTAGGGTACGCGTTAGGGTTAGGGTAGTTATTAAACCTATCCCACTGTCTAGTTACCCCTTAGCACGTGAAGGAATATTATTTGGGGGTCCAGCCATGGAGAAGAGTTTAGACACTAAGATAATATAAGGAACACACACATTATAAAGAAATCACATTAGGATTCTCTTTTTAAGCTGTTCCTTAAAACACTAGTGCTTAGGAAATCTATTGGAGGCAGAAGCAGTCAAGGGTAGCCTAGGGTTAGGGTTAGGCTTAGGGTTAGGCTTAGGGTACGGCTTAGGGTACGTGTTCGGGGAGGGCTTCGGGTACGGCGTAGGGTATGGGTTAGGGTTAGGGTTAGGGTTAGTGTTAGGGTTAGGGTTCGGTTTAGGGTACGGGTTAGGATTAGGGTACGTGTTAGGGTTAAAGTAGGGGTTAGGGTTAGGGTACGCGTTACGGTTAGGGTAGTTATTAAACCTATCCCACTCTCTAGATAGCCCTTATCACGTAAAGGAATATTATTTGGGGGTCCAGCCATGGAGAAGAGTTTAGACACTAATATAATATAAGGAACACACACATTATAAAGAAATCACATTAGGATTCTCTTTTTAAGCTGTTCCTTAAAACACTAGTGCTTAGGAAATCTATTGGAGGCAGAAGCAGTCAAGGGTAGCCTAGGGTTAGGGTTAGGCTTAGGGTTAGGCTTAGGGTATGGCTTAGGTTACGGGTTCGGGGAGGGCTTCGGGTACGGTGTAGGGTATGGGTTAGGGTTAGGGTTAGGGTTAGTGTTAGGGTTAGGGCTCGGTTTAGGGTACGGGTTAGGATTAGGGTACGTGTTAGGGTTAGGGTAGGGGTTACCGTTAGGGTACGCGTTAGGGTTAGGGTAGTTATTAAACCTATCCCACTCTCTAGTTACCCCTTAGCACGTAAAGGAATATTATTTGGGGGTCCAGCCATGGAGAAGAATTTAGACACTAGGAAAAGATAAGGAACACACCCATTATAAAGAAATCACATTAGGATTCTCTATTTAAGCTGTTCCTTAAAACCCTAGTGCTTAGGTAATCTATTGGAGGCAGAAGCAGTCAAGGGTAGCCTAGGGTTAGGGTTAGGCTTAGGTTTAGGCTTACTGTACGGCTTAGGGTACGGGTTCGGGGAGGGCTTCGGGTACGGCGTAGGGTATGGGTTAGGGTTAGGGTTAGGGTTAGTGTTAGGGTTAGGGCTCGGTTTAGGGTACGGGTTAGGTTTAGGGTACGTGTTAGGGTTAGGGTAGGGGTTAGCGTTAGGGTACGCGTTAGGGTTAGGGTAGTTATTAAACCAATCCCACTCTCTAGATACCCCTTAGCACGTAAAGGAATATTATTTGGGGGTCCAGCCATGGAGAAGAGTTTAGACACTAGGATAAGATAAGGAACACACCCATTATAAAGAAATCACATTAGGATTCTCTTTTTAAGCTGTTCCTTAAAACACTAGTGCTTAGGAAATCTATTGGAGGCAGAAGCAGTCAAGGGTAGCCTAGGGTTAGGGTTAGGCTTAGGGTTAGGCTTAGGGTACGGCTTAGGGTACGGGTTCGGGGAGGGCTTCGGGTACGGCGTAGGGTATGGGTTAGGGTTAGTGTTAGGGTTAGTGTTAGGGTTAGGGCTCGGTTTACGTTACGGGTTAGGATTAGGGTACGTGTTAGGGTTAGGGTAGGGGTTAGGGTTAGGGTACGCGTTAGGGTTAGGGTAGTTATTAAACCTATCCCACTCTCTAGATACCCCTTAGCACGTAAAGGAATATTATTTGGGGGTCCAGCCATGGAGAAGAGTTTAGACACTAAGAGAATATAAGGAACACACACATTATAAAGAAATCACATTAGGATTCTCCTTTTAAGCTGTTCCTTAAAACACTAGTGCTTAGGAAATCTATTGGAGGCAGAAGCAGTCAAGTGTAGCCTAGGGTTAGGGTTAGGCTTAGGGTTAGGCTTAGGTTACGGCTTAGGTTACGGGTTCGGGGAGGGCTTCGGGTACGGCGTAGGTTATGGGTTAGGGTTAGGGTTAGGGTTAGTGTTAGGGTTAGGGCTCGGTTTAGGGTACGGGTTAGGATTAGGGTACGTTTTAGGGTTAGGGTAGGGGTTAGGGTTAGGGTACGCATTACGGTTAGTGTAGTTATTAAACCTATCCCACTCTCTAGATACCCCTTAGCACGTAAAGGAATATTATTTGGGGGTCCAGCCATGGAGAAGAGTTTAGACACTAGGAAAAGATAAGGAACACACCCATTATAAAGAAATCACATTAGGATTCTCTTTTTAAGCTGTTCCTTAAAACACTAGTGCTTAGGAAATCTACTGGAGGCAGAAGCAGTCAAGGGTAGCCTAGGGTTAGGGTTAGGCTTAGGGTTAGGCTTAGGGTACGGCTTAGGGTACGGGTTCGGGGAGGGCTTCGTGTACGGCGTAGGGTATGGGTTAGGGTTAGGGTTAGGGTTAGTGTTAGGGTTAGGGCTCGGTTTAGGGTACGGGTTAGGATTAGGGTACGTGTTAGTGTTAGGGTAGGGGTTAGGGTTAGGGTACGCGTTAGGGTTAGGGTAGGTATTAAACCTATCCCACTCTCTAGATACCCCTTAGCACGTAAAGGAATATTATTTGGGGGTCCAGCCATGGAGAAGAGTTTAGACACTAAGGTAATATAAGGAACACACACATTATAAAGAAATCACATTAGGATTCTCTTTTTAAGCTGTTCCTTAAAACACTAGTGCTTAGGAAATCTATTGGAGGCAGAAGCAGTCAAGGGTAGCCTAGGGTTAGGGTTAGGCTTAGGGTTAGGCTTAGGGTATGGCTTAGGTTACGGGTTCGGGGAGGGCTTCGGGTACGGCGTAGGGTATGGGTTAGGGTTAGGGTTAGGGTTAGTGTTAGGGTTAGGGCTCGGTTTAGGGTATGGGTTAGGATTAGGGTACGTGTTAGGGTTAGGGTAGTGATTAAACCTATCCCACTCTCTAGATACCCCTTAGCACATAAAGGAATATTATTTGGGGGTCCAGCCGTGCAGAAGAGTTTAGACACTAGGATTAGATAAGGAACACACCCATTATAAAGAAATCACATTAGGATTCTCTTTTTAAGCTCTTCCTTAAAACACTAGTGCTTAGGAAATCTATTGGAGGCAGAAGCAGTCAAGGGTAGCCTAGGGTTAGGGTTAGGCTTAGGGTTAGGCTTAGGGTACGGCTTAGGGTACGGGTTCGGGGAGGGCTTCGGGTACGGCGTAGGGTATGGGTTAGGGTTAGGGTTAGGGTTAGTGTTAGGGTTAGGGCTCGGTTTAGGGTACGGGTTAGGTTTAGGGTACGTGTTAGGGTTAGAGTAGGGGTTAGCGTTAGGGTACGCGTTAGGGTTAGGGTAGTTATTAAACCTATCCCACTCCCTAGTTACCCCTTAGCACGTAAAGGAATATTATTTGGGGGTCCAGCCATGGAGAAGAGTTTAGACACTAGGATAAGATAAGGAACACACCCATTATAAAGAAATCACATTAGGATTCTCTTTTTAAGCTGTTCCTTAAAACACTAGTGCTTAGGAAATCTATTGGAGGCAGAAGCAGTCAAGGGTAGCCTAGGGTTAGGGTTAGGCTTAGGGTTAGGCTTAGGGTACGGGTTCGGGGAGGGCTTCGGGTACGACGTAGGGTATGGGTTAGGGTTAGGGTTAGGGTTAGTGTTAGGGTTAGGGCTCGGTTTAGGGTACGGGTTAGGATTAGGGTACGTGTTAGGGTTAGGGTAGGGGTTAGGGTTAGGGTACGCGTTAGGGTTAGGGTAGTTATTAAACCTATCCCACTCTCTAGATACCCCTTAGCACGTAAAGGAATATTATTTGGGGGTCCAGCCATGGAGAAGAGTTTAGACACTAAGATAATATAAGGAACACACACATTATAAAGAAATCACATTAGGATTCTCTTTTTAAGCTGTTCCTTAAAACACTAGTGCTTAGGAAATCTATTGGAGGCAGAAGCAGTCAACGGTAGCCTAGGGTAAGGGTTAGGCTTAGGGTTAGGCTTAGGGTACGGATTAGGGTACGTGTTCGGGGAGGGCTTCGGGTACGGCGTAGGGTATGGGTTAGGGTTAGGGTTAGGGTTAGTGTTAGGGTTAGGGCTCGGTTTAGGGTACGTGTTAGGATTAGGGTACGTGTTAGGGTTAGGGTAGGGGTTAGGGTTAGGGTACGCGTTAGGGTTAGGGTAGTTATTAAACCTATCCCACTCTCTAGATACCCCTTAGCACGTAAAGGAATATTATTTGGGGGTCCAGCCATGGAGAAGAGTTTAGACACTAAGATAATATAAGGAACACACACATTATAAAGAAATCACATTAGGATTCTCTTTTTAAGCTGTTCCTTAAGACACTAGTGCTTAGGAAATCTATTGGAGGCAGAAGCAGTCAAGGGTAGCCTACGGTTAGGGTTAGGCTTAGGGTTAGGCTTAGGGTACGGCTTAGGGTACGGGTTCGGGAAGGGCTTCGGGAACGGCGTAGGGTATGGGTTAGGGTTAGGGTTAGGGTTAGTGTTAGGGATAGGCCTCGGTTTAGGGTACTGGTTAGGATTAGGGTACGTGTTAGGGTTAGGGTAGGGGTTAGGGTTAGGGTACGCATTAGGGTTAGGGTAGTTATTAAACCTATCCCACTCTAGATACCCCTTAGCACGTAAAGGAATATTATTTGGGGGTCCAGCCATGGAGAAGAGTTTAGACACTAAGATAATATAAGGAACACATACATTATAAAGAAATCACATTAGGATTCTCTTTTTAAGCTGTTCCTTAAAACACTAGTGCTTAGGAAATCTATTGGAGGCAGAAGCAGTCAAGGGTAGCCTAGGGTTAGGGTTAGGCTTAGGGTTAGGCTTAGGGTACGGCTTAGGGTACGTGTTCGGGGAGGGCTTCGGGTACGGCGTAGGGTATGGGTTAGGGTTAGGGTTAGGGTTAGTGTTAGGGTTAGGGCTCGGTTTAGGGTACGGGTTAGGCTTAGGGTACGTGTTAGGGTTAGAGTAGGGGTTAGGGTTAGGGTACGCGTTACGGTTAGGGTAGTTATTAAACCTATCCCACTCTCTAGATCGCCCTTAGCACGTAAAGGAATATTATTTGGGGGTCCAGCCATGGAGAAGAGTTTAGACACTAAGATAATATAAGGAACACACACATTATAAAGAAATCACATTAGGATTCTCTTTTTAAGCTGTTGCTTAAAACACTAGTGCTTAGGAAATCTATTGGAGGCAGAAGCAGTCAAGGGTAGCCTAGGGTTAGGGTTAGGCTTAGGGTTAGGCTTAGGGTACGGCTTAGGGTACGGGTTCGGGGAGGGCTTTGGGTACGGTGTAGGGTATGGGTTAGGGTTAGGGTTAGGGTTAGTGTTAGGGTTAGAGCTCGGTTTACGGTACGGGTTAGGATTAGGGTACGTGTTAGGGTTAGGGTAGGGGTTAGCGTTAGGGTACGCGTTAGGGTTAGGGTAGTTATTAAACCTATCCCACTCTCTAGTTACCCCTTAGCACATAAAGGAATATTATTTGGGTGTCCAGCCATGGAGAAGAGTTTAGACACTAGGATTAGATAAGGAACACACCCATTATAAAGAAATCACATTAGGATTCTCTTTTTAAGCTGTTCCTTAAAACACTAGTGCTTAGGAAATCTATTGGAGGCAGAAGCAGTCAAGGTTAGCCTAGGGTTAGGGTTAGGCTTAGGGTTAGGCTTAGGGTACGGCTTAGGGTACGTGTTCGGGGAGGGCTTCAGGTACGGCGTAGGGTATGGGTTAGGGTTAGGGTTAGGGTTAGTGTTCGGGTTAGGGCTCGGTTTAGGGTACGGGTTAGGATTAGGGTACGTTTTAGGGTTAGGGTAGGGGTTAGGTTTAGGGTACGCGTTACGGTTAGGGTAGTTATTAAACCTATCCCACTCTCTAGATACCCCTTAGCACGTAAAGGAATATTATTTGGGGGTCCAGCCATGGAGAAGAGTTTAGACACTAAGATAATATAAGGAACACACACATTATAAAGAAATCACATTAGGATTCTCTTTTTAAGCTGTTCCTTAAAACACTAGTGCTTAGGAAATCTATTGGAGGCAGAAGCAGTCAAGGGTAGCCTAGGGTTAGGGTTAGGCTTAGGGTTAGGCTTAGGGTACGGCTTAGGGTACGGGTTCGGGGAGGGCTTCGGGTACGGTGTAGGGTATGGGTTAGGGTTAGGGTTAGGGTTAGTGTTAGGGTTAGGGCTCGGTTTAGGGTACGGGTTA
The DNA here is from genome assembly GCF_965194825.1 of Balaenoptera physalus. Taxonomy (NCBI): domain Eukaryota; kingdom Metazoa; phylum Chordata; class Mammalia; order Artiodactyla; family Balaenopteridae; genus Balaenoptera; species Balaenoptera physalus. Next base: position 149,306 of record NW_028125898.1, on the reverse strand, counting down.
GGATTAGGGTACGTGTTAGGGTTAGGGTAGGGGTTAGCGTTAGGGTACGCGTTAGGGTTAGGGTAGTTATTAAACCTATCCCACTCTCTAGTTACCCCTTAGCACGTAAAGGAATATTATTTGGGGGTCCAGCCATGGAGAAGAGTTTAGACACTAGGAAAAGATAAGGAACACACCCATTATAAAGAAATCACATTAGGATTCTCTTTTTAAGCTGTTCCTTAAAACACTAGTGCTTAGGAAATCTATTGGAGGCAGAAGCAGTCAAGGGTAGCCTAGGGTTAGGGTTAGGCTTAGGGTTAGGCTTAGGGTACGGCTTAGGGTACGGGTTCGGGGAGGGCTTCGGGTACGGCGTAGGGTATGGGTTAGGGTTAGGGTTAGGGTTAGTGTTAGGGTTAGGGCTCGGTTTAGGGTACGGGTTAGGATTAGGGTACGTGTTAGGGTTAGGGTAGGGGTTAGGGTTAGGGTACGCGTTAGGGTTAGGGTAGTGATTAAACCTATCCCACTCTCTAGATACCCCTTAGCACATAAAGGAATATTATTTGGGGGTCCAGCCGTGCAGAAGAGTTTAGACACTAGGATTAGATAAGGAACACACCCATTATAAAGAAATCACATTAGGATTCTCTTTTTAAGCTCTTCCTTAAAACACTAGTGCTTAGGAAATCTATTGGAGGCAGAAGCAGTCAAGGGTAGCCTAGGGTTAGGGTTAGGCTTAGGGTTAGGCTTAGGGTACGGCTTAGGGTACGGGTTCGGGGAGGGCTTCGGGTACGGCGTAGGGTATGGGTTAGGGTTAGGGTTAGGGTTAGTGTTAGGGTTAGGGCTCGGTTTAGGGTACGGGTTAGGTTTAGGGTACGTGTTAGGGTTAGAGTAGGGGTTAGCGTTAGGGTACGCGTTAGGGTTAGGGTAGTTATTAAACCTATCCCACTCCCTAGTTACCCCTTAGCACGTAAAGGAATATTATTTGGGGGTCCAGCCATGGAGAAGAGTTTAGACACTAGGATAAGATAAGGAACACACCCATTATAAAGAAATCACATTAGGATTCTCTTTTTAAGCTGTTCCTTAAAACACTAGTGCTTAGGAAATCTATTGGAGGCAGAAGCAGTCAAGGGTAGCCTAGGGTTAGGGTTAGGCTTAGGGTTAGGCTTAGGGTACGGGTTCGGGGAGGGCTTCGGGTACGACGTAGGGTATGGGTTAGGGTTAGGGTTAGGGTTAGTGTTAGGGTTAGGGCTCGGTTTAGGGTACGGGTTAGGATTAGGGTACGTGTTAGGGTTAGGGTAGGGGTTAGGGTTAGGGTACGCGTTAGGGTTAGGGTAGTTATTAAACCTATCCCACTCTCTAGATACCCCTTAGCACGTAAAGGAATATTATTTGGGGGTCCAGCCATGGAGAAGAGTTTAGACACTAAGATAATATAAGGAACACACACATTATAAAGAAATCACATTAAGATTCTCTTTTTAAGCTTTTCCTTAAAACACTATTGCTTAGGAAATCTATTGGAGGCAGAAGCAGTCAACGGTAGCCTAGGGTAAGGGTTAGGCTTAGGGTTAGGCTTAGGGTACGGATTAGGGTACGTGTTCGGGGAGGGCTTCGGGTACGGCGTAGGGTATGGGTTAGGGTTAGGGTTAGGTTTAGTGTTAGGGTTAGGGCTCGGTTTAGGGTACGGGTTAGGATTAGGGTACGTGTTAGGGTTAGGGTAGGGGTTAGGGTTAGGGTACGCGTTAGGGTTAGGGTAGTTATTAAACCTATCCCACTCTCTAGATACCCCTTAGCATGTAAAGGAATATTATTTGGGGGTCCAGCCATGGAGAAGAGTTTAGACACTAAGATAATATAAGGAACACACACATTATAAAGAAATCACATTAGGATTCTCTTTTTAAGCTGTTCCTTAAAACACTAGTGCTTAGGAAATCTATTGGAGGCAGAAGCAGTCAAGGGTAGCCTACGGTTAGGGTTAGGCTTAGGGTTAGGTTTAGGGTACGGCTTAGGGTACGGGTTCGGGAAGGGCTTCGGGAACGGCGTAGGGTATGGGTTAGGGTTAGGGTTAGGGTTAGTGTTAGGGATAGGCCTCGGTTTAGGGTACGGGTTAGGATTAGGGTACGTGTTAGGGTTAGGGTAGGGGTTAGGGTTAGGGTACGCGTTAGGGTTAGGGTAGTTATTAAACCTATCCCACTCTAGATACCCCTTAGCACGTAAAGGAATATTATTTGGGGGTCCAGCCATGGAGAAGAGTTTAGACACTAAGATAATATAAGGAACACATACATTATAAAGAAATCACATTAGGATTCTCTTTTTAAGCTGTTCCTTAAAACACTAGTGCTTAGGAAATCTATTGGAGGCAGAAGCAGTCAAGGGTAGCCTAGGGTTAGGGTTAGGCTTAGGGTTAGGCTTAGGGTACGGCTTAGGGTACGTGTTCGGGGAGGGCTTCGGGTACGGCGTAGGGTATGGGTTAGGGTTAGGGTTAGGGTTAGTGTTAGGGTTAGGGCTCGGTTTAGGGTACGGGTTAGGCTTAGGGTACGTGTTAGGGTTAGAGTAGGGGTTAGGGTTAGGGTACGCGTTACGGTTAGGGTAGTTATTAAACCTATCCCACTCTCTAGATAGCCCTTAGCACGTAAAGGAATATTATTTGGGGGTCCAGCCATGGAGAAGAGTTTAGACACTAAGATAATATAAGGAACACACACATTATAAAGAAATCACATTAGGATTCTCTTTTTAAGCTGTTCCTTAAAACACTAGTGCTTAGGAAATCTATTGGAGGCAGAAGCAGTCAAGGGTAGCCTAGGGTTAGGGTTAGGCTTAGGGTTAGGCTTAGGGTACGGCTTAGGGTACGGGTTCGGGGAGGGCTTTGGGTACGGTGTAGGGTATGGGTTAGGGTTAGGGTTAGGGTTAGTGTTAGGGTTAGGGCTCGGTTTAGGGTACGGGTTAGGATTAGGGTACGTGTTAGGGTTAGGGTAGGGGTTAGCGTTAGGGTACGCGTTAGGGTTAGGGTAGTTATTAAACCTATCCCACTCTCTAGTTACCCCTTAGCACGTAAAGGAATATTATTTGGGGGTCCAGCCATGGAGAAGAGTTTAGACACTAGGAAAAGATAAGGAACACACCCATTATAAAGAAATCACATTAGGATTCTCTTTTTAAGCTGTTCCTTAAAACACTAGTGCTTAGGAAATCTATTGGAGGCAGAAGCAGTCAAGGGTAGCCTAGGGTTAGGGTTAGGCTTAGGGTTAGGCTTAGGGTACGGCTTAGGGTACGGGTTCGGGGAGGGCTTCGGGTACGGCGTAGGGTATGGGTTAGGGTTAGGGTTAGGGTTAGTGTTAGGGTTAGGGCTCGGTTTAGGGTACGGGTTAGGATTAGGGTACGTGTTAGGGTTAGGGTAGGGGTTAGGGTTAGGGTACGCGTTAGGGTTAGGGTAGTTATTAAACCTATCCCACTCTCTAGATACCCCTTAGCACGTAAAGCAATATTATTTGGGGGTCCAGCCATGGAGAAGAGTTTAGACACTAAGATAATATAAGGAACACACACATTATAAAGAAATCACATTAGGATTCTCTTTTTAAGCTGTTCCTTAAAACACTAGTGCTTAGGAAATCTATTGGAGGCAGAAGCAGTCAAGGGTAGCCTAGGGTTAGGGTTAGGCTTAGGGTTAGGCTTAGGGTACGGCTTAGGGTACGGGTTCGGGGAGGGCTTCGGGTACGGCGTAGGGTATGGGTTAGGGTTAGGGTTAGGGTTAGTGTTAGGGTTAGGGCTCGGTTTAGGGGACGGGTTAGGATTAGGGTACGTGTTAGGGTTAGGGTAGGGGTTAGGGTTAGGGTACGCATTAGGGTTAGGGTAGTTATTAAACCAATCCCACTCTCTAGATACCCCTTAGCACCTAAAGGAATATTATTTGGGGGTCCAGCCATGGAGAAGAGTTTAGACACTAAGATAATATAAGGAACACACCCATTATAAAGAAATCACATTAGGATTCTCTTTTTAAGCTGTTCCTTAAAACACTAGTGCTTAGGAAGTCTATTGGAGGCAGAAGCAGTCAAGGGTAGCCTAGGGTTAGGGTTAGGCTTAGGGTTAGGCTTAGGGTACGGCTTAGGTTACATGTTCGGGGAGGGCTTCGGGTATGGCGAAGGGTATGGGTTAGCGTTAGGGTTAAGGTTAGTGTTAGGGTTAGGGCTCGGTTTAGGGTACGGGTTAGGATTAGGGTACGTGTTAGGGTTAGGGTAGGGGTTAGGGTTAGGGTACGCGTTACGGATAGGGTAGTTATTAAACCTATCCCACTCTCTAGATACCCCTTAGCACGTAAAGGAATATTATTTGGGGGTCCAGCCATGGAGAAGAGTTTAGACACTAAGATAATATAAGGAACACACACATTATAAAGAAATCACATAAGGATTCTCTTTTTAAGCTGTTCCTTAAAACACTAGTGCTTAGGAAATCTATTGGAGGCAGAAGCAGTCAAGGGTAGCCTAGGGTTAGGGTTAGGCTTAGGGTTAGGCTTAGGGTATGGCTTAGGGTACGGGTTCGGGGAGGGCTTCGGGTATGGCGTAGGGTATGGTTTAGGGTTAGGGTTAGTGTTAGGGTTAGGGCTCGGTTTAGGGTACGGGTTAGGATTAGGGTACGTGTTATTGTTAGGGTAGGGGTTAGGGTTAGGGTACGCGTTAGGGTTAGGGTAGTGATTAAACCTATCCCACTCTCTAGATACCCCTAAGCACATAAAGGAATATTATTTGGGGGTCCAGCCATGGAGAAGAGTTTAGACACTAGGATTAGATAAGGAACATACCCATTATAAAGAAATCACTTTAGGATTCTCTTTTTAAGCTGTTCCTTAAAACACTAGTGCTTAGGAAATCTATTGGAGGCAGAAGCAGTCAAGGGTAGCCTAGGGTTAGGGTTAGGCTTAGGGTTAGGCTTAGGGTACGGCTTAGGGTACGTGTTCGGGGAGGGCTTCGGGTACGGCGTAGGGTATGGGTTAGGGTTAGGGTTAGGGTTAGTGTTAGGGTTATGGCTCGGTTTAGGGTACGGGTTAGGATTAGGGTACGTGTTAGGGTTAGGGTAGGGGTTAGGGTTAGGGTACGCGTTACGGTTAGGGTAGTTATTAAACCTATCCCACTCTCTAGATACCCCTTAGCACGTAAAGGAATATTATTTGGGGGTCCAGCCATGGAGAAGAGTTTAGACACTAAGATAATATAAGGAACACACCCATTATAAAGAAATCACATTAGGATTCTCTTTATAAGCTGTTCCTTAAAACACTAGTGCTTAGGAAATCTATTGGAGGCAGAAGCAGTCAAGGGTAGCCTAGGGTTAGGGTTAGGCTTAGGGTTAGGCTTAGGGTACGGCTTAGGGTACGGGTTCGGGGAGGGCTTCGGGTACGGCGTAGGGTATGGGTTAGGGTTAGGGTTAGGGTTAGTGTTAGGGTTAGGGCTAGGTTTAGGGTACGGGTTAGGTTTAGGGTACGTGTTAGGGTTAGGTTAGGGGTTAGGGTTAGGGTACGCGTTAGGGTTAGGGTAGTTATTAAACCTATCCCACTCTCTAGATACCCGTTAGCACGTAAAGGAATATTATTTGGGGGTCCAGCCATGGAGAAGAGTTTAGACACTAAGATAATATAAGGAACACACACATTATAAAGAAATCACATTAGGATTCTCTTTTTAAGCTGTTCCTTAAAACACTAGTGCTTAGGAAATCTATTGGAGGCAGAAGCAGTCAAGGGTAGCCTAGGGTTAGGGTTAGGCTTAGGGTTAGGCTTAGGGTACGGCTTAGGGTACGGGTTCGGGGAGGGCTTCGGGTACGGCGTAGGGTATGGGTTAGGGTTAGGGTTAGGGTTAGTGTTAGGGTTAGGGCTCGGTTTAGGGTACGGGTTAGGATTAGGGTACGTGTTAGGGTTAGGGTAGGGGTTAGGGTTAGGGTACGCGTTAGGGTTAGGGTAGTGATTAAACCTATCCCACTCTCTAGATACCCCTTAGCACATAAAGGAATATTATTTGGTTGTCGAGCCATGGAGAAGAGTTTAGACACTAGGATTAGATAAGGAACCCACCCATTATAAAGAAATCACATTAGGATTCTCTTTTTAAGCTGTTCCTTAAAACACTAGTGCTTAGGAAATCTATTGGAGGCAGAAGCAGTCAAGGGTAGCCTAGGGTTAGGGTTAGGCTTAGGGTTAGGCTTAGGGTACGTCTTAGGGTACGTGTTCGGGGAGGGCTTCGGGTATGGCGTAGGGTATTGGTTAGGGTTAGGGTTAGGGTTAGTGTTAGGTTTAGGGCTCGGTTTAGGGTACGGGTTAGGATTAGGGTACGTGTTAGGGTTAGGGTAGGGGTTAGGGTTAGGGTACGCGTTAGGGTTAGGGTAGTTATTAAACCTATCCCACTCTCTAGATACCCCTTAGCACGTAAAGGAATATTATTTGGGGGTCCAGCCATGGAGAAGAGTTTAGACACTAAGATAATATAAGGAACACACACATTATAAAGAAATCACATTAGGATTCTCTTTTTAAGCTGTTCCTTAAAACACTAGTGCTTAGGAAATCTATTGGAGGCAGAAGCAGTCAAGGGTAGCCTACGGTTAGGGTTAGGCTTAGGGTTAGGCTTAGGGTACGGCTTAGGGTACGGGTTCGGGAAGGGCTTCGGGTACGGCGTAGGGTATGGGTTAGGGTTAGGGTTAGGGTTAGTGTTAGGGATAGGCCTCGGTTTAGGGTACGGGTTAGGATTAGGGTACGTGTTAGGGTTAGGGTAGGGGTTAGGGTTAGGGTACGCGTTAGGGTTAGGGTAGTTATTAAACCTATCCCACTCTCTAGATACCCCTTAGCACGTAAAGGAATATTATTTGGGGGTCCAGCCATGGAGAAGAGTTTAGACACTAAGATAATATAAGGAACACACCCATTATAAAGAAATCACATTAGGATTCTCTTTTTAAGCTGTTCCTTAAAACACTAGTGCTTAGGAAATCTATTGGAGGCAGAAGCAGTCAAGGGTAGCCTAGGGTTAGGGTTAGGCTTAGGGTTAGGCTTAGGGTACGGCTTAGGGTACATGTTCGGGGAGGGCTTCGGGTATGGCGAAGGGTATGGGTTAGCGTTAGGGTTAAGGTTAGTGTTAGGGTTAGGGCTCGGTTTAGGGTACGGGTTAGGATTAGGGTACGTGTTAGGGTTAGGGTAGGGGTTAGGGTTAGGGTACGCGTTACGGATAGGGTAGTTATTAAACCTATCCCACTCTCTAGATACCCCTTAGCACGTAAAGGAATATTATTTGGGGGTCCAGCCATGGAGAAGAGTTTAGACACTAAGATAATATAAGGAACACACACATTATAAAGAAATCACATAAGGATTCTCTTTTTAAGCTGTTCCTTAAAACACTAGTGCTTAGGAAATCTATTGGAGGCAGAAGCAGTCAAGGGTAGCCTAGGGTTAGGGTTAGGCTTAGGGTTAGGCTTAGGGTATGGCTTAGGGTACGGGTTCGGGGAGGGCTTCGGGTATGGCGTAGGGTATGGTTTAGGGTTAGGGTTAGTGTTAGGGTTAGGGCTCGGTTTAGGGTACGGGTTAGGATTAGGGTACGTGTTAGTGTTAGGGTAGGGGTTAGGGTTAGGGTACGCGTTAGGGTTAGGGTAGTGATTAAACCTATCCCACTCTCTAGATACCCCTAAGCACATAAAGGAATATTATTTGGGGGTCCAGCCATGGAGAAGAGTTTAGACACTAGGATTAGATAAGGAACACACCCATTATAAAGAAATCACTTTAGGATTCTCTTTTTAAGCTGTTCCTTAAAACACTAGTGCTTAGGAAATCTATTTGAGGCAGAAGCAGTCAAGGGTAGCCTAGGGTTAGGGTTAGGCTTAGGGTTAGGCTTAGGGTACGGCTTAGGTTACGGGTTCGGGGAGGGCTTCGGGTACGGTGTAGGGTATGGGTTAGGGTTAGGGTTAGGGTTAGTGTTAGGGTTAGGGCTCGGTTTAGGGTACGGGTTAGGATTAGGGTACGTGTTAGGGTTAGGGTAGGGGTTAGCGTTAGGGTACGCGTTAGGGTTAGGGTAGTTATTAAACCTATCCCACTCTCTAGTTACCCCTTAGCACGTAAAGGAATATTATTTGGGGGTCCAGCCATGGAGAAGAGTTTAGACACTAGGAAAAGATAAGGAACACACCCATTATAAAGAAATCACATTAGGATTCTCTTTTTAAGCTGTTCCTTAAAACCCTAGTGCTTAGGAAATCTATTGGAGGCAGAAGCAGTCAAGGGTAGCCTAGGGTTAGGGTTAGGCTTAGGGTTAGGCTTATTGTACGGCTTAGGGTACGGGTTCGGGGAGGGCTTCGGGTACGGCGTAGGGTATGGGTTAGGGTTAGGGTTAGCGTTAGTGTTAGGGTTAGGGCTCGGTTTAGGGTACGGGTTAGGTTTAGGGTACGTGTTAGGGTTAGGGTAAGGGTTAGCGTTAGGGTACGCGTTAGGGTTAGGGTAGTTATTAAACCAATCCCACTCTCTAGATACCCCTTAGCACGTAAAGGAATATTATTTGGGGGTCCAGCCATGGAGAAGAGTTTAGACACTAAGATAATATAAGGAACACACCCATTATAAAGAAATCACATTAGGATTCTCTTTATAAGCTGTTCCTTAAAACACTAGTGCTTAGGAAATCTATTGGAGGCAGAAGCAGTCAAGGGTAGCCTAGGGTTAGGGTTAGGCTTAGGGTTAGGCTTAGGGTACGGCTTAGGGTACGGGTTCGGGGAGGGCTTCGGGTACGGCGTAGGGTATGGGTTAGGGTTAGGGTTAGGGTTAGTGTTAGGGTTAGGGCTAGGTTTAGGGTACGGGTTAGGTTTAGGGTACGTGTTAGGGTTAGGTTAGGGGTTAGGGTTAGGGTACGCGTTAGGGTTAGGGTAGTTATTAAACCTATCCCACTCTCTAGATACCCGTTAGCACGTAAAGGAATATTATTTGGGGGTCCAGCCATGGAGAAGAGTTTAGACACTAAGATAATATAAGGAACACACACATTATAAAGAAATCACATTAGGATTCTCTTTTTAAGCTGTTCCTTAAAACACTAGTGCTTAGGAAATCTATTGGAGGCAGAAGCAGTCAAGGGTAGCCTAGGGTTAGGGTTAGGCTTAGGGTTAGGCTTAGGGTACGGCTTAGGGTACGGGTTCGGGGAGGGCTTCGGGTACGGCGTAGGGTATGGGTTAGGGTTAGGGTTAGGGTTAGTGTTAGGGTTAGGGCTCGGTTTAGGGTACGGGTTAGGATTAGGGTACGTGTTAGGGTTAGGGTAGGGGTTAGGGTTAGGGTACGCGTTAGGGTTAGGGTAGTGATTAAACCTATCCCACTCTCTAGATACCCCTTAGCACATAAAGGAATATTATTTGGTTGTCGAGCCATGGAGAAGAGTTTAGACACTAGGATTAGATAAGGAACCCACCCATTATAAAGAAATCACATTAGGATTCTCTTTTTAAGCTGTTCCTTAAAACACTAGTGCTTAGGAAATCTATTGGAGGCAGAAGCAGTCAAGGGTAGCCTAGGGTTAGGGTTAGGCTTAGGGTTAGGCTTAGGGTACGTCTTAGGGTACGTGTTCGGGGAGGGCTTCGGGTATGGCGTAGGGTATTGGTTAGGGTTAGGGTTAGGGTTAGTGTTAGGTTTAGGGCTCGGTTTAGGGTACGGGTTAGGATTAGGGTACGTGTTAGGGTTAGGGTAGGGGTTAGGGTTAGGGTACGCGTTAGGGTTAGGGTAGTTATTAAACCTATCCCACTCTCTAGATACCCCTTAGCACGTAAAGGAATATTATTTGGGGGTCCAGCCATGGAGAAGAGTTTAGACACTAAGATAATATAAGGAACACACACATTATAAAGAAATCACATTAGGATTCTCTTTTTAAGCTGTTCCTTAAAACACTAGTGCTTAGGAAATCTATTGGAGGCAGAAGCAGTCAAGGGTAGCCTACGGTTAGGGTTAGGCTTAGGGTTAGGCTTAGGGTACGGCTTAGGGTACGGGTTCGGGAAGGGCTTCGGGTACGGCGTAGGGTATGGGTTAGGGTTAGGGTTAGGGTTAGTGTTAGGGATAGGCCTCGGTTTAGGGTACGGGTTAGGATTAGGGTACGTGTTAGGGTTAGGGTAGGGGTTAGGGTTAGGGTACGCGTTAGGGTTAGGGTAGTTATTAAACCTATCCCACTCTCTAGATACCCCTTAGCACGTAAAGGAATATTATTTGGGGGTCCAGCCATGGAGAAGAGTTTAGACACTAAGATAATATAAGGAACACACCCATTATAAAGAAATCACATTAGGATTCTCTTTTTAAGCTGTTCCTTAAAACACTAGTGCTTAGGAAATCTATTGGAGGCAGAAGCAGTCAAGGGTAGCCTAGGGTTAGGGTTAGGCTTAGGGTTAGGCTTAGGGTACGGCTTAGGGTACATGTTCGGGGAGGGCTTCGGGTATGGCGAAGGGTATGGGTTAGCGTTAGGGTTAAGGTTAGTGTTAGGGTTAGGGCTCGGTTTAGGGTACGGGTTAGGATTAGGGTACGTGTTAGGGTTAGGGTAGGGGTTAGGGTTAGGGTACGCGTTACGGATAGGGTAGTTATTAAACCTATCCCACTCTCTAGATACCCCTTAGCACGTAAAGGAATATTATTTGGGGGTCCAGCCATGGAGAAGAGTTTAGACACTAAGATAATATAAGGAACACACACATTATAAAGAAATCACATAAGGATTCTCTTTTTAAGCTGTTCCTTAAAACACTAGTGCTTAGGAAATCTATTGGAGGCAGAAGCAGTCAAGGGTAGCCTAGGGTTAGGGTTAGGCTTAGGGTTAGGCTTAGGGTATGGCTTAGGGTACGGGTTCGGGGAGGGCTTCGGGTATGGCGTAGGGTATGGTTTAGGGTTAGGGTTAGTGTTAGGGTTAGGGCTCGGTTTAGGGTACGGGTTAGGATTAGGGTACGTGTTAGTGTTAGGGTAGGGGTTAGGGTTAGGGTACGCGTTAGGGTTAGGGTAGTGATTAAACCTATCCCACTCTCTAGATACCCCTAAGCACATAAAGGAATATTATTTGGGGGTCCAGCCATGGAGAAGAGTTTAGACACTAGGATTAGATAAGGAACACACCCATTATAAAGAAATCACTTTAGGATTCTCTTTTTAAGCTGTTCCTTAAAACACTAGTGCTTAGGAAATCTATTTGAGGCAGAAGCAGTCAAGGGTAGCCTAGGGTTAGGGTTAGGCTTAGGGTTAGGCTTAGGGTACGGCTTAGGTTACGGGTTCGGGGAGGGCTTCGGGTACGGTGTAGGGTATGGGTTAGGGTTAGGGTTAGGGTTAGTGTTAGGGTTAGGGCTCGGTTTAGGGTACGGGTTAGGATTAGGGTACGTGTTAGGGTTAGGGTAGGGGTTAGCGTTAGGGTACGCGTTAGGGTTAGGGTAGTTATTAAACCTATCCCACTCTCTAGTTACCCCTTAGCACGTAAAGGAATATTATTTGGGGGTCCAGCCATGGAGAAGAGTTTAGACACTAGGAAAAGATAAGGAACACACCCATTATAAAGAAATCACATTAGGATTCTCTTTTTAAGCTGTTCCTTAAAACCCTAGTGCTTAGGAAATCTATTGGAGGCAGAAGCAGTCAAGGGTAGCCTAGGGTTAGGGTTAGGCTTAGGGTTAGGCTTATTGTACGGCTTAGGGTACGGGTTCGGGGAGGGCTTCGGGTACGGCGTAGGGTATGGGTTAGGGTTAGGGTTAGCGTTAGTGTTAGGGTTAGGGCTCGGTTTAGGGTACGGGTTAGGTTTAGGGTACGTGTTAGGGTTAGGGTAAGGGTTAGCGTTAGGGTACGCGTTAGGGTTAGGGTAGTTATTAAACCAATCCCACTCTCTAGATACCCCTTAGCACGTAAAGGAATATTATTTGGGGGTCCAGCCATGGAGAAGAGTTTAGACACTAGGATAAGATAAGGAACACACCCATTATAAAGAAATCACATTAGGATTCTCTTTTTAAGCTGTTCCTTAAAACACTAGTGCTTAGGAAATCTATTGGAGGCAGAAGCAGTCAAGGGTAGCCTAGGGTTAGGGTTAGGCTTAGGGTTAGGCTTAGGTTACGGCTTAGGTTACGGGTTCGGGGAGGGCTTCGGGTACGGCGTAGGGTATGGGTTAGGGTTAGGGTTAGTGTTAGGGTTAGGGCTCGGTTTAGGGTACGTGTTAGGATTAGGGTACGTGTTAGGGTTAGGGTAGGGGTTAGGGTTAGGGTACGTGTTAGGGTTAGGGTAGTGATTAAACCTATCCCACTCTCTAGATACACCTTAGCACATAAAGGAATATTATTTGGGGGTCCAGCCATGGAGAAGAGTTTAGACACTAGGATTAGATAGGGGAACACACCCATTATAAAGAAATCACATTAGGATTCTCTTTTTAAGCTGTTCCTTAAAACACTAGTGCTTAGGAAATCTATTGGAGGCAGAAGCAGTCAATGGTAGCCTAGGGTTAGGGTTAGGCTTAGGGTTAGGCTTAGGGTACGGCTTAGGGTACGTGTTCGGGGAGGGCTTCGGGTACGGCGTAGGGTATGGGTTAGGGTTAGGGTTAGGGTTAGTGTTAGGGTTAGGGCTCGGTTTAGGGTACGGGTTAGGATTAGGGTACGTTTTAGGGTTAGGGTAGGGGTTAGGGTTAGGGTACGCGTTACGGTTAGGGTAGTTATTAAACCTATCCCACTCTCTAGATACCCCTTAGCACGTAAAGGAATATTATTTGGGGGTCCAGCCATGGAGAAGAGTTTAGACACTAAGATAATATAAGGAACACACACATTATAAAGAAATCACATTAGGATTCTCTTTTTAAGCTGTTCCTTAAAACACTAGTGCTTAGGAAATCTATTGGAGGCAGAAGCAGTCAAGGGTAGCCTAGGGTTAGGGTTAGGCTTAGGGTTAGGCTTAGGGTACGGCTTAGGGTACGGGTTCGGGGAGGGCTTCGGGTACGGTGTAGGGTATGGGTTAGGGTTAGGGTTAGGGTTAGTGTTAGGGTTAGGGCTCGGTTTAGGGTACGGGTTAGGATTAGGGTACGTGTTAGGGTTAGGGTAGGGGTTAGCGTTAGGGTACGCGTTAGGGTTAGGGTAGTTATTAAACCTATCCCACTCTCTAGTTACCCCTTAGCACGTAAAGGAATATTATTTGGGGGTCCAGCCATGGAGAAGAGTTTAGACACTAGGAAAAGATAAGGAACACACCCATTATAAAGAAATCACATTAGGATTCTCTTTTTAAGCTGTTCCTTAAAACACTAGTGCTTAGGAAATCTATTGGAGGCAGAAGCAGTCAAGGGTAGCCTAGGGTTAGGGTTAGGCTTAGGGTTAGGCTTAGGGTACGGCTTAGGGTACGGGTTCGGGGAGGGCTTCGGGTACGGCGTAGGGTATGGGTTAGGGTTAGTGTTAGGGTTAGGGCTCGGTTTAGGGTACGGGTTAGGATTAGGGTACGTGTTAGTGTTAGGGTAGGGGTTAGGGTTAGGGTACGCGTTAGGGTTAGGATAGGTATTAAACCTATCCCACTCTCTAGATACCCCTTAGCACGTAAAGGAATATTATTTGGGGGTTCAGCCATGGAGAAGAGTTTAGACACTAAGGTAATATAAGGAACACACACATTATAAAGAAATCACATTAGGATTCTCTTTTTAAGCTGTTCCTTAAAACACTAGTGCTTAGGAAATCTATTGGAGGCAGAAGCAGTCAAGGGTAGCCTAGGGTTAGGTTTAGGCTTAGGGTTAGGCTTAGGGTACGGCTTAGGGTTCGGGTTCGGGGAGGGCTTCGGGTACGGCGTAGGGTATGGGTTAGGGTTAGGGTTAGGGTTAGTGTTAGGGTTAGGGTTCGGTTTAGGGTACGGGTTAGGATTAGGGTACGTGTTAGGGTTAGAGTAGGGGTTAGGGTTAGGGTACGCGTTACGGTTAGGGTAGTTATTAAACCTATCCCACTCTCTAGATAGCCCTTAGCACGTAAAGGAATATTATTTGGGGGTCCAGCCATGGAGAAGAGTTTAGACACTAAGATAATATAAGGAACACACACATTATAAAGAAATCACATTAGGATTCTCTTTTTAAGCTGTTCCTTAAAACACTAGTGCTTAGGAAATCTATTGGAGGCAGAAGCAGTCAAGGGTAGCCTAGGGTTAGGGTTAGGCTTAGGGTTAGGCTTAGGGTATGGCTTAGGTTACGGGTTCGGGGAGGGCTTCGGGTACGGTGTAGGGTATGGGTTAGGGTTAGGGTTAGGGTTAGTGTTAGGGTTAGGGCTCGGTTTAGGGTACGGGTTAGGATTAGGGTACGTGTTAGGGTTAGGGTAGGGGTTACCGTTAGGGTACGCGTTAGGGTTAGGGTAGTTATTAAACCTATCCCACTCTCTAGTTACCCCTTAGCACGTAAAGGAATATTATTTGGGGGTCCAGCCATGGAGAAGAATTTAGACACTAGGAAAAGATAAGGAACACACCCATTATAAAGAAATCACATTAGGATTCTCTATTTAAGCTGTTCCTTAAAACCCTAGTGCTTAGGTAATCTATTGGAGGCAGAAGCAGTCAAGGGTAGCCTAGGGTTAGGGTTAGGCTTAGGTTTAGGCTTACTGTACGGCTTAGGGTACGGGTTCGGGGAGGGCTTCGGGTACGGCGTAGGGTATGGGTTAGGGTTAGGGTTAGGGTTAGTGTTAGGGTTAGGGCTCGGTTTAGGGTACGGGTTAGGTTTAGGGTACGTGTTAGGGTTAGGGTAGGGGTTAGCGTTAGGGTACGCGTTAGGGTTAGGGTAGTTATTAAACCAATCCCACTCTCTAGATACCCCTTAGCACGTAAAGGAATATTATTTGGGGGTCCAGCCATGGAGAAGAGTTTAGACACTAGGATAAGATAAGGAACACACCCATTATAAAGAAATCACATTAGGATTCTCTTTTTAAGCTGTTCCTTAAAACACTAGTGCTTAGGAAATCTATTGGAGGCAGAAGCAGTCAAGGGTAGCCTAGGGTTAGGGTTAGGCTTAGGGTTAGGCTTAGGGTACGGCTTAGGGTACGGGTTCGGGGAGGGCTTCGGGTACGGCGTAGGGTATGGGTTAGGGTTAGTGTTAGGGTTAGTGTTAGGGTTAGGGCTCGGTTTACGTTACGGGTTAGGATTAGGGTACGTGTTAGGGTTAGGGTAGGGGTTAGGGTTAGGGTACGCGTTAGGGTTAGGGTAGTTATTAAACCTATCCCACTCTCTAGATACCCCTTAGCACGTAAAGGAATATTATTTGGGGGTCCAGCCATGGAGAAGAGTTTAGACACTAAGAGAATATAAGGAACACACACATTATAAAGAAATCACATTAGGATTCTCTTTTTAAGCTGTTCCTTAAAACACTAGTGCTTAGGAAATCTATTGGAGGCAGAAGCAGTCAAGTGTAGCCTAGGGTTAGGGTTAGGCTTAGGGTTAGGCTTAGGTTACGGCTTAGGTTACGGGTTCGGGGAGGGCTTCGGGTACGGCGTAGGTTATGGGTTAGGGTTAGGGTTAGGGTTAGTGTTAGGGTTAGGGCTCGGTTTAGGGTACGGGTTAGGATTAGGGTACGTTTTAGGGTTAGGGTAGGGGTTAGGGTTAGGGTACGCGTTACGGTTAGTGTAGTTATTAAACCTATCCCACTCTCTAGATACCCCTTAGCACGTAAAGGAATATTATTTGGGGGTCCAGCCATGGAGAAGAGTTTAGACACTAGGAAAAGATAAGGAACACACCCATTATAAAGAAATCACATTAGGATTCTCTTTTTAAGCTGTTCCTTAAAACACTAGTGCTTAGGAAATCTATTGGAGGCAGAAGCAGTCAAGGGTAGCCTAGGGTTAGGGTTAGGCTTAGGGTTAGGCTTAGGGTACGGCTTAGGGTACGGGTTCGGGGAGGGCTTCGTGTACGGCGTAGGGTATGGGTTAGGGTTAGGGTTAGGGTTAGTGTTAGGGTTAGGGCTCAGTTTAGGGTACGGGTTAGGATTAGGGTACGTGTTAGTGTTAGGGTAGGGGTTAGGGTTAGGGTACGCGTTAGGGTTAGGGTAGGTATTAAACCTATCCCACTCTCTAGATACCCCTTAGCACGTAAAGGAATATTATTTGGGGGTCCAGCCATGGAGAAGAGTTTAGACACTAAGGTAATATAAGGAACACACACATTATAAAGAAATCACATTAGGATTCTCTTTTTAAGCTGTTCCTTAAAACACTAGTGCTTAGGAAATCTATTGGAGGAAGAAGCAGTCAAGGGTAGCCTAGGGTTAGGGTTAGGCTTAGGGTTAGGCTTAGGGTATGGCTTAGGGTACGGGTTCGGGGAGGGCTTCGGGTACGGCGTAGGGTATGGGTTAGGGTTAGGGTTAGGGTTAGTGTTAGGGTTAGGGCTCGGTTTAGGGTATGGGTTAGGATTAGGGTACGTGTTAGGGTTAGGGTAGTGATTAAACCTATCCCACTCTCTAGATACCCCTTAGCACATAAAGGAATATTATTTGGGGGTCCAGCCGTGCAGAAGAGTTTAGACACTAGGATTAGATAAGGAACACACCCATTATAAAGAAATCACATTAGGATTCTCTTTTTAAGCTCTTCCTTAAAACACCAGTGCTTAGGAAATCTATTGGAGGCAGAAGCAGTCAAGGGTAGCCTAGGGTTAGGGTTAGGCTTAGGGTTAGGCTTAGGGTACGGCTTAGGGTACGGGTTCGGGGAGGGCTTCGGGTACGGCGTAGGGTATGGGTTAGGGTTAGGGTTAGGGTTAGTGTTAGGGTTAGGGCTCGGTTTAGGGTACGGGTTAGGTTTAGGGTACGTGTTAGGGTTAGAGTAGGGGTTAGCGTTAGGGTACGCGTTAGGGTTAGGGTAGTTATTAAACCTATCCCACTCCCTAGTTACCCCTTAGCACGTAAAGGAATATTATTTGGGGGTCCAGCCATGGAGAAGAGTTTAGACACTAGGATAAGATAAGGAACACACCCATTATAAAGAAATCACATTAGGATTCTCTTTTTAAGCTGTTCCTTAAAACACTAGTGCTTAGGAAATCTATTGGAGGCAGAAGCAGTCAAGGGTAGCCTAGGGTTAGGGTTAGGCTTAGGGTTAGGCTTAGGGTACGGGTTCGGGGAGGGCTTCGGGTACGACGTAGGGTATGGGTTAGGGTTAGGGTTAGGGTTAGTGTTAGGGTTAGGGCTCGGTTTAGGGTACGGGTTAGGATTAGGGTACGTGTTAGGGTTAGGGTAGGGGTTAGGGTTAGGGTACGCGTTAGGGTTAGGGTAGTTATTAAACCTATCCCACTCTCTAGATACCCCTTAGCACGTAAAGGAATATTATTTGGGGGTCCAGCCATGGAGAAGAGTTTAGACACTAAGATAATATAAGGAACACACACATTATAAAGAAATTACATTAGGATTCTCTTTTTAAGCTGTTCCTTAAAACACTAGTGCTTAGGAAATCTATTGGAGGCAGAAGCAGTCAAGGGTAGCCTAGGGTTAGGGTTAGGCTTAGGGTTAGGCTTAGGTTACGGCTTAGGTTACGGGTTCGGGGAGGGCTTCGGGTACGGCGTAGGGTATGGGTTAGGGTTAGGGTTAGTGTTAGGGTTAGGGCTCGGTTTAGGGTACGTGTTAGGATTAGGGTACGTGTTAGGGTTAGGGTAGGGGTTAGGGTTAGGGTACGTGTTAGGGTTAGGGTAGTGATTAAACCTATCCCACTCTCTAGATACACCTTAGCACATAAAGGAATATTATTTGGGGGTCCAGCCATGGAGAAGAGTTTAGACACTAGGATTAGATAGGGGAACACACCCATTATAAAGAAATCACATTAGGATTCTCTTTTTAAGCTGTTCCTTAAAACACTAGTGCTTAGGAAATCTATTGGAGGCAGAAGCAGTCAATGGTAGCCTAGGGTTAGGGTTAGGCTTAGGGTTAGGCTTAGGGTACGGCTTAGGGTACGTGTTCGGGGAGGGCTTCGGGTACGGCGTAGGGTATGGGTTAGGGTTAGGGTTAGGGTTAGTGTTAGGGTTAGGGCTCGGTTTAGGGTACGGGTTAGGATTAGGGTACGTTTTAGGGTTAGGGTAGGGGTTAGGGTTAGGGTACGCGTTACGGTTAGGGTAGTTATTAAACCTATCCCACTCTCTAGATACCCCTTAGCACGTAAAGGAATATTATTTGGGGGTCCAGCCATGGAGAAGAGTTTAGACACTAAGATAATATAAGGAACACACACATTATAAAGAAATCACATTAGGATTCTCTTTTTAAGCTGTTCCTTAAAACACTAGTGCTTAGGAAATCTATTGGAGGCAGAAGCAGTCAAGGGTAGCCTAGGGTTAGGGTTAGGCTTAGGGTTAGGCTTAGGGTACGGCTTAGGGTACGGGTTCGGGGAGGGCTTCGGGTACGGTGTAGGGTATGGGTTAGGGTTAGGGTTAGGGTTAGTGTTAGGGTTAGGGCTCGGTTTAGGGTACGGGTTAGGATTAGGGTACGTGTTAGGGTTAGGGTAGGGGTTAGCGTTAGGGTACGCGTTAGGGTTAGGGTAGTTATTAAACCTATCCCACTCTCTAGTTACCCCTTAGCACGTAAAGGAATATTATTTGGGGGTCCAGCCATGGAGAAGAGTTTAGACACTAGGAAAAGATAAGGAACACACCCATTATAAAGAAATCACATTAGGATTCTCTTTTTAAGCTGTTCCTTAAAACACTAGTGCTTAGGAAATCTATTGGAGGCAGAAGCAGTCAAGGGTAGCCTAGGGTTAGGGTTAGGCTTAGGGTTAGGCTTAGGGTACGGCTTAGGGTACGGGTTCGGGGAGGGCTTCGGGTACGGCGTAGGGTATGGGTTAGGGTTAGTGTTAGGGTTAGGGCTCGGTTTAGGGTACGGGTTAGGATTAGGGTACGTGTTAGTGTTAGGGTAGGGGTTAGGGTTAGGGTACGCGTTAGGGTTAGGATAGGTATTAAACCTATCCCACTCTCTAGATACCCCTTAGCACGTAAAGGAATATTATTTGGGGGTTCAGCCATGGAGAAGAGTTTAGACACTAAGGTAATATAAGGAACACACACATTATAAAGAAATCACATTAGGATTCTCTTTTTAAGCTGTTCCTTAAAACACTAGTGCTTAGGAAATCTATTGGAGGCAGAAGCAGTCAAGGGTAGCCTAGGGTTAGGTTTAGGCTTAGGGTTAGGCTTAGGGTACGGCTTAGGGTTCGGGTTCGGGGAGGGCTTCGGGTACGGCGTAGGGTATGGGTTAGGGTTAGGTTTAGGGTTAGTGTTAGGGTTAGGGCTCGGTTTAGGGTTAGTGTTAGGGTTAGGGCTCGGTTTAGGGTATGGGTTAGGATTAGGTTACGTGTTAGGGTTAGGGTAGGGGTTAGGGTTAGGGTACGCGTTAGTGTTAGGGTACTGATTAAACCTATCCCACTCTCTAGATACCCCTTAGCACATAAAGGAATATTATTTGGGGGTCCAGCCATGGAGAAGAGTTTAGACACTAGGATTAGATAAGGAACACACCCATTATAAAGAAATCACATTAGGATTCTCTTTTTAAGCTGTTCCTTAAAACACTAGTGCTTAGGAAATCTATTGGAGGCAGAAGCAGTCAAGGGTAGCCTAGGGTTAGGGTTAGGCTTAGGGTTAGGCTTAGGTTATGGCTTAGGGTACGGGTTCGGGGAGGGCTTCGGGTACGGCGTAGGGTATGGGTTAGGGTTAGGGTTAGGGTTAGTGTTAGGGTTAGGGCTCGGTTTAGGGTATGGGTTAGGATTAGGGTACGTGTTAGGGTTAGGGTAGGGGTTAGGGTTAGGGTACGCGTTAGGGTTAGGGTAGTTATTAAACCTATCCCACTCTCTAGATAGCCCTTAGCACGTAAAGGAATATTATTTGGGGGTCCAGCCATGGAGAAGAGTTTAGACACTAAGATAATATAAGGAACACACACATTATAAAGAAATCACATTAGGATTCTCTTTTTAAGCTGTTCCTTAAAACACTAGTGCTTAGGAAATCTATTGGAGGCAGAAGCAGTCAAGGGTAGCCTAGGGTTAGGGTTAGGCTTAGGGTTAGGCTTAGGGTACGGCTTAGGGTACGTGTTCGGGGAGGGCTTCGGGTACGGCGTAGGGTATGGGTTAGGGTTAGGGTTAGGGTTAGTGTTAGGGTTAGGGTTCGGTTTAGGGTACGGGTTAGGATTAGGGTACGTGTTAGGGTTAGAGTAGGGGTTAGGGTTAGGGTACGCGTTACGGTTAGGGTAGTTATTAAACCTATCCCACTCTCTAGATAGCCCTTAGCACGTAAAGGAATATTATTTGGGGGTCCAGCCATGGAGAAGAGTTTAGACACTAAGATAATATAAGGAACACACACATTATAAAGAAATCACATTAGGATTCTCTTTTTAAGCTGTTCCTTAAAACACTAGTGCTTAGGAAATCTATTGGAGGCAGAAGCAGTCAAGGGTAGCCTAGGGTTAGGGTTAGGCTTAGGGTTAGGCTTAGGGTATGGCTTAGGTTACGGGTTCGGGGAGGGCTTCGGGTACGGTGTAGGGTATGGGTTAGGGTTAGGGTTAGGGTTAGTGTTAGGGTTAGGGCTCGGTTTAGGGTACGGGTTAGGATTAGGGTACGTGTTAGGGTTAGGGTAGGGGTTACCGTTAGGGTACGCGTTAGGGTTAGGGTAGTTATTAAACCTATCCCACTCTCTAGTTACCCCTTAGCACGTAAAGGAATATTATTTGGGGGTCCAGCCATGGAGAAGAATTTAGACACTAGGAAAAGATAAGGAACACACCCATTATAAAGAAATCACATTAGGATTCTCTATTTAAGCTGTTCCTTAAAACCCTAGTGCTTAGGTAATCTATTGGAGGCAGAAGCAGTCAAGGGTAGCCTAGGGTTAGGGTTAGGCTTAGGTTTAGGCTTACTGTACGGCTTAGGGTACGGGTTCGGGGAGGGCTTCGGGTACGGCGTAGGGTATGGGTTAGGGTTAGGGTTAGGGTTAGTGTTAGGGTTAGGGCTCGGTTTAGGGTACGGGTTAGGATTAGGGTACGTGTTAGTGTTAGGGTAGGGGTTAGGGTTAGGGTACGCGTTAGGGTTAGGGTAGGTATTAAACCTATCCCACTCTCTAGATACCCCTTAGCACGTAAAGGAATATTATTTGGGGGTCCAGCCATGGAGAAGAGTTTAGACACTAAGGTAATATAAGGAACACACACATTATAAAGAAATCACATTAGGATTCTCTTTTTAAGCTGTTCCTTAAAACACTAGTGCTTAGGAAATCTATTGGAGGAAGAAGCAGTCAAGGGTAGCCTAGGGTTAGGGTTAGGCTTAGGGTTAGGCTTAGGGTATGGCTTAGGGTACGGGTTCGGGGAGGGCTTCGGGTACGGCGTAGGGTATGGGTTAGGGTTAGGGTTAGGGTTAGTGTTAGGGTTAGGGCTCGGTTTAGGGTATGGGTTAGGATTAGGGTACGTGTTAGGGTTAGGGTAGTGATTAAACCTATCCCACTCTCTAGATACCCCTTAGCACATAAAGGAATATTATTTGGGGGTCCAGCCGTGCAGAAGAGTTTAGACACTAGGATTAGATAAGGAACACACCCATTATAAAGAAATCACATTAGGATTCTCTTTTTAAGCTCTTCCTTAAAACACTAGTGCTTAGGAAATCTATTGGAGGCAGAAGCAGTCAAGGGTAGCCTAGGGTTAGGGTTAGGCTTAGGGTTAGGCTTAGGGTACGGCTTAGGGTACGGGTTCGGGGAGGGCTTCGGGTACGGCGTAGGGTATGGGTTAGGGTTAGGGTTAGGGTTAGTGTTAGGGTTAGGGCTCGGTTTAGGGTACGGGTTAGGTTTAGGGTACGTGTTAGGGTTAGAGTAGGGGTTAGCGTTAGGGTACGCGTTAGGGTTAGGGTAGTTATTAAACCTATCCCACTCCCTAGTTACCCCTTAGCACGTAAAGGAATATTATTTGGGGGTCCAGCCATGGAGAAGAGTTTAGACACTAGGATAAGATAAGGAACACACCCATTATAAAGAAATCACATTAGGATTCTCTTTTTAAGCTGTTCCTTAAAACACTAGTGCTTAGGAAATCTATTGGAGGCAGAAGCAGTCAAGGGTAGCCTAGGGTTAGGGTTAGGCTTAGGGTTAGGCTTAGGGTACGGGTTCGGGGAGGGCTTCGGGTACGACGTAGGGTATGGGTTAGGGTTAGGGTTAGGGTTAGTGTTAGGGTTAGGGCTCGGTTTAGGGTACGGGTTAGGATTAGGGTACGTGTTAGGGTTAGGGTAGGGGTTAGGGTTAGGGTACGCGTTAGGGTTAGGGTAGTTATTAAACCTATCCCACTCTCTAGATACCCCTTAGCACGTAAAGGAATATTATTTGGGGGTCCAGCCATGGAGAAGAGTTTAGACACTAAGATAATATAAGGAACACACACATTATAAAGAAATCACATTAGGATTCTCTTTTTAAGCTGTTCCTTAAAACACTAGTGCTTAGGAAATCTATTGGAGGCAGAAGCAGTCAAGGGTAGCCTAGGGTTAGGGTTAGGCTTAGGGTTAGGCTTAGGTTACGGCTTAGGTTACGGGTTCGGGGAGGGCTTCGGGTACGGCGTAGGGTATGGGTTAGGGTTAGGGTTAGTGTTAGGGTTAGGGCTCGGTTTAGGGTACGTGTTAGGATTAGGGTACGTGTTAGGGTTAGGGTAGGGGTTAGGGTTAGGGTACGTGTTAGGGTTAGGGTAGTGATTAAACCTATCCCACTCTCTAGATACACCTTAGCACATAAAGGAATATTATTTGGGGGTCCAGCCATGGAGAAGAGTTTAGACACTAGGATTAGATAGGGGAACACACCCATTATAAAGAAATCACATTAGGATTCTCTTTTTAAGCTGTTCCTTAAAACACTAGTGCTTAGGAAATCTATTGGAGGCAGAAGCAGTCAATGGTAGCCTAGGGTTAGGGTTAGGCTTAGGGTTAGGCTTAGGGTACGGCTTAGGGTACGTGTTCGGGGAGGGCTTCGGGTACGGCGTAGGGTATGGGTTAGGGTTAGGGTTAGGGTTAGTGTTAGGGTTAGGGCTCGGTTTAGGGTACGGGTTAGGATTAGGGTACGTTTTAGGGTTAGGGTAGGGGTTAGGGTTAGGGTACGCGTTACGGTTAGGGTAGTTATTAAACCTATCCCACTCTCTAGATACCCCTTAGCACGTAAAGGAATATTATTTGGGGGTCCAGCCATGGAGAAGAGTTTAGACACTAAGATAATATAAGGAACACACACATTATAAAGAAATCACATTAGGATTCTCTTTTTAAGCTGTTCCTTAAAACACTAGTGCTTAGGAAATCTATTGGAGGCAGAAGCAGTCAAGGGTAGCCTAGGGTTAGGGTTAGGCTTAGGGTTAGGCTTAGCGTACGGCTTAGGGTACGGGTTCGGGGAGGGCTTCGGGTACGGTGTAGGGTATGGGTTAGGGTTAGGGTTAGGGTTAGTGTTAGGGTTAGGGCTCGGTTTAGGGTACGGGTTAGGATTAGGGTACGTGTTAGGGTTAGGGTAGGGGTTAGCGTTAGGGTACGCGTTAGGGTTAGGGTAGTTATTAAACCTATCCCACTCTCTAGTTACCCCTTAGCACGTAAAGGAATATTATTTGGGGGTCCAGCCATGGAGAAGAGTTTAGACACTAGGAAAAGATAAGGAACACACCCATTATAAAGAAATCACATTAGGATTCTCTTTTTAAGCTGTTCCTTAAAACACTAGTGCTTAGGAAATCTATTGGAGGCAGAAGCAGTCAAGGGTAGCCTAGGGTTAGGGTTAGGCTTAGGGTTAGGCTTAGGGTACGGCTTAGGGTACGGGTTCGGGGAGGGCTTCGGGTACGGCGTAGGGTATGGGTTAGGGTTAGTGTTAGGGTTAGGGCTCGGTTTAGGGTACGGGTTAGGATTAGGGTACGTGTTAGTGTTAGGGTAGGGGTTAGGGTTAGGGTACGCGTTAGGGTTAGGATAGGTATTAAACCTATCCCACTCTCTAGATACCCCTTAGCACGTAAAGGAATATTATTTGGGGGTTCAGCCATGGAGAAGAGTTTAGACACTAAGGTAATATAAGGAACACACACATTATAAAGAAATCACATTAGGATTCTCTTTTTAAGCTGTTCCTTAAAACACTAGTGCTTAGGAAATCTATTGGAGGCAGAAGCAGTCAAGGGTAGCCTAGGGTTAGGTTTAGGCTTAGGGTTAGGCTTAGGGTACGGCTTAGGGTTCGGGTTCGGGGAGGGCTTCGGGTACGGCGTAGGGTATGGGTTAGGGTTAGGTTTAGGGTTAGTGTTAGGGTTAGGGCTCGGTTTAGGGTTAGTGTTAGGGTTAGGGCTCGGTTTAGGGTATGGGTTAGGATTAGGTTACGTGTTAGGGTTAGGGTAGGGGTTAGGGTTAGGGTACGCGTTAGTGTTAGGGTACTGATTAAACCTATCCCACTCTCTAGATACCCCTTAGCACATAAAGGAATATTATTTGGGGGTCCAGCCATGGAGAAGAGTTTAGACACTAGGATTAGATAAGGAACACACCCATTATAAAGAAATCACATTAGGATTCTCTTTTTAAGCTGTTCCTTAAAACACTAGTGCTTAGGAAATCTATTGGAGGCAGAAGCAGTCAAGGGTAGCCTAGGGTTAGGGTTAGGCTTAGGGTTAGGCTTAGGTTATGGCTTAGGGTACGGGTTCGGGGAGGGCTTCGGGTACGGCGTAGGGTATGGGTTAGGGTTAGGGTTAGGGTTAGTGTTAGGGTTAGGGCTCGGTTTAGGGTATGGGTTAGGATTAGGGTACGTGTTAGGGTTAGGGTAGGGGTTAGGGTTAGGGTACGCGTTAGGGTTAGGGTAGTTATTAAACCTATCCCACTCTCTAGATAGCCCTTAGCACGTAAAGGAATATTATTTGGGGGTCCAGCCATGGAGAAGAGTTTAGACACTAAGATAATATAAGGAACACACACATTATAAAGAAATCACATTAGGATTCTCTTTTTAAGCTGTTCCTTAAAACACTAGTGCTTAGGAAATCTATTGGAGGCAGAAGCAGTCAAGGGTAGCCTAGGGTTAGGGTTAGGCTTAGGGTTAGGCTTAGGGTACGGCTTAGGGTACGTGTTCGGGGAGGGCTTCGGGTACGGCGTAGGGTATGGGTTAGGGTTAGGGTTAGGGTTAGTGTTAGGGTTAGGGTTCGGTTTAGGGTACGGGTTAGGATTAGGGTACGTGTTAGGGTTAGAGTAGGGGTTAGGGTTAGGGTACGCGTTACGGTTAGGGTAGTTATTAAACCTATCCCACTCTCTAGATAGCCCTTAGCACGTAAAGGAATATTATTTGGGGGTCCAGCCATGGAGAAGAGTTTAGACACTAAGATAATATAAGGAACACACACATTATAAAGAAATCACATTAGGATTCTCTTTTTAAGCTGTTCCTTAAAACACTAGTGCTTAGGAAATCTATTGGAGGCAGAAGCAGTCAAGGGTAGCCTAGGGTTAGGGTTAGGCTTAGGGTTAGGCTTAGGGTATGGCTTAGGTTACGGGTTCGGGGAGGGCTTCGGGTACGGTGTAGGGTATGGGTTAGGGTTAGGGTTAGGGTTAGTGTTAGGGTTAGGGCTCGGTTTAGGGTACGGGTTAGGATTAGGGTACGTGTTAGGGTTAGGGTAGGGGTTACCGTTAGGGTACGCGTTAGGGTTAGGGTAGTTATTAAACCTATCCCACTCTCTAGTTACCCCTTAGCACGTAAAGGAATATTATTTGGGGGTCCAGCCATGGAGAAGAATTTAGACACTAGGAAAAGATAAGGAACACACCCATTATAAAGAAATCACATTAGGATTCTCTATTTAAGCTGTTCCTTAAAACCCTAGTGCTTAGGTAATCTATTGGAGGCAGAAGCAGTCAAGGGTAGCCTAGGGTTAGGGTTAGGCTTAGGTTTAGGCTTACTGTACGGCTTAGGGTACGGGTTCGGGGAGGGCTTCGGGTACGGCGTAGGGTATGGGTTAGGGTTAGGGTTAGGGTTAGTGTTAGGGTTAGGGCTCGGTTTAGGGTACGGGTTAGGTTTAGGGTACGTGTTAGGGTTAGGGTAGGGGTTAGCGTTAGGGTACGCGTTAGGGTTAGGGTAGTTATTAAACCAATCCCACTCTCTAGATACCCCTTAGCACGTAAAGGAATATTATTTGGGGGTCCAGCCATGGAGAAGAGTTTAGACACTAGGATAAGATAAGGAACACACCCATTATAAAGAAATCACATTAGGATTCTCTTTTTAAGCTGTTCCTTAAAACACTAGTGCTTAGGAAATCTATTGGAGGCAGAAGCAGTCAAGGGTAGCCTAGGGTTAGGGTTAGGCTTAGGGTTAGGCTTAGGGTACGGCTTAGGGTACGGGTTCGGGGAGGGCTTCGGGTACGGCGTAGGGTATGGGTTAGGGTTAGTGTTAGGGTTAGTGTTAGGGTTAGGGCTCGGTTTACGTTACGGGTTAGGATTAGGGTACGTGTTAGGGTTAGGGTAGGGGTTAGGGTTAGGGTACGCGTTAGGGTTAGGGTAGTTATTAAACCTATCCCACTCTCTAGATACCCCTTAGCACGTAAAGGAATATTATTTGGGGGTCCAGCCATGGAGAAGAGTTTAGACACTAAGAGAATATAAGGAACACACACATTATAAAGAAATCACATTAGGATTCTCTTTTTAAGCTGTTCCTTAAAACACTAGTGCTTAGGAAATCTATTGGAGGCAGAAGCAGTCAAGTGTAGCCTAGGGTTAGGGTTAGGCTTAGGGTTAGGCTTAGGTTACGGCTTAGGTTACGGGTTCGGGGAGGGCTTCGGGTACGGCGTAGGTTATGGGTTAGGGTTAGGGTTAGGGTTAGTGTTAGGGTTAGGGCTCGGTTTAGGGTACGGGTTAGGATTAGGGTACGTTTTAGGGTTAGGGTAGGGGTTAGGGTTAGGGTACGCGTTACGGTTAGTGTAGTTATTAAACCTATCCCACTCTCTAGATACCCCTTAGCACGTAAAGGAATATTATTTGGGGATCCAGCCATGGAGAAGAGTTTAGACACTAGGAAAAGATAAGGAACACACCCATTATAAAGAAATCACATTAGGATTCTCTTTTTAAGCTGTTCCTTAAAACACTAGTGCTTAGGAAATCTATTGGAGGCAGAAGCAGTCAAGGGTAGCCTAGGGTTAGGGTTAGGCTTAGGGTTAGGCTTAGGGTACGGCTTAGGGTACGGGTTCGGGGAGGGCTTCGTGTACGGCGTAGGGTATGGGTTAGGGTTAGGGTTAGGGTTAGTGTTAGGGTTAGGGCTCGGTTTAGGGTACGGGTTAGGATTAGGGTACGTGTTAGTGTTAGGGTAGGGGTTAGGGTTAGGGTACGCGTTAGGGTTAGGGTAGGTATTAAACCTATCCCACTCTCTAGATACCCCTTAGCACGTAAAGGAATATTATTTGGGGGTCCAGCCATGGAGAAGAGTTTAGACACTAAGGTAATATAAGGAACACACACATTATAAAGAAATCACATTAGGATTCTCTTTTTAAGCTGTTCCTTAAAACACTAGTGCTTAGGAAATCTATTGGAGGAAGAAGCAGTCAAGGGTAGCCTAGGGTTAGGGTTAGGCTTAGGGTTAGGCTTAGGGTATGGCTTAGGGTACGGGTTCGGGGAGGGCTTCGGGTACGGCGTAGGGTATGGGTTAGGGTTAGGGTTAGGGTTAGTGTTAGGGTTAGGGCTCGGTTTAGGGTATGGGTTAGGATTAGGGTACGTGTTAGGGTTAGGGTAGTGATTAAACCTATCCCACTCTCTAGATACCCCTTAGCACATAAAGGAATATTATTTGGGGGTCCAGCCGTGCAGAAGAGTTTAGACACTAGGATTAGATAAGGAACACACCCATTATAAAGAAATCACATTAGGATTCTCTTTTTAAGCTCTTCCTTAAAACACTAGTGCTTAGGAAATCTATTGGAGGCAGAAGCAGTCAAGGGTAGCCTAGGGTTAGGGTTAGGCTTAGGGTTAGGCTTAGGGTACGGCTTAGGGTACGGGTTCGGGGAGGGCTTCGGGTACGGCGTAGGGTATGGGTTAGGGTTAGGGTTAGGGTTAGTGTTAGGGTTAGGGCTCGGTTTAGGGTACGGGTTAGGTTTAGGGTACGTGTTAGGGTTAGAGTAGGGGTTAGCGTTAGGGTACGCGTTAGGGTTAGGGTAGTTATTAAACCTATCCCACTCCCTAGTTACCCCTTAGCACGTAAAGGAATATTATTTGGGGGTCCAGCCATGGAGAAGAGTTTAGACACTAGGATAAGATAAGGAACACACCCATTATAAAGAAATCACATTAGGATTCTCTTTTTAAGCTGTTCCTTAAAACACTAGTGCTTAGGAAATCTATTGGAGGCAGAAGCAGTCAAGGGTAGCCTAGGGTTAGGGTTAGGCTTAGGGTTAGGCTTAGGGTACGGGTTCGGGGAGGGCTTCGGGTACGACGTAGGGTATGGGTTAGGGTTAGGGTTAGGGTTAGTGTTAGGGTTAGGGCTCGGTTTAGGGTACGGGTTAGGATTAGGGTACGTGTTAGGGTTAGGGTAGGGGTTAGGGTTAGGGTACGCGTTAGGGTTAGGGTAGTTATTAAACCTATCCCACTCTCTAGATACCCCTTAGCACGTAAAGGAATATTATTTGGGGGTCCAGCCATGGAGAAGAGTTTAGACACTAAGATAATATAAGGAACACACACATTATAAAGAAATCACATTAGGATTCTCTTTTTAAGCTGTTCCTTAAAACACTAGTGCTTAGGAAATCTATTGGAGGCAGAAGCAGTCAACGGTAGCCTAGGGTAAGGGTTAGGCTTAGGGTTAGGCTTAGGGTACGGATTAGGGTACGTGTTCGGGGAGGGCTTCGGGTACGGCGTAGGGTATGGGTTAGGGTTAGGGTTAGGGTTAGTGTTAGGGTTAGGGCTCGGTTTAGGGTACGTGTTAGGATTAGGGTACGTGTTAGGGTTAGGGTAGGGGTTAGGGTTAGGGTACGCGTTAGGGTTAGGGTAGTTATTAAACCTATCCCACTCTCTAGATACCCCTTAGCACGTAAAGGAATATTATTTGGGGGTCCAGCCATGGAGAAGAGTTTAGACACTAAGATAATATAAGGAACACACACATTATAAAGAAATCACATTAGGATTCTCTTTTTAAGCTGTTCCTTAAGACACTAGTGCTTAGGAAATCTATTGGAGGCAGAAGCAGTCAAGGGTAGCCTACGGTTAGGGTTAGGCTTAGGGTTAGGCTTAGGGTACGGCTTAGGGTACGGGTTCGGGAAGGGCTTCGGGAACGGCGTAGGGTATGGGTTAGGGTTAGGGTTAGGGTTAGTGTTAGGGATAGGCCTCGGTTTAGGGTACTGGTTAGGATTAGGGTACGTGTTAGGGTTAGGGTAGGGGTTAGGGTTAGGGTACGCGTTAGGGTTAGGGTAGTTATTAAACCTATCCCACTCTAGATACCCCTTAGCACGTAAAGGAATATTATTTGGGGGTCCAGCCATGGAGAAGAGTTTAGACACTAAGATAATATAAGGAACACATACATTATAAAGAAATCACATTAGGATTCTCTTTTTAAGCTGTTCCTTAAAACACTAGTGCTTAGGAAATCTATTGGAGGCAGAAGCAGTCAAGGGTAGCCTAGGGTTAGGGTTAGGCTTAGGGTTAGGCTTAGGGTACGGCTTAGGGTACGTGTTCGGGGAGGGCTTCGGGTACGGCGTAGGGTATGGGTTAGGGTTAGGGTTAGGGTTAGTGTTAGGGTTAGGGCTCGGTTTAGGGTACGGGTTAGGCTTAGGATACGTGTTAGGGTTAGAGTAGGGGTTAGGGTTAGGGTACGCGTTACGGTTAGGGTAGTTATTAAACCTATCCCACTCTCTAGATCGCCCTTAGCACGTAAAGGAATATTATTTGGGGGTCCAGCCATGGAGAAGAGTTTAGACACTAAGATAATATAAGGAACACACACATTATAAAGAAATCACATTAGGATTCTCTTTTTAAGCTGTTCCTTAAAACACTAGTGCTTAGGAAATCTATTGGAGGCAGAAGCAGTCAAGGGTAGCCTAGGGTTAGGGTTAGGCTTAGGGTTAGGCTTAGGGTACGGCTTAGGGTACGGGTTCGGGGAGGGCTTCGGGTACGGTGTAGGGTATGGGTTAAGGTTAGGGTTAGGGTTAGTGTTAGAGTTAGGGCTCGGTTTAGGGTACGGGTTAGGATTAGGGTACGTGTTAGGGTTAGGGTAGGGGTTAGCGTTAGGGTACGCGTTAGGGTTAGGGTAGTTATTAAACCTATCCCACTCTCTAGTTACCCCTTAGCACGTAAAGGAATATTATTTGGGGGTCCAGCCATGGAGAAGAGTTTAGACACTAGGAAAAGATAAGGAACACACCCATTATAAAGAAATCACATTAGGATTCTCTTTTTAAGCTGTTCCTTAAAACACTAGTGCTTAGGAAATCTATTGGAGGCAGAAGCAGTCAAGGGTAGCCTAGGGTTAGGGTTAGGCTTAGGGTTAGGCTTAGGGTACGGCTTAGGGTACGGGTTCGGGGAGGGCTTCGGGTACGGCGTAGGGTATGGGTTAGGGTTAGGGTTAGGGTTAGTGTTAGGGTTAGGGCTCGGTTTAGGGTACGGGTTAGGATTAGGGTACGTGTTAGGGTTAGGGTAGGGGTTAGGGTTAGGGTACGCGTTAGGGTTAGGGTAGTGATTAAACCTATCCCACTCTCTAGATACCCCTTAGCACATAAAGGAATATTATTTGGGGGTCCAGCCGTGCAGAAGAGTTTAGACACTAGGATTAGATAAGGAACACACCCATTATAAAGAAATCACATTAGGATTCTCTTTTTAAGCTCTTCCTTAAAACACTAGTGCTTAGGAAATCTATTGGAGGCAGAAGCAGTCAAGGGTAGCCTAGGGTTAGGGTTAGGCTTAGGGTTAGGCTTAGGGTACGGCTTAGGGTACGGGTTCGGGGAGGGCTTCGGGTACGGCGTAGGGTATGGGTTAGGGTTAGGGTTAGGGTTAGTGTTAGGGTTAGGGCTCGGTTTAGGGTACGGGTTAGGTTTAGGGTACGTGTTAGGGTTAGAGTAGGGGTTAGCGTTAGGGTACGCGTTAGGGTTAGGGTAGTTATTAAACCTATCCCACTCCCTAGTTACCCCTTAGCACGTAAAGGAATATTATTTGGGGGTCCAGCCATGGAGAAGAGTTTAGACACTAGGATAAGATAAGGAACACACCCATTATAAAGAAATCACATTAGGATTCTCTTTTTAAGCTGTTCCTTAAAACACTAGTGCTTAGGAAATCTATTGGAGGCAGAAGCAGTCAAGGGTAGCCTAGGGTTAGGGTTAGGCTTAGGGTTAGGCTTAGGGTACGGGTTCGGGGAGGGCTTCGGGTACGACGTAGGGTATGGGTTAGGGTTAGGGTTAGGGTTAGTGTTAGGGTTAGGGCTCGGTTTAGGGTACGGGTTAGGATTAGGGTACGTGTTAGGGTTAGGGTAGGGGTTAGGGTTAGGGTACGCGTTAGGGTTAGGGTAGTTATTAAACCTATCCCACTCTCTAGATACCCCTTAGCACGTAAAGGAATATTATTTGGGGGTCCAGCCATGGAGAAGAGTTTAGACACTAAGATAATATAAGGAACACACACATTATAAAGAAATCACATTAGGATTCTCTTTTTAAGCTGTTCCTTAAAACACTAGTGCTTAGGAAATCTATTGGAGGCAGAAGCAGTCAACGGTAGCCTAGGGTAAGGGTTAGGCTTAGGGTTAGGCTTAGGGTACGGATTAGGGTACGTGTTCGGGGAGCGCTTCGGGTACGGCGTAGGGTATGGGTTAGGGTTAGGGTTAGGGTTAGTGTTAGGGTTAGGGCTCGGTTTAGGGTACGTGTTAGGATTAGGGTACGTGTTAGGGTTAGGGTAGGGGTTAGGGTTAGGGTACGCGTTAGGGTTAGGGTAGTTATTAAACCTATCCCACTCTCTAGATACCCCTTAGCACGTAAAGGAATATTATTTGGGGGTCCAGCCATGGAGAAGAGTTTAGACACTAAGATAATATAAGGAACACACACATTATAAAGAAATCACATTAGGATTCTCTTTTTAAGCTGTTCCTTAAGACACTAGTGCTTAGGAAATCTATTGGAGGCAGAAGCAGTCAAGGGTAGCCTACGGTTAGGGTTAGGCTTAGGGTTAGGCTTAGGGTACGGCTTAGGGTACGGGTTCGGGAAGGGCTTCGGGAACGGCGTAGGGTATGGGTTAGGGTTAGGGTTAGGGTTAGTGTTAGGGATAGGCCTCGGTTTAGGGTACTGGTTAGGATTAGGGTACGTGTTAGGGTTAGGGTAGGGGTTAGGGTTAGGGTACGCGTTAGGGTTAGGGTAGTTATTAAACCTATCCCACTCTAGATACCCCTTAGCACGTAAAGGAATATTATTTGGGGGTCCAGCCATGGAGAAGAGTTTAGACACTAAGGTAATATAAGGAACACACACATTATAAAGAAATCACATTAGGATTCTCTTTTTAAGCTGTTCCTTAAAACACTAGTGCTTAGGAAATCTATTGGAGGAAGAAGCAGTCAAGGGTAGCCTAGGGTTAGGGTTAGGCTTAGGGTTAGGCTTAGGGTATGGCTTAGGGTACGGGTTCGGGGAGGGCTTCGGGTACGGCGTAGGGTATGGGTTAGGGTTAGGGTTAGGGTTAGTGTTAGGGTTAGGGCTCGGTTTAGGGTATGGGTTAGGATTAGGGTACGTGTTAGGGTTAGGGTAGTGATTAAACCTATCCCACTCTCTAGATACCCCTTAGCACATAAAGGAATATTATTTGGGGGTCCAGCCGTGCAGAAGAGTTTAGACACTAGGATTAGATAAGGAACACACCCATTATAAAGAAATCACATTAGGATTCTCTTTTTAAGCTCTTCCTTAAAACACTAGTGCTTAGGAAATCTATTGGAGGCAGAAGCAGTCAAGGGTAGCCTAGGGTTAGGGTTAGGCTTAGGGTTAGGCTTAGGGTACGGCTTAGGGTACGGGTTCGGGGAGGGCTTCGGGTACGGCGTAGGGTATGGGTTAGGGTTAGGGTTAGGGTTAGTGTTAGGGTTAGGGCTCGGTTTAGGGTACGGGTTAGGTTTAGGGTACGTGTTAGGGTTAGAGTAGGGGTTAGCGTTAGGGTACGCGTTAGGGTTAGGGTAGTTATTAAACCTATCCCACTCCCTAGTTACCCCTTAGCACGTAAAGGAATATTATTTGGGGGTCCAGCCATGGAGAAGAGTTTAGACACTAGGATAAGATAAGGAACACACCCATTATAAAGAAATCACATTAGGATTCTCTTTTTAAGCTGTTCCTTAAAACACTAGTGCTTAGGAAATCTATTGGAGGCAGAAGCAGTCAAGGGTAGCCTAGGGTTAGGGTTAGGCTTAGGGTTAGGCTTAGGGTACGGGTTCGGGGAGGGCTTCGGGTACGACGTAGGGTATGGGTTAGGGTTAGGGTTAGGGTTAGTGTTAGGGTTAGGGCTCGGTTTAGGGTACGGGTTAGGATTAGGGTACGTGTTAGGGTTAGGGTAGGGGTTAGGGTTAGGGTACGCGTTAGGGTTAGGGTAGTTATTAAACCTATCCCACTCTCTAGATACCCCTTAGCACGTAAAGGAATATTATTTGGGGGTCCAGCCATGGAGAAGAGTTTAGACACTAAGATAATATAAGGAACACACACATTATAAAGAAATCACATTAGGATTCTCTTTTTAAGCTGTTCCTTAAAACACTAGTGCTTAGGAAATCTATTGGAGGCAGAAGCAGTCAACGGTAGCCTAGGGTAAGGGTTAGGCTTAGGGTTAGGCTTAGGGTACGGATTAGGGTACGTGTTCGGGGAGGGCTTCGGGTACGGCGTAGGGTATGGGTTAGGGTTAGGGTTAGGGTTAGTGTTAGGGTTAGGGCTCGGTTTAGGGTACGTGTTAGGATTAGGGTACGTGTTAGGGTTAGGGTAGGGGTTAGGGTTAGGGTACGCGTTAGGGTTAGGGTAGTTATTAAACCTATCCCACTCTCTAGATACCCCTTAGCACGTAAAGGAATATTATTTGGGGGTCCAGCCATGGAGAAGAGTTTAGACACTAAGATAATATAAGGAACACACACATTATAAAGAAATCACATTAGGATTCTCTTTTTAAGCTGTTCCTTAAGACACTAGTGCTTAGGAAATCTATTGGAGGCAGAAGCAGTCAAGGGTAGCCTACGGTTAGGGTTAGGCTTAGGGTTAGGCTTAGGGTACGGCTTAGGGTACGGGTTCGGGAAGGGCTTCGGGAACGGCGTAGGGTATGGGTTAGGGTTAGGGTTAGGGTTAGTGTTAGGGATAGGCCTCGGTTTAGGGTACTGGTTAGGATTAGGGTACGTGTTAGGGTTAGGGTAGGGGTTAGGGTTAGGGTACGCGTTAGGGTTAGGGTAGTTATTAAACCTATCCCACTCTAGATACCCCTTAGCACGTAAAGGAATATTATTTGGGGGTCCAGCCATGGAGAAGAGTTTAGACACTAAGATAATATAAGGAACACATACATTATAAAGAAATCACATTAGGATTCTCTTTTTAAGCTGTTCCTTAAAACACTAGTGCTTAGGAAATCTATTGGAGGCAGAAGCAGTCAAGGGTAGCCTAGGGTTAGGGTTAGGCTTAGGGTTAGGCTTAGGGTACGGCTTAGGGTACGTGTTCGGGGAGGGCTTCGGGTACGGCGTAGGGTATGGGTTAGGGTTAGGGTTAGGGTTAGTGTTAGGGTTAGGGCTCGGTTTAGGGTACGGGTTAGGCTTAGGGTACGTGTTAGGGTTAGAGTAGGGGTTAGGGTTAGGGTACGCGTTACGGTTAGGGTAGTTATTAAACCTATCCCACTCTCTAGATCGCCCTTAGCACGTAAAGGAATATTATTTGGGGGTCCAGCCATGGAGAAGAGTTTAGACACTAAGATAATATAAGGAACACACACATTATAAAGAAATCACATTAGGATTCTCTTTTTAAGCTGTTCCTTAAAACACTAGTGCTTAGGAAATCTATTGGAGGCAGAAGCAGTCAAGGGTAGCCTAGGGTTAGGGTTAGGCTTAGGGTTAGGCTTAGGGTACGGCTTAGGGTACGGGTTCGGGGAGGGCTTCGGGTACGGTGTAGGGTATGGGTTAAGGTTAGGGTTAGGGTTAGTGTTAGGGTTAGGGCTCGGTTTAGGGTACGGGTTAGGATTAGGGTACGTGTTAGGGTTAGGGTAGGGGTTAGCGTTAGGGTACGCGTTAGGGTTAGGGTAGTTATTAAACCTATCCCACTCTCTAGTTACCCCTTAGCACGTAAAGGAATATTATTTGGGGGTCCAGCCATGGAGAAGAGTTTAGACACTAGGAAAAGATAAGGAACACACCCATTATAAAGAAATCACATTAGGATTCTCTTTTTAAGCTGTTCCTTAAAACACTAGTGCTTAGGAAATCTATTGGAGGCAGAAGCAGTCAAGGGTAGCCTAGGGTTAGGGTTAGGCTTAGGGTTAGGCTTAGGGTACGGCTTAGGGTACGGGTTCGGGGAGGGCTTCGGGTACGGCGTAGGGTATGGGTTAGGGTTAGGGTTAGGGTTAGTGTTAGGGTTAGGGCTCGGTTTAGGGTACGGGTTAGGATTAGGGTACGTGTTAGGGTTAGGGTAGGGGTTAGGGTTAGGGTACGCGTTAGGGTTAGGGTAGTGATTAAACCTATCCCACTCTCTAGATACCCCTTAGCACATAAAGGAATATTATTTGGGGGTCCAGCCGTGCAGAAGAGTTTAGACACTAGGATTAGATAAGGAACACACCCATTATAAAGAAATCACATTAGGATTCTCCTTTTAAGCTCTTCCTTAAAACACTAGTGCTTAGGAAATCTATTGGAGGCAGAAGCAGTCAAGGGTAGCCTAGGGTTAGGGTTAGGCTTAGGGTTAGGCTTAGGGTACGGCTTAGGGTACGGGTTCGGGGAGGGCTTCGGGTACGGCGTAGGGTATGGGTTAGGGTTAGGGTTAGGGTTAGTGTTAGGGTTAGGGCTCGGTTTAGGGTACGGGTTAGGTTTAGGGTACGTGTTAGGGTTAGAGTAGGGGTTAGCGTTAGGGTACGCGTTAGGGTTAGGGTAGTTATTAAACCTATCCCACTCCCTAGTTACCCCTTAGCACGTAAAGGAATATTATTTGGGGGTCCAGCCATGGAGAAGAGTTTAGACACTAGGATAAGATAAGGAACACACCCATTATAAAGAAATCACATTAGGATTCTCTTTTTAAGCTGTTCCTTAAAACACTAGTGCTTAGGAAATCTATTGGAGGCAGAAGCAGTCAAGGGTAGCCTAGGGTTAGGGTTAGGCTTAGGGTTAGGCTTAGGGTACGGGTTCGGGGAGGGCTTCGGGTACGACGTAGGGTATGGGTTAGGGTTAGGGTTAGGGTTAGTGTTAGGGTTAGGGCTCGGTTTAGGGTACGGGTTAGGATTAGGGTACGTGTTAGGGTTAGGGTAGGGGTTAGGGTTAGGGTACGCGTTAGGGTTAGGGTAGTTATTAAACCTATCCCACTCTCTAGATACCCCTTAGCACGTAAAGGAATATTATTTGGGGGTCCAGCCATGGAGAAGAGTTTAGACACTAAGATAATATAAGGAACACACACATTATAAAGAAATCACATTAAGATTCTCTTTTTAAGCTTTTCCTTAAAACACTATTGCTTAGGAAATCTATTGGAGGCAGAAGCAGTCAACGGTAGCCTAGGGTAAGGGTTAGGCTTAGGGTTAGGCTTAGGGTACGGATTAGGGTACGTGTTCGGGGAGGGCTTCGGGTACGGCGTAGGGTATGGGTTAGGGTTAGGGTTAGGTTTAGTGTTAGGGTTAGGGCTCGGTTTAGGGTACGGGTTAGGATTAGGGTACGTGTTAGGGTTAGGGTAGGGGTTAGGGTTAGGGTACGCGTTAGGGTTAGGGTAGTTATTAAACCTATCCCACTCTCTAGATACCCCTTAGCATGTAAAGGAATATTATTTGGGGGTCCAGCCATGGAGAAGAGTTTAGACACTAAGATAATATAAGGAACACACACATTATAAAGAAATCACATTAGGATTCTCTTTTTAAGCTGTTCCTTAAAACACTAGTGCTTAGGAAATCTATTGGAGGCAGAAGCAGTCAAGGGTAGCCTACGGTTAGGGTTAGGCTTAGGGTTAGGCTTAGGGTACGGCTTAGGGTACGGGTTCGGGAAGGGCTTCGGGAACGGCGTAGGGTATGGGTTAGGGTTAGGGTTAGGGTTAGTGTTAGGGATAGGCCTCGGTTTAGGGTACGGGTTAGGATTAGGGTACGTGTTAGGGTTAGGGTAGGGGTTAGGGTTAGGGTACGCGTTAGGGTTAGGGTAGTTATTAAACCTATCCCACTCTAGATACCCCTTAGCACGTAAAGGAATATTATTTGGGGGTCCAGCCATGGAGAAGAGTTTAGACACTAAGATAATATAAGGAACACATACATTATAAAGAAATCACATTAGGATTCTCTTTTTAAGCTGTTCCTTAAAACACTAGTGCTTAGGAAATCTATTGGAGGCAGAAGCAGTCAAGGGTAGCCTAGGGTTAGGGTTAGGCTTAGGGTTAGGCTTAGGGTACGGCTTAGGGTACGTGTTCGGGGAGGGCTTCGGGTATGGCGTAGGGTATGGGTTAGGGTTAGGGTTAGGGTTAGTGTTAGGGTTAGGGCTCGGTTTAGGGTACGGGTTAGGCTTAGGGTACGTGTTAGGGTTAGAGTAGGGGTTAGGGTTAGGGTACGCGTTACGGTTAGGGTAGTTATTAAACCTATCCCACTCTCTAGATAGCCCTTAGCACGTAAAGGAATATTATTTGGGGGTCCAGCCATGGAGAAGAGTTTAGACACTAAGATAATATAAGGAACACACACATTATAAAGAAATCACATTAGGATTCTCTTTTTAAGCTGTTCCTTAAAACACTAGTGCTTAGGAAATCTATTGGAGGCAGAAGCAGTCAAGGGTAGCCTAGGGTTAGGGTTAGGCTTAGGGTTAGGCTTAGGGTACGGCTTAGGGTACGGGTTCGGGGAGGGCTTTGGGTACGGTGTAGGGTATGGGTTAGGGTTAGGGTTAGGGTTAGTGTTAGGGTTAGGGCTCGGTTTAGGGTACGGGTTAGGATTAGGGTACGGTTTAGGGTTAGGGTAGGGGTTAGCGTTAGGGTACGCGTTAGGGTTAGGGTAGTTATTAAACCTATCCCACTCTCTAGTTACCCCTTAGCACGTAAAGGAATATTATTTGGGGGTCCAGCCATGGAGAAGAGTTTAGACACTAGGAAAAGATAAGGAACACACCCATTATAAAGAAATCACATTAGGATTCTCTTTTTAAGCTGTTCCTTAAAACACTAGTGCTTAGGAAATCTATTGGAGGCAGAAGCAGTCAAGGGTAGCCTAGGGTTAGGGTTAGGCTTAGGGTTAGGCTTAGGGTACGGCTTAGGGTACGGGTTCGGGGAGGGCTTCGGGTACGGCGTAGGGTATGGGTTAGGGTTAGGGTTAGGGTTAGTGTTAGGGTTAGGGCTCGGTTTAGGGTACGGGTTAGGATTAGGGTACGTGTTAGGGTTAGGGTAGGGGTTAGGGTTAGGGTACGCGTTAGGGTTAGGGTAGTTATTAAACCTATCCCACTCTCTAGATACCCCTTAGCACGTAAAGCAATATTATTTGGGGGTCCAGCCATGGAGAAGAGTTTAGACACTAAGATAATATAAGGAACACACACATTATAAAGAAATCACATTAGGATTCTCTTTTTAAGCTGTTCCTTAAAACACTAGTGCTTAGGAAATCTATTGGAGGCAGAAGCAGTCAAGGGTAGCCTAGGGTTAGGGTTAGGCTTAGGGTTAGGCTTAGGGTACGGCTTAGGGTACGGGTTCGGGGAGGGCTTCGGGTACGGCGTAGGGTATGGGTTAGGGTTAGGGTTAGGGTTAGTGTTAGGGTTAGGGCTCGGTTTAGGGGACGGGTTAGGATTAGGGTACGTGTTAGGGTTAGGGTAGGGGTTAGGGTTAGGGTACTCATTAGGGTTAGGGTAGTTATTAAACCAATCCCACTCTCTAGATACCCCTTAGCACCTAAAGGAATATTATTTGGGGGTCCAGCCATGGAGAAGAGTTTAGACACTAAGATAATGTAAGGAACACACCCATTATAAAGAAATCACATTAGGATTCTCTTTTTAAGCTGTTCCTTAAAACACTAGTGCTTAGGAAGTCTATTGGAGGCAGAAGCAGTCAAGGGTAGCCTAGGGTTAGGGTTAGGCTTAGGGTTAGGCTTAGGGTACGGCTTAGGTTACATGTTCGGGGAGGGCTTCGGGTATGGCGAAGGGTATGGGTTAGCGTTAGGGTTAAGGTTAGTGTTAGGGTTAGGGCTCGGTTTAGGGTACGGGTTAGGATTAGGGTACGTGTTAGGGTTAGGGTAGGCGTTAGGGTTAGGGTACGCGTTACGGATAGGGTAGTTATTAAACCTATCCCACTCTCTAGATACCCCTTAGCACGTAAAGGAATATTATTTGGGGGTCCAGCCATGGAGAAGAGTTTAGACACTAAGATAATATAAGGAACACACACATTATAAAGAAATCACATAAGGATTCTCTTTTTAAGCTGTTCCTTAAAACACTAGTGCTTAGGAAATCTATTGGAGGCAGAAGCAGTCAAGGGTAGCCTAGGGTTAGGGTTAGGCTTAGGGTTAGGCTTAGGGTATGGCTTAGGGTACGGGTTCGGGGAGGGCTTCGGGTATGGCGTAGGGTATGGTTTAGGGTTAGGGTTAGTGTTAGGGTTAGGGCTCGGTTTAGGGTACGGGTTAGGATTAGGGTACGTGTTATTGTTAGGGTAGGGGTTAGGGTTAGGGTACGCGTTAGGGTTAGGGTAGTGATTAAACCTATCCCACTCTCTAGATACCCCTAAGCACATAAAGGAATATTATTTGGGGGTCCAGCCATGGAGAAGAGTTTAGACACTAGGATTAGATAAGGAACACACCCATTATAAAGAAATCACTTTAGGATTCTCTTTTTAAGCTGTTCCTTAAAACACTAGTGCTTAGGAAATCTATTGGAGGCAGAAGCAGTCAAGGGTAGCCTAGGGTTAGGGTTAGGCTTAGGGTTAGGCTTAGGGTACGGCTTAGGGTACGTGTTCGGGGAGGGCTTCGGGTACGGCGTAGGGTATGGGTTAGGGTTAGGGTTAGGGTTAGTGTTAGGGTTATGGCTCGGTTTAGGGTACGGGTTAGGATTAGGGTACGTGTTAGGGTTAGGGTAGGGGTTAGGGTTAGGGTACGCGTTACGGTTAGGGTAGTTATTAAACCTATCCCACTCTCTAGATACCCCTTAGCACGTAAAGGAATATTATTTGGGGGTCCAGCCATGGAGAAGAGTTTAGACACTAAGATAATATAAGGAACACACCCATTATAAAGAAATCACATTAGGATTCTCTTTATAAGCTGTTCCTTAAAACACTAGTGCTTAGGAAATCTATTGGAGGCAGAAGCAGTCAAGGGTAGCCTAGGGTTAGGGTTAGGCTTAGGGTTAGGCTTAGGGTACGGCTTAGGGTACGGGTTCGGGGAGGGCTTCGGGTACGGCGTAGGGTATGGGTTAGGGTTAGGGTTAGGGTTAGTGTTAGGGTTAGGGCTAGGTTTAGGGTACGGGTTAGGTTTAGGGTACGTGTTAGGGTTAGGTTAGGGGTTAGGGTTAGGGTACGCGTTAGGGTTAGGGTAGTTATTAAACCTATCCCACTCTCTAGATACCCGTTAGCACGTAAAGGAATATTATTTGGGGGTCCAGCCATGGAGAAGAGTTTAGACACTAAGATAATATAAGGAACACACACATTATAAAGAAATCACATTAGGATTCTCTTTTTAAGCTGTTCCTTAAAACACTAGTGCTTAGGAAATCTATTGGAGGCAGAAGCAGTCAAGGGTAGCCTAGGGTTAGGGTTAGGCTTAGGGTTAGGCTTAGGGTACGGCTTAGGGTACGGGTTCGGGGAGGGCTTCGGGTACGGCGTAGGGTATGGGTTAGGGTTAGGGTTAGGGTTAGTGTTAGGGTTAGGGCTCGGTTTAGGGTACGGGTTAGGATTAGGGTACGTGTTAGGGTTAGGGTAGGGGTTAGGGTTAGGGTACGCGTTAGGGTTAGGGTAGTGATTAAACCTATCCCACTCTCTAGATACCCCTTAGCACATAAAGGAATATTATTTGGTTGTCGAGCCATGGAGAAGAGTTTAGACACTAGGATTAGATAAGGAACCCACCCATTATAAAGAAATCACATTAGGATTCTCTTTTTAAGCTGTTCCTTAAAACACTAGTGCTTAGGAAATCTATTGGAGGCAGAAGCAGTCAAGGGTAGCCTAGGGTTAGGGTTAGGCTTAGGGTTAGGCTTAGGGTACGTCTTAGGGTACGTGTTCGGGGAGGGCTTCGGGTATGGCGTAGCGTATTGGTTAGGGTTAGGGTTAGGGTTAGTGTTAGGTTTAGGGCTCGGTTTAGGGTACGGGTTAGGATTAGGGTACGTGTTAGGGTTAGGGTAGGGGTTAGGGTTAGGGTACGCGTTAGGGTTAGGGTAGTTATTAAACCTATCCCACTCTCTAGATACCCCTTAGCACGTAAAGGAATATTATTTGGGGGTCCAGCCATGGAGAAGAGTTTAGACACTAAGATAATATAAGGAACACACACATTATAAAGAAATCACATTAGGATTCTCTTTTTAAGCTGTTCCTTAAAACACTAGTGCTTAGGAAATCTATTGGAGGCAGAAGCAGTCAAGGGTAGCCTACGGTTAGGGTTAGGCTTAGGGTTAGGCTTAGGGTACGGCTTAGGGTACGGGTTCGGGAAGGGCTTCGGGTACGGCGTAGGGTATGGGTTAGGGTTAGGGTTAGGGTTAGTGTTAGGGATAGGCCTCGGTTTAGGGTACGGGTTAGGATTAGGGTACGTGTTAGGGTTAGGGTAGGGGTTAGGGTTAGGGTACGCGTTAGGGTTAGGGTAGTTATTAAACCTATCCCACTCTCTAGATACCCCTTAGCACGTAAAGGAATATTATTTGGGGGTCCAGCCATGGAGAAGAGTTTAGACACTAAGATAATATAAGGAACACACCCATTATAAAGAAATCACATTAGGATTATCTTTTTAAGCTGTTCCTTAAAACACTAGTGCTTAGGAAATCTATTGGAGGCAGAAGCAGTCAAGGGTAGCCTAGGGTTAGGGTTAGGCTTAGGGTTAGGCTTAGGGTACGGCTTAGGGTACATGTTCGGGGAGGGCTTCGGGTATGGCGAAGGGTATGGGTTAGCGTAGGGTTAAGGTTAGTGTTAGGGTTAGGGCTCGGTTTAGGGTACGGGTTAGGATTAGGGTACGTGTTAGGGTTAGGGTAGGGGTTAGGGTTAGGGTACGCGTTACGGATAGGGTAGTTATTAAACCTATCCCACTCTCTAGATACCCCTTAGCACGTAAAGGAATATTATTTGGGGGTCCAGCCATGGAGAAGAGTTTAGACACTAAGATAATATAAGGAACACACACATTATAAAGAAATCACATAAGGATTCTCTTTTTAAGCTGTTCCTTAAAACACTAGTGCTTAGGAAATCTATTGGAGGCAGAAGCAGTCAAGGGTAGCCTAGGGTTAGGGTTAGGCTTAGGGTTAGGCTTAGGGTATGGCTTAGGGTACGGGTTCGGGGAGGGCTTCGGGTATGGCGTAGGGT
Organism: Balaenoptera physalus; assembly: GCF_965194825.1. Classification (NCBI taxonomy): domain Eukaryota; kingdom Metazoa; phylum Chordata; class Mammalia; order Artiodactyla; family Balaenopteridae; genus Balaenoptera; species Balaenoptera physalus. The sequence goes on along the minus strand of NW_028125898.1, from coordinate 106,578 downwards.
ATGGTTTAGGGTTAGGGTTAGTGTTAGGGTTAGGGCTCGGTTTAGGGTACGGGTTAGGATTAGGGTACGTGTTAGTGTTAGGGTAGGGGTTAGGGTTAGGGTACGCGTTAGGGTTAGGGTAGTGATTAAACCTATCCCACTCTCTAGATACCCCTAAGCACATAAAGGAATATTATTTGGGGGTCCAGCCATGGAGAAGAGTTTAGACACTAGGATTAGATAAGGAACACACCCATTATAAAGAAATCACTTTAGGATTCTCTTTTTAAGCTGTTCCTTAAAACACTAGTGCTTAGGAAATCTATTTGAGGCAGAAGCAGTCAAGGGTAGCCTAGGGTTAGGGTTAGGCTTAGGGTTAGGCTTAGGGTACGGCTTAGGGTACGTGTTCGGGGAGGGCTCCGGGTACGGCGTAGGGTATGGGTTAGGGTTAGGGTTAGGATTAGTGTTAGGGTTAGGGCTCGGTTTAGGGTACGGGTTAGGATTAGGGTACGTGTTAGGGTTAGGGTAGGGGTTAGGGTTAGGGTACGCGTTACGGTTAGGGTAGTTATTAAACCTATCCCACTCTCTAGATACCCCTTAGCACGTAAAGGAATATTATTTGGGGGTCCAGCCATGGAGAAGAGTTTAGACACTAAGATAATATAAGGAACACACCCATTATAAAGAAATCACATTAGGATTCTCTTTTTAAGCTGTTCCTTAAAACACTAGTGCTTAGGAAATCTATTGGAGGCAGAAGCAGTCAAGGGTAGCCTAGGGTTAGGGTTAGGCTTAGGGTTAGGCTTAGGGTACGGCTTAGGGTACGGGTTCGGGGAGGGCTTCGGGTACGGCGTAGGGTATGGGTTAGGGTTAGGGTTAGGGTTAGTGTTAGGGTTAGGGCTAGGTTTAGGGTACGGGTTAGGTTTAGGGTACGTGTTAGGGTTAGGGTAGGGGTTAGGGTTAGGGTACGCGTTAGGGTTAGGGTAGTTATTAAACCTATCCCACTCTCTAGATACCCCTTAGCACGTAAAGGAATATTATTTGGGGGTCCAGCCATGGAGAAGAGTTTAGACACTAAGATAATATAAGGAACACACACATTATAAAGAAATCACATTAGGATTCTCTTTTTAAGCTGTTCCTTAAAACACTAGTGCTTAGGAAATCTATTGGAGGCAGAAGCAGTCAAGGGTAGCCTAGGGTTAGGGTTAGGCTTAGGGTTAGGCTTAGGGTACGGCTTAGGTTACGGGTTCGGGGAGGGCTTCGGGTACGGTGTAGGGTATGGGTTAGGGTTAGGGTTAGGGTTAGTGTTAGGGTTAGGGCTCGGTTTAGGGTACGGGTTAGGATTAGGGTACGTGTTAGGGTTAGGGTAGGGGTTAGCGTTAGGGTACGCGTTAGGGTTAGGGTAGTTATTAAACCTATCCCACTCTCTAGTTACCCCTTAGCACGTAAAGAAATATTATTTGGGGGTCCAGCCATGGAGAAGAGCTTAGACACTAGGAAAAGATAAGGAACACACCCATTATAAAGAAATCACATTAGGATTCTCTTTTTAAGCTGTTCCTTAAAACCCTAGTGCTTAGGAAATCTATTGGAGGCAGAAGCAGTCAAGGGTAGCCTAGGGTTAGGGTTAGGCTTAGGGTTAGGCTTAGTGTACGGCTTAGGGTACGGGTTCGGGGAGGGCTTCGGGTACGGCGTAGGGTATGGGTTAGGGTTAGGGTTAGGGTTAGTGTTAGGGTTAGGGCTCGGATTAGGGTACGGGTTAGGTTTAGGGTACGTGTTAGGGTTAGGGTAGGTGTTAGCGTTAGGGTACGCGTTAGGATTAGGGTAGTTATTAAACCAATCCCACTCTCTAGATACCCCTTAGCACGTAAAGGAATATTATTTGGGGGTCCAGCCATGGAGAAGAGTTTAGACACTAAGATAATATAAGGAACACACACATTATAAAGAAATCACATTAGGATTCTCTTTTTAAGCTGTTCCTTAAAACACTAGTGCTTAGGAAATCTATTGGAGGCAGAAGCAGTCAAGGGTAGCCTAGGGTTAGGGTTAGGCTTAGGGTTAGGCTTAGGGTACGGCTTAGGTTACGGGTTCGGGGAGGGCTTCGGGTACGGTGTAGGGTATGGGTTAGGGTTAGGGTTAGGGTTAGTGTTAGGGTTAGGGCTCGGTTTAGGGTACGGGTTAGGATTAGGGTACGTGTTAGGGTTAGGGTAGGGGTTAGCGTTAGGGTACGCGTTAGGGTTAGGGTAGTTATTAAACCAATCCCACTCTCTAGATACCCCTTAGCACGTAAAGGAATATTATTTGGGGGTCCAGCCATGGAGAAGAGTTTAGACACTAGGATAAGATAAGGAACACACCCATTATAAAGAAATCACATTAGGATTCTCTTTTTAAGCTGTTCCTTAAAACACTAGTGCTTAGGAAATCTATTGGAGGCAGAAGCAGTCAAGGGTAGCCTAGGGTTAGGGTTAGGCTTAGGGTTAGGCTTAGGTTACGGCTTAGGTTACGGGTTCGGGGAGGGCTTCGTGTACGGCGTAGGGTATGGGTTAGGGTTAGGGTTAGTGTTAGGGTTAGGGCTCGGTTTAGGGTACGTGTTAGGATTAGGGTACGTGTTAGGGTTAGGGTAGGGGTTAGGGTTAGGGTACGTGTTAGGGTTAGGGTAGTGATTAAACCTATCCCACTCTCTAGATACCCCTTAGCACATAAAGGAATATTATTTGGGGGTCCAGCCATGGAGAAGAGTTTAGACACTAGGATTAGATAGGGGAACACACCCTTTATAAAGAAATCACATTAGGATTCTCTTTTTAAGCTGTTCCTTAAAACACTAGTGCTTAGGAAATCTATTGGAGGCAGAAGCAGTCAAGGGTAGCCTAGGGTTAGGGTTAGGCTTAGGGTTAGGCTTAGGGTACGGCTTAGGGTACGTGTTCGGGGAGGGCTTCGGGTACGGCGTAGGGTATGGGTTAGGGTTAGGGTTAGGGTTAGTGTTAGGGTTAGGGCTCGGTTTAGGGTACGGGTTAGGATTAGGGTACGTTTTAGGGTTAGGGTAGGGGTTAGGGTTAGGGTACGCGTTACGGTTAGGGTAGTTATTAAACCTATCCCACTCTCTAGATACCCCTTAGCACGTAAAGGAATATTATTTGGGGGTCCAGCCATGGAGAAGAGTTTAGACACTAAGATAATATAAGGAACACACACATTATAAAGAAATCACATTAGGATTCTCTTTTTAAGCTGTTCCTTAAAACACTAGTGCTTAGGAAATCTATTGGAGGCAGAAGCAGTCAAGGGTAGCCTAGGGTTAGGGTTAGGCTTAGGGTTAGGCTTAGGGTACGGCTTAGGGTACGGGTTCGGGGAGGGCTTCGGGTACGGTGTAGGGTATGGGTTAGGGTTAGGGTTAGGGTTAGTGTTAGGGTTAGGGCTCGGTTTAGGGTACGGGTTAGGATTAGGGTACGTGTTAGGGTTAGGGTAGGGGTTAGCGTTAGGGTACGCGTTAGGGTTAGGGTAGTTATTAAACCTATCCCACTCTCTAGTTACCCCTTAGCACGTAAAGGAATATTATTTGGGGGTCCAGCCATGGAGAAGAGTTTAGACACTAGGATAAGATAAGGAACACACCCATTATAAAGAAATCACATTAGGATTCTCTTTTTAAGCTGTTCCTTAAAACACTAGTGCTTAGGAAATCTATTGGAGGCAGAAGCAGTCAAGGGTAGCCTAGGGTTAGGGTTAGGCTTAGGGTTAGGCTTAGGTTACGGCTTAGGGTACGGGTTCGGGGAGGGCTTCGGGTACGGCGTAGGGTATGGGTTAGGGTTAGGGTTAGTGTTAGGGTTAGGGCTCGGTTTAGGGTACGTGTTAGGATTAGGGTACGTGTTAGGGTTAGGGTAGGGGTTAGGGTTAGGGTACGTGTTAGGGTTAGGGTAGTGATTAAACCTATCCCACTCTCTAGATACACCTTAGCACATAAAGGAATATTATTTGGGGGTCCAGCCATGGAGAAGAGTTTAGACACTAGGATTAGATAGGGGAACACACCCATTATAAAGAAATCACATTAGGATTCTCTTTTTAAGCTGTTCCTTAAAACACTAGTGCTTAGGAAATCTATTGGAGGCAGAAGCAGTCAAGGGTAGCCTAGGGTTAGGGTTAGGCTTAGGGTTAGGCTTAGGGTACGGCTTAGGGTACGTGTTCGGGGAGGGCTTCGGGTACGGCGTAGGGTATGGGTTAGGGTTAGGGTTAGGGTTAGTGTTAGGGTTAGGGCTCGGTTTAGGGTACGGGTTAGGATTAGGGTACGTTTTAGTGTTAGGGTAGGGGTTAGGGTTAGGGTACGCGTTACGGTTAGGGTAGTTATTAAACCTATCCCACTCTCTAGATACCCCTTAGCACGTAAAGGAATATTATTTGGGGGTCCAGCCATGGAGAAGAGTTTAGACACTAAGATAATATAAGGAACACACACATTATAAAGAAATCACATTAGGATTCTCTTTTTAAGCTGTTCCTTAAAACACTAGTGCTTAGGAAATCTATTGGAGGCAGAAGCAGTCAAGGGTAGCCTAGGTTTAGGGTTAGGCTTAGGGTTAGGCTTAGGGTACGGCTTAGGGTACGGGTTCGGGGAGGGCTTCGGGTACGGTGTAGGGTATGGGTTAGGGTTAGGGTTAGGGTTAGTGTTAGGGTTAGGGCTCGGTTTAGGGTACGGGTTAGGATTAGGGTACGTGTTAGGGTTAGGGTAGGGGTTAGCGTTAGGGTACGCGTTAGGGTTAGGGTAGTTATTAAACCTATCCCACTCTCTAGTTACCCCTTAGCACGTAAAGGAATATTATTTGGGTGTCCAGCCATGGAGAAGAGTTTAGACACTAGGAAAAGATAAGGAACACACCCATTATAAAGAAATCACATTAGGATTCTCTTTTTAAGCTGTTCCTTAAAACACTAGTGCTTAGGAAATCTATTGGAGGCAGAAGCAGTCAAGGGTAGCCTAGGGTTAGGGTTAGGCTTAGGGTTAGGCTTAGGGTACGGCTTAGGGTACGGGTTCGGGGAGGGCTTCGGGTACGGCGTAGGGTATGGGTTAGGGTTAGTGTTAGGGTTAGGGCTCGGTTTAGGGTACGGGTTAGGATTAGGGTACGTGTTAGTGTTAGGGTAGGGGTTAGGGTTAGGGTACGCGTTAGGGTTAGGGTAGGTATTAAACCTATCCCACTCTCTAGATACCCCTTAGCACGTAAAGGAATATTATTTGGGGGTTCAGCCATGGAGAAGAGTTTAGACACTAAGGTAATATAAGGAACACACACATTATAAAGAAATCACATTAGGATTCTCTTTTTAAGCTGTTCCTTAAAACACTAGTGCTTAGGAAATCTATTGGAGGCAGAAGCAGTCAAGGGTAGCCTAGGGTTAGGTTTAGGCTTAGGGTTAGGCTTAGGGTACGGCTTAGGGTTCGGGTTCGGGGAGGGCTTCGGGTACGGCGTAGGGTATGGGTTAGGGTTAGGTTTAGGGTTAGTGTTAGGGTTAGGGCTCGGTTTAGGGTTAGTGTTAGGGTTAGGGCTCGGTTTAGGGTATGGGTTAGGATTAGGGTACGTGTTAGGGTTAGGGTAGGGGTTAGGGTTAGGGTACGCGTTAGTGTTAGGGTACTGATTAAACCTATCCCACTCTCTAGATACCCCTTAGCACATAAAGGAATATTATTTGGGGGTCCAGCCATGGAGAAGAGTTTAGACACTAGGATTAGATAAGGAACACACCCATTATAAAGAAATCACATTAGGATTCTCTTTTTAAGCTGTTCCTTAAAACACTAGTGCTTAGGAAATCTATTGGAGGCAGAAGCAGTCAAGGGTAGCCTAGGGTTAGGGTTAGGCTTAGGGTTAGGCTTAGGTTATGGCTTAGGGTACGGGTTCGGGGAGGGCTTCGGGTACGGCGTAGGGTATGGGTTAGGGTTAGGGTTAGGGTTAGTGTTAGGGTTAGGGCTCGGTTTAGGGTATGGGTTAGGATTAGGGTACGTGTTAGGGTTAGGGTAGGGGTTAGGGTTAGGGTACGCGTTAGGGTTAGGGTAGTTATTAAACCTATCCCACTCTCTAGATAGCCCTTAGCACGTAAAGGAATATTATTAGGGGGTCCAGCCATGGAGAAGAGTTTAGACACTAAGATAATATAAGGAACACACACATTATAAAGAAATCACATTAGGATTCTCTTTTTAAGCTGTTCCTTAAAACACTAGTGCTTAGGAAATCTATTGGAGGCAGAAGCAGTCAAGGGTAGCCTAGGGTTAGGGTTAGGCTTAGGGTTAGGCTTAGGGTACGGCTTAGGGTACGGGTTCGGGGAGGGCTTCGGGTACGGTGTAGGGTATGGGTTAGGGTTAGGGTTAGGGTTAGTGTTAGGGTTAGGGCTCGGTTTAGGGTACGGGTTAGGATTAGGGTACGTGTTAGGGTTAGGGTAGGGGTTAGCTTTAGGGTACGCGTTAGGGTTAGGGTAGTTATTAAACCTATCCCACTCTCTAGTTACCCCTTAGCACGTAAAGGAATATTATTTGGGGGTCCAGCCATGGAGAAGAGTTTAGACACTAGGAAAAGATAAGGAACACACCCATTATAAAGAAATCACATTAGGATTCTCTTTTTAAGCTGTTCCTTAAAACCCTAGTGCTTAGGAAATCTATTGGAGGCAGAAGCAGTCAAGGGTAGCCTAGGGTTAGGGTTAGGCTTAGGGTTAGGCTTATTGTACGGCTTAGGGTACGGGTTCGGGGAGGGCTTCGGGTACGGCGTAGGGTATGGGTTAGGGTTAGGGTTAGCGTTAGTGTTAGGGTTAGGGCTCGGTTTAGGGTACGGGTTAGGTTTAGGGTACGTGTTAGGGTTAGGGTAGGGGTTAGCGTTAGGGTACGCGTTAGGGTTAGGGTAGTTATTAAACCAATCCCACTCTCTAGATACCCCTTAGCACGTAAAGGAATATTATTTGGGGGTCCAGCCATGGAGAAGAGTTTAGACACTAGGATAAGATAAGGAACACACCCATTATAAAGAAATCACATTAGGATTCTCTTTTTAAGCTGTTCCTTAAAACACTAGTGCTTAGGAAATCTATTGGAGGCAGAAGCAGTCAAGGGTAGCCTAGGGTTAGTGTTAGGCTTAGGGTTAGGCTTAGGTTACGGCTTAGGTAACGGGTTCGGGGAGGGCTTCGGGTACGGCGTAGGGTATGGGTTAGGGTTAGGGTTAGTGTTAGGGTTAGGGCTCGGTTTAGGTTACGTGTTAGGATTAGGGTACGTGTTAGGGTTAGGGTAGGGGTTAGGGTTAGGGTACGTGTTAGGGTTAGGGTAGTGATTAAACCTATCCCACTCTCTAGATACCCCTTAGCACATAAAGGAATATTATTTGGGGGTCCAGCCATGGAGAAGAGTTTAGACACTAGGATTAGATAGGGGAACACACCCATTATAAAGAAATCACATTAGGATTCTCTTTTTAAGCTGTTCCTTAAAACACTAGTGCTTAGGAAATCTATTGGAGGCAGAAGCAGTCAAGGGTAGCCTAGGGTTAGGGTTAGGCTTAGGGTTAGGCTTAGGGTACGGCTTAGGGTACGTGTTCGGGGAGGGCTTCGGGTACGGCGTAGGGTATGGGTTAGGGTTAGGGTTAGGGTTAGTGTTAGGGTTAGGGCTCGGTTTAGGGTACGGGTTAGGATTAGGGTACGTTTTAGGGTTAGGGTAGGGGTTAGGGTTAGGGTACGCGTTACGGTTAGGGTAGTTATTAAACCTATCCCACTCTCTAGATACCCCTTAGCACGTAAAGGAATATTATTTGGGGGTCCAGCCATGGAGAAGAGTTTAGACACTAAGATAATATAAGGAACACACACATTATAAAGAAATCACATTAGGATTCTCTTTTTAAGCTGTTCCTTAAAACACTAGTGCTTAGGAAATCTATTGGAGGCAGAAGCAGTCAAGGGTAGCCTAGGGTTAGGGTTAGGCTTAGGGTTAGGCTTAGGGTACGGCTTAGGGTACGGGTTCGGGGAGGGCTTCGGGTACGGTGTAGGGTATGGGTTAGGGTTAGGGTTAGGGTTAGTGTTAGGGTTAGGGCTCGGTTTAGGGTACGGGTTAGGATTAGGGTACGTGTTAGGGTTAGGGTAGGGGTTAGCGTTAGGGTACGCGTTAGGGTTAGGGTAGTTATTAAACCTATCCCACTCTCTAGTTACCCCTTAGCACGTAAAGGAATATTATTTGGGGGTCCAGCCATGGAGAAGAGTTTAGACACTAGGATAAGATAAGGAACACACCCATTATAAAGAAATCACATTAGGATTCTCTTTTTAAGCTGTTCCTTAAAACACTAGTGCTTAGGAAATCTATTGGAGGCAGAAGCAGTCAAGGGTAGCCTAGGGTTAGTGTTAGGCTTAGGGTTAGGCTTAGGTTACGGCTTAGGTAACGGGTTCGGGGAGGGCTTCGGGTACGGCGTAGGGTATGGGTTAGGGTTAGGGTTAGTGTTAGGGTTAGGGCTCGGTTTAGGGTACGTGTTAGGATTAGGGTACGTGTTAGGGTTAGGGTAGGGGTTAGGGTTAGGGTACGTGTTAGGGTTAGGGTAGTGATTAAACCTATCCCACTCTCTAGATACACCTTAGCACATAAAGGAATATTATTTGGGGGTCCAGCCATGGAGAAGAGTTTAGACACTAGGATTAGATAGGGGAACACACCCATTATAAAGAAATCACATTAGGATTCTCTTTTTAAGCTGTTCCTTAAAACACTAGTGCTTAGGAAATCTATTGGAGGCAGAAGCAGTCAAGGGTAGCCTAGGGTTAGGGTTAGGCTTAGGGTTAGGCTTAGGGTACGGCTTAGGGTACGTGTTCGGGGAGGGCTTCGGGTACGGCGTAGGGTATGGGTTAGGGTTAGGGTTAGGGTTAGTGTTAGGGTTAGGGCTCGGTTTAGGGTACGGGTTAGGATTAGGGTACGTTTTAGGGTTAGGGTAGGGGTTAGGGTTAGGGTACGCGTTACGGTTAGGGTAGTTATTAAACCTATCCCACTCTCTAGATACCCCTTAGCACGTAAAGGAATATTATTTGGGGGTCCAGCCATGGAGAAGAGTTTAGCCACTAAGATAATATAAGGAACACACACATTATAAAGAAATCACATTAGGATTCTCTTTTTAAGCTGTTCCTTAAAACACTAGTGCTTAGGAAATCTATTGGAGGCAGAAGCAGTCAAGGGTAGCCTAGGGTTAGGGTTAGGCTTAGGGTTAGGCTTAGGTTATGGCTTAGGGTACGGGTTCGGGGAGGGCTTCGGGTACGGCGTAGGGTATGGGTTAGGGTTAGGGTTAGGGTTAGTGTTAGGGTTAGGGCTCGGTTTAGGGTATGGGTTAGGATTAGGGTACGTGTTAGGGTTAGGGTAGGGGTTAGGGTTAGGGTACGCGTTAGGGTTAGGGTAGTTATTAAACCTATCCCACTCTCTAGATAGCCCTTAGCACGTAAAGGAATATTATTTGGGGGTCCAGCCATGGAGAAGAGTTTAGACACTAAGATAATATAAGGAACACACACATTATAAAGAAATCACATTAGGATTCTCTTTTTAAGCTGTTCCTTAAAACACTAGTGCTTAGGAAATCTATTGGAGGCAGAAGCAGTCAAGGGTAGCCTAGGGTTAGGGTTAGGCTTAGGGTTAGGCTTAGGGTACGGCTTAGGGTACGGGTTCGGGGAGGGCTTCGGGTACGGTGTAGGGTATGGGTTAGGGTTAGGGTTAGGGTTAGTGTTAGGGTTAGGGCTCGGTTTAGGGTACGGGTTAGGATTAGGGTACGTGTTAGGGTTAGGGTAGGGGTTAGCTTTAGGGTACGCGTTAGGGTTAGGGTAGTTATTAAACCTATCCCACTCTCTAGTTACCCCTTAGCACGTAAAGGAATATTATTTGGGGGTCCAGCCATGGAGAAGAGTTTAGACACTAGGAAAAGATAAGGAACACACCCATTATAAAGAAATCACATTAGGATTCTCTTTTTAAGCTGTTCCTTAAAACCCTAGTGCTTAGGAAATCTATTGGAGGCAGAAGCAGTCAAGGGTAGCCTAGGGTTAGGGTTAGGCTTAGGGTTAGGCTTATTGTACGGCTTAGGGTACGGGTTCGGGGAGGGCTTCGGGTACGGCGTAGGGTATGGGTTAGGGTTAGGGTTAGCGTTAGTGTTAGGGTTAGGGCTCGGTTTAGGGTACGGGTTAGGTTTAGGGTACGTGTTAGGGTTAGGGTAGGGGTTAGCGTTAGGGTACGCGTTAGGGTTAGGGTAGTTATTAAACCAATCCCACTCTCTAGATACCCCTTAGCACGTAAAGGAATATTATTTGGGGGTCCAGCCATGGAGAAGAGTTTAGACACTAGGATAAGATAAGGAACACACCCATTATAAAGAAATCACATTAGGATTCTCTTTTTAAGCTGTTCCTTAAAACACTAGTGCTTAGGAAATCTATTGGAGGCAGAAGCAGTCAAGGGTAGCCTAGGGTTAGTGTTAGGCTTAGGGTTAGGCTTAGGTTACGGCTTAGGTAACGGGTTCGGGGAGGGCTTCGGGTACGGCGTAGGGTATGGGTTAGGGTTAGGGTTAGTGTTAGGGTTAGGGCTCGGTTTAGGTTACGTGTTAGGATTAGGGTACGTGTTAGGGTTAGGGTAGGGGTTAGGGTTAGGGTACGTGTTAGGGTTAGGGTAGTGATTAAACCTATCCCACTCTCTAGATACCCCTTAGCACATAAAGGAATATTATTTGGGGGTCCAGCCATGGAGAAGAGTTTTGACACTAGGATTAGATAGGGGAACACACCCATTATAAAGAAATCACATTAGGATTCTCTTTTTAAGCTGTTCCTTAAAACACTAGTGCTTAGGAAATCTATTGGAGGCAGAAGCAGTCAAGGGTAGCCTAGGGTTAGGGTTAGGCTTAGGGTTAGGCTTAGGGTACGGCTTAGGGTACGTGTTCGGGGAGGGCTTCGGGTACGGCGTAGGGTATGGGTTAGGGTTAGGGTTAGGGTTAGTGTTAGGGTTAGGGCTCGGTTTAGGGTACGGGTTAGGATTAGGGTACGTTTTAGGGTTAGGGTAGGGGTTAGGGTTAGGGTACGCGTTACGGTTAGGGTAGTTATTAAACCTATCCCACTCTCTAGATACCCCTTAGCACGTAAAGGAATATTATTTGGGGGTCCAGCCATGGAGAAGAGTTTAGACACTAAGATAATATAAGGAACACACACATTATAAAGAAATCACATTAGGATTCTCTTTTTAAGCTGTTCCTTAAAACACTAGTGCTTAGGAAATCTATTGGAGGCAGAAGCAGTCAAGGGTAGCCTAGGGTTAGGGTTAGGCTTAGGGTTAGGCTTAGGGTACGGCTTAGGGTACGGGTTCGGGGAGGGCTTCGGGTACGGTGTAGGGTATGGGTTAGGGTTAGGGTTAGGGTTAGTGTTAGGGTTAGGGCTCGGTTTAGGGTACGGGTTAGGATTAGGGTACGTGTTAGGGTTAGGGTAGGGGTTAGCGTTAGGGTACGCGTTAGGGTTAGGGTAGTTATTAAACCTATCCCACTCTCTAGTTACCCCTTAGCACGTAAAGGAATATTATTTGGGGGTCCAGCCATGGAGAAGAGTTTAGACACTAGGATAAGATAAGGAACACACCCATTATAAAGAAATCACATTAGGATTCTCTTTTTAAGCTGTTCCTTAAAACACTAGTGCTTAGGAAATCTATTGGAGGCAGAAGCAGTCAAGGGTAGCCTAGGGTTAGTGTTAGGCTTAGGGTTAGGCTTAGGTTACGGCTTAGGTAACGGGTTCGGGGAGGGCTTCGGGTACGGCGTAGGGTATGGGTTAGGGTTAGGGTTAGTGTTAGGGTTAGGGCTCGGTTTAGGGTACGTGTTAGGATTAGGGTACGTGTTAGGGTTAGGGTAGGGGTTAGGGTTAGGGTACGTGTTAGGGTTAGGGTAGTGATTAAACCTATCCCACTCTCTAGATACACCTTAGCACATAAAGGAATATTATTTGGGGGTCCAGCCATGGAGAAGAGTTTAGACACTAGGATTAGATAGGGGAACACACCCATTATAAAGAAATCACATTAGGATTCTCTTTTTAAGCTGTTCCTTAAAACACTAGTGCTTAGGAAATCTATTGGAGGCAGAAGCAGTCAAGGGTAGCCTAGGGTTAGGGTTAGGCTTAGGGTTAGGCTTAGGGTACGGCTTAGGGTACGTGTTCGGGGAGGGCTTCGGGTACTGCGTAGGGTATGGGTTAGGGTTAGGGTTAGGGTTAGTGTTAGGGTTAGGGCTCGGTTTAGGGTACGGGTTAGGATTAGGGTACGTTTTAGGGTTAGGGTAGGGGTTAGGGTTAGGGTACGCGTTACGGTTAGGGTAGTTATTAAACCTATCCCACTCTCTAGATACCCCTTAGCACGTAAAGGAATATTATTTGGGGGTCCAGCCATGGAGAAGAGTTTAGACACTAAGATAATATAAGGAACACACACATTATAAAGAAATCACATTAGGATTCTCTTTTTAAGCTGTTCCTTAAAACACTAGTGCTTAGGAAATCTATTGGAGGCAGAAGCAGTCAAGGGTAGCCTAGGGTTAGGGTTAGGCTTAGGGTTAGGCTTAGGGTACGGCTTAGGGTACGGGTTCGGGGAGGGCTTCGGGTACGGTGTAGGGTATGGGTTAGGGTTAGGGTTAGGGTTAGTGTTAGGGTTAGGGCTCGGTTTAGGGTACGGGTTAGGATTAGGGTACGTGTTAGGGTTAGGGTAGGGGTTAGCGTTAGGGTACGCGTTAGGGTTATGGTAGTTATTAAACCTATCCCACTCTCTAGTTACCCCTTAGCACGTAAAGGAATATTATTTGGGGGTCCAGCCATGGAGAAGAGTTTAGACACTAGGAAAAGATAAGGAACACACCCATTATAAAGAAATCACATTAGGATTCTCTTTTTAAGCTGTTCCTTAAAACACTAGTGCTTAGGAAATCTATTGGAGGCAGAAGCAGTCAAGGGTAGCCTAGGGTTAGGGTTAGGCTTAGGGTTAGGCTTAGGGTACGGCTTAGGGTACGGGTTCGGGGAGGGCTTCGGGTACGGCGTAGGGTATGGGTTAGGGTTAGTGTTAGGGTTAGGGCTCGGTTTAGGGTACGGGTTAGGATTAGGGTACGTGTTAGTGTTAGGGTAGGGGTTAGGGTTAGGGTACGCGTTAGGGTTAGGGTAGGTATTAAACCTATCCCACTCTCTAGATACCCCTTAGCACGTAAAGGAATATTATTTGGGGGTTCAGCCATGGAGAAGAGTTTAGACACTAAGGTAATATAAGGAACACACACATTATAAAGAAATCACATTAGGATTCTCTTTTTAAGCTGTTCCTTAAAACACTAGTGCTTAGGAAATCTATTGGAGGCAGAAGCAGTCAAGGGTAGCCTAGGGTTAGGTTTAGGCTTAGGGTTAGGCTTAGGATACGGCTTAGGGTTCGGGTTCGGGGAGGGCTTCGGGTACGGCGTAGGGTATGGGTTAGGGTTAGGTTTAGGGTTAGTGTTAGGGTTAGGGCTCGGTTTAGGGTTAGTGTTAGGGTTAGGGCTCGGTTTAGGGTATGGGTTAGGATTAGGGTACGTGTTAGGGTTAGGGTAGGGGTTAGGGTTAGGGTACGCGTTAGTGTTAGGGTACTGATTAAACCTATCCCACTCTCTAGATACCCCTTAGCACATAAAGGAATATTATTTGGGGGTCCAGCCATGGAGAAGAGTTTAGACACTAGGATTAGATAAGGAACACACCCATTATAAAGAAATCACATTAGGATTCTCTTTTTAAGCTGTTCCTTAAAACACTAGTGCTTAGGAAATCTATTGGAGGCAGAAGCAGTCAAGGGTAGCCTCGGGTTAGGGTTAGGCTTAGGGTTAGGCTTAGGTTATGGCTTAGGGTACGGGTTCGGGGAGGGCTTCGGGTACGGCGTAGGGTATGGGTTAGGGTTAGGGTTAGGGTTAGTGTTAGGGTTAGGGCTCGGTTTAGGGTATGGGTTAGGATTAGGGTACGTGTTAGGGTTAGGGTAGGGGTTAGGGTTAGGGTACGCGTTAGGGTTAGGGTAGTGATTAAACCTATCCCACTCTCTAGATACCCCTTAGCACATAAAGGAATATTATTTGACGGTCCAGCCGTGCAGAAGAGTTTAGACACTAGGATTAGATAAGGAACACACCCATTATAAAGAAATCACATTAGGATTCTCTTTTTAAGCTCTTCCTTAAAACACTAGTGCTTAGGAAATCTATTGGAGGCAGAAGCAGTCAAGGGTAGCCTAGGGTTAGGGTTAGGCTTAGGGTTAGGCTTAGGGTACGGCTTAGGGTACGGGATCGGGGAGGGCTTCGGGTACGGCGTAGGTTATGGGTTAGGGTTAGGGTTAGGGTTAGTGTTAGGGATAGGCCTCGGTTTAGGGTACGGGTTAGGATTAGGGTACGTGTTAGGGTTAGGGTAGGGGTTAGGGTTAGGGTACGCGTTAGGGTTAGGGTAGTTATTAAACCTATCCCACTCTCTAGATACCCCTTAGCACGTAAAGGAATATTATTTGGGGGTCCAGCCATGGAGAAGAGTTTAGACACTAAGATAATATAAGGAACACACACATTATAAAGAAATCACATTAGGATTCTCTTTTTAAGCTGTTCCTTAAAACACTAGTGCTTAGGAAATCTATTGGAGGCAGAAGCAGTCAAGGGTAGCCTAGGGTTAGGGTTAGGCTTAGGGTTAGGCTTAGGGTACGGCTTAGGGTACGTGTTCGGGGAGGGCTTCGGGTACGGCGTAGGGTATGAGTTAGGGTTAGGGTTAGGGTTAGTGTTAGGGTTAGGGCTCGGTTTAGGTTACGGGTTAGGATTAGGGTACGTGTTAGGGTTAGAGTAGGGGTTAGGGTTAGGGTACGCGTTACGGTTAGGGTAGTTATTAAACCTATCCCACTCTCTAGATAGCCCTTAGAACGTAAAGGAATATTATTTGGGGGTCCAGCCATGGAGAAGAGTTTAGACACTAAGATAATATAAGGAACACACACATTATAAAGAAATCACATTAGGATTCTCTTTTTAAGCTGTTCCTTAAAACACTAGTGCTTAGGAAATCTATTGGAGGCAGAAGCAGTGAAGGGTAGCCTAGGGTTAGGGTTAGGCTTAGGGTTAGGCTTAGGGTACGGCTTAGGGTACGGGTTCGGGGAGGGCTTCGGATACGGTGTAGGGTATGGGTTAGGGTTAGGGTTAGGGTTAGTGTTAGGGTTAGGGCTCGGTTTAGGGTACGGGTTAGGATTAGGGTACGTGTTAGGGTTAGGGTAGGGGTTAGCTTTAGGGTACGCGTTAGGGTTAGGGTAGTTATTAAACCTATCCCACTCTCTAGTTACCCCTTAGCGCGTAAAGGAATATTATTTGGGGGTCCAGCCATGGAGAAGAGTTTAGACACTAGGAAAAGATAAGGAACACACCCATTATAAAGAAATCACATTAGGATTCTCTTTTTAAGCTGTTCCTTAAAACCCTAGTGCTTAGGAAATCTATTGGAGGCAGAAGCAGTCAAGGGTAGCCTAGGGTTAGGGTTAGGCTTAGGGTACGGCTTAGGGTACGGGTTCGGGGAGGGCTTCGGGTACGACGTAGGGTATGGGTTAGGGTTAGGGTTAGGGTTAGTTTTAGGTTTAGGGCTCGGTTTAGGGTACGGGTTAGGATTAGGGTACGTGTTAGGGTTAGGGTAGGGGTTAGGGTTAGGGTACGCGTTAGGGTTAGGGTAGTTATTAAACCTATCCCACTCTCTAGATACCCCTTAGCACGTAAAGGAATATTATTTGGGGGTCCAGCCATGGAGAAGAGTTTAGACACTAAGATAATATAAGGAACACACACATTATAAAGAAATCACATTAGGATTCTCTTTTTAAGCTGTTCCTTAAAACACTAGTGCTTAGGAAATCTATTGGAGGCAGAAGCAGTCAAGGGTAGCCTAGGGTTAGGGTTAGGCTTAGGGTTAGGCTTAGGGTACGGCTTAGGGTACGGGTTCGGGGAGGGCTTCGGGTACGGTGTAGGGTATGGGTTAGGGTTAGGGTTAGGGTTAGTGTTAGGGTTAGGGCTCGGTTTAGGGTACGGGTTAGGATTAGGGTACGTGTTAGGGTTAGGGTAGGGGTTAGCGTTAGGGTACGTGTTAGGGTTAGGGTAGTTATTAAACCTATCCCACTCTCTAGTTACCCCTTAGCACGTAAAGGAATATTATTTGGGGGTCCAGCCATGGAGAAGAGTTTAGACACTAGGATTAGATAAGGAACACACCCATTATAAAGAAATCACATTAGGATTCTCTTTTTAAGCTGTTCTTTAAAACACTAGTGCTTAGGAAATCTATTGGAGGCAGAAGCAGTCAAGGGTAGCCTAGGGTTAGGGTTAGGCTTAGGGTTAGGCTTAGGGTACGGCTTAGGGTACGGGTTCGGGGAGGGCTTCGGGTACGGCGTAGGGTATGGGTTAGGGTTAGTGTTAGGGTTAGGGCTCGGTTTAGGGTACGGGTTAGGATTAGGGTACGTGTTAGGGTTAGGGTAGGGGTTAGCGTTAGGGTACGCGTTAGGGTTAGGGTAGTGATTAAACCTATCCCACTCTCTAGATACCCGTTAGCACATAAAGGAATATTATTTGGGGGTCCAGCCATGGAGAAGAGTTTAGACACTAGGATTAGATAAGGAACACACCCATTATAAAGAAATCACATTAGGATTCTCTTTTTAAGCTGTTCCTTAAAACACTAGTGCTTAGGAAATCTATTGGAGGCAGAAGCAGTCAAGGGTAGCCTAGGGTAAGGGTTAGGCTTAGGGTTAGGCTTAGGGTACGGCTTAGGGTAGGTTTTCGGGGAGGGCTTCGGGTACGGCGTAGGGTATGGGTTAGGGTTAGGGTTAGGGTTAGTGTTAGGGTTAGGGCTCGGTTTAGGGTACGGTTTAGGATTAGGGTACGTGTTAGGGTTAGAGTAGGGGTTAGGGTTAGGGTAAGCGTTAGGGTTAGGGTAGTTATTAAACCTATCCCACTCTCTAGGTACCCCTTAGCACGTAAAGGAATATTAATTGTTGGTCCAGCCATGGAGAAGAGTTTAGACACTAAGATAATATAAGGAACACACACATTATAAAGAAATCACAGTAGGATTCTCTTTTTAAGCTGTTCCTTAAAACACTAGTGCTTAGGAAATCTATTGGAAGCAGAAGCAGTCAAGGGTAGCCTAGGGTTAGGGTTAGGCTTAGGGTTAGGCTTAGGGTACGGCTTAGGGTACGGGTTCGGGGAGGGCTTCGGGTACGGCGTAGGGTATGGGTTAGGGTTAGGGTTAGGGTTAGTGTTAGGGATAGGCCTCGGTTTAGGGTACGGGTTAGGATTAGGGTACGTGTTAGGGTTAGGGTAGGGGTTAGGGTTAGGGTACGCGTTAGGGATAGGGTAGTTATTAAACCTATCCCACTCTCTAGATACCCCTTAGCACGTAAAGGAATATTATTTGGGGGTCCAGCCATGGAGAAGAGTTTAGACACTAAGATAATATAAGGAACACACACATTATAAAGAAATCACATTAGGATTCTCTTTTTAAGCTGTTCCTTAAAACACTAGTGCTTAGGAAATCTATTGGAGGCAGAAGCAGTCAAGGGTAGCCTAGGGTTAGGGTTAGGCTTAGGGTTAGGCTTAGGGTACGGCTTAGGGTACGTGTTCGGGGAGGGCTTCGGGTACGGCGTAGGGTATGGGTTAGGGTTAGGGTTAGGGATAGTGTTAGGGTTAGGGCTCGGTTTAGGGTACGGGTTAGGATTAGGGTACGTGTTAGGGTTAGAGTAGGGGTTAGGGTTAGGGTACGCGTTACGGTTAGGGTAGTTATTAAACCTATCCCACTCTCTAGATACCCCTTAGCACGTAAAGGAATATTATTTGGGGGTCCAGCTATGGAGAAGAGTTTAGACACTAAGATAATATAAGGAACACACACATTATAAAGAAATCACATTAGGATTCTCTTTTTAAGCTGTTCCTTAAAACACTAGTGCTTAGGAAATCTATTGGAGGCAGAAGCAGTCAAGGGTAGCCTAGGGTTAGGGTTAGGCTTAGGGTTAGGCTTAGGGTACGGCTTAGGGTACGGGTTCGGGGAGGGCTTCGGGTACGGTGTAGGGTATGGGTTAGGGTTAGGGTTAGGGTTAGTGTTAGGGTTAGGGCTCGGTTTAGGGTACGGGTTAGGATTAGGGTACGTGTTAGGGTTAGGGTAGGGGTTAGCTTTAGGGTACGCGTTAGGGTTAGGGTAGTTATTAAACCTATCCCACTCTCTATTTACCCCTTAGCACGTAAAGGAATATTATTTGGGGGTCCAGCCATGGAGAAGAGTTTAGACACTAGGAAAAGATAAGTAACACACCCATTATAAAGAAATCACATTAGGATTCTCTTTTTAAGCTGTTCCTTAAAACCCTAGTGCTTAGGAAATCTATTGGAGGCAGAAGCAGTCAAGGGTAGCCTAGGGTTAGGGTTAGGCTTAGGGTTAGGCTTAGGGTACGTCTTAGGGTACGTGTTCGGTGACGGCTTCGGGTATGGCGTAGGGTATTGGTTAGGGTTAGGGTTAGTGTTAGTGTTAGGGTTAGGGCTCGGTTTAGAGTACGGGTTAGGATTAGGGTACGTGTTAGGGTTAGGGTAGGGGTTTGGGTTAGGGTACGCGTTAGGGTTAGGGTAGTTATTAAACCTATCCCACTCTCTAGATACCCCTTAGCACGTAAAGGAATATTATTTGGGGGTCCAGCCATGGAGAAGAGTTTAGACACTAAGATAATATAAGGAACACACACAGTATAAAGAAATCACATTAGGATTCTCTTTTTAAGCTGTTCCTTAAAACACTAGTGCTTAGGAAATCTATTGGAGGCAGAAGCAGTCAAGGGTAGCCTAGGGTTAGGGTTAGGCTTAGGGTTAGGCTTAGGGTACGGCTTAGGATACGGGTTCGGGGAGGGCTTCGGGTACGGCGTAGGGTAAGGGTTAGGGTTAGGGTTAGGGTTAGTGTTAGGGTTAGGGCTCGGTTTAGGGTACGGGTTAGGATTAGGGTACGTGTTAGTGTTAGGGTAGGGGTTAGGGTTAGGGTACGCGTTAGGGTTAGGGTAGTTATTAAACCTATCCCACTCTCTAGATACCCCTTAGCACGTAAAGGAATATTATTTGGGGGTCCAGCCATGGAGAAGAGCTTAGACACTAAGATAATATAAGGAACACACACATTATAAAGAAATCACATTAGGATTCTCTTTTTAAGCTGTTCCTTAAAACACTAGTGCTTAGGAAATCTATTGGAGGCAGAAGCAGTCAAGGGTAGCCTAGGGTTAGGGTTAGGCTTAGGGTTAGGCTTAGGGTACGGCTTAGGGTACGGGTTCGGGGAGGGCTTTGGGTACGGCGTAGGGTATGGGTTAGGGTTAGGGTTAGGGTAAGTGTTAGGGTTAGGGCTCGGTTTAGGGTATGGGTTAGGATTAGGGTACGTGTTAGGGTTAGGGTAGGGGTTAGGGTTAGGGTACGCGTTAGGGTTAGGGTAGTGATTAAACCTATCCCACTCTCTAGATACCCCTTAGCACATAAAGGAATATTATTTGGGGGTCCAGCCATGGAGAAGAGTTTAGACACTAGGATTAGATAAGGAACACACCCATTATAAAGAAATCACATTAGGATTCTCTTTTTAAGCTGTTCCTTAAAACACTAGTGCTTAGGAAATCTATTGGAGGCAGAAGCAGTCAAGGGTAGCCTAGGGTTAGGGTTAGGCTTAGGGTACGGCTTAGGGTACGGGTTCGGGGAGGGCTTCGGGTACGGCGTATGGTATGGGTTAGGGTTAGGGTTAGGGTGAGTGTTAGGGTTAGGGCTCGGTTTAGGGTACGGGTTAGGTTTAGGGTACGTGTTAGGGTTAGGGTAGGGGTTAGGGTTAGGGTACGCGTTAGGGTTAAGGTAGTTATTAAACCTATCCCACTCTCTAGATAGCCCTTAGCACGTAAAGGAATATTATTTAGGGGTCCAGCCATGGAGAAGAGTTTAGACACTAAGATAATATAAGGAACACACACATTATAAAGAAATCACATTAGGATTCTCTTTATAAGCTGTTCCTTAAAACACTAGTGCTTAGGAAATCTATTGGAGGCAGAAGCAGTCAAGGGTAGCCTAGGGTTAGGGTTAGGCTTAGGGTTAGGCTTAGGGTACGGCTTAGGGTACGGGTTCGGGGAGGGCTTCGGGTACGGCGTAGGGTATGGGTTAGGGTTAGGGTTAGGGTTAGTGTTAGGGTTAGGGCTCGGTTTAGGGTACAGGTTAGGATTAGGGTACGTGTTAGTGTTAGGGTAGGGGTTAGGGTTAGGGTACGCGTTAGGGTTAGGGTAGGTATTAAACCTATCCCACTCTCTAGATACCCCTTAGCACGTAAAGGAATATTATTTGGGGGTCCAGCCAAGGAGAAGAGTTTAGACACTAAGGTAATATAAGGAACACACCCATTATAAAGAAATCACATTAGGATTCTCTTTTTAAGCTGTTCCTTAAAACACTAGTGCTTAGGAAATCTATTGGAGGCAGAAGCAGTCAAGGGTAGCCTAGGGTTAGGGTTAGGCTTAGGGTTAGGCTTAGGGTACGGCTTAGGGTACGGGTTCGGGGAGGGCTTCGGGTACGGCGTAGGGTATGGGTTAGGGTTAGGGTTAGGGTTAGTGTTAGGGTTAGGGCTCGGTTTAGGGTACGGGTTAGGTTTAGGGTACGTGGTACGGTTAGGGTAGGGGTTAGCGTTAGGGTACGCGTTAGGATTAGGGTAGTTATTAAACCTATCCCACTCCCTAGTTACCCCTTAGCACGTAAAGGAATATTATTTGGGGGTCCAGCCATGGAGAAGAGTTTAGACACTAGGATAAGATAAGGAACACACCCATTATAAAGAAATCACATTAGGATTCTCTTTTTAAGCTGTTCCTTAAAACACTAGTGCTTAGGAAATCTATTGGAGGCAGAAGCAGTCAAGGGTAGCCTAGTGTTAGGGTTAGGCTTAGGGTTAGGCTTAGGGTACGGGTTCGGTGAGGGCTTCGGGTACGACGTAGGGTATGGGTTAGGGTTAGGGTTAGGGTTAGTGTTAGGGTTAGGGCTCGGTTTAGGGTACGGGTTAGGATTAGGGTACGTGTTAGGGTTAAGGTAGGGGTTAGGGTTAGGGTACGCGTTAGGGTTAGGGTAGTTATTAAACCTATCCCACTCTCTAGATACCCTTTAGCACGTAAAGGAATATTATTTGGGGGTCCAGCCATGGAGAAGAGTTTAGACACTAAGATAATATAAGGAACACACACATTATAAAGAAATCACATTAGGATTCTCTTTTTAAGCTGTTCCTTAAAACACTAGTGCTTAGGAAATCTATTGGAGGCAGAAGCAGTCAAGGGTAGCCTAGGGTTAGGGTTAGGCTTAGGGTTAGGTTTAGGGTACGGCTTAGGGTACGGGTTCGGGGAGGGCTTCGGGTACGGCGTAGGGTATGGGTTAGGGTTAGGGTTAGGGTTAGTGTTAGGGTTAGGGCTCGGTTTAGGGTACGGGTTAGGATTAGGGTACGTGTTAGGGTTAGCGTAGGGGTTAGCGTTAGGGTACGCGTTAGGGTTAGGGTAGTGATTAAACCTATCCCACTCTCTAGATACCCCTTAGCACATAAAGGAATATTATTTGGGGGTCCAGCCATGGAGAAGAGTTTAGACACTAGGAATAGATAAGGAACACACCCATTATAAAGAAATCACATTAGGATTCTCTTTTTAAGCTGTTCCTTAAAACACTAGTGCTTAGGAAATCTATTGGAGGCAGAAGCAGTCAAGGGTAGCCTAGGGTTAGGGTTAGGCTTAGGGTACGGCTTAGGGTACGGGTTCGGGGAGGGCTTCGGGTACGGCGTAGGGTATGGGTTAGGGTTAGGGTTAGGGTTAGTGTTAGGGTTAGGGCTCGGTTTAGGGTACGGGTTAGGTTTAGGGTACGTGTTAGGGTTAGGGTAGGGGTTAGGGTTAGGGTACGCGTTAGGGTTAAGGTAGTTATTAAACCTATCCCACTCTCTAGATAGCCCTTAGCACGTAAAGGAATATTATTTAGGGGTCCAGCCATGGAGAAGAGTTTAGACACTAAGATAATATAAGGAACACACACATTATAACGAAATCACATTAGGATTCTCTTTTTAAGCTGTTCCTTAAAACACTAGTGCTTAGGAAATCTATTGGAGGCAGAAGCAGTCAAGGGTAGCCTAGGGTTAGGGTTAGGCTTAGGGTTAGGCTTATGGTACGGCTTAGGGTACGTGTTCGGGGAGGGCTTCGGGTACGGCGAAGGGTACGGTTAGGGTTAGGGTTAGGGTTAGTGTTAGGTTTAGGGCTCGGTTTAGGGAACGGGTTAGGATTAGGGTACGTGTTAGGGTTAGGGTAGGGGTTAGGGTTAGGGTACGCGTTACGGTTAGGTTAGTTATTAAACCTATCCCACTCTCTAGATACCCCTTAGCACGTAAAGGAATATTATTTGGGGGTCCATCCATGGAGAAAAGTTTAGGCACTAAGATAAGATAAGGAACACACACATTATAAAGAAATCACATTAGGATTCTCTTTTTAAGCTGTTCCTTAAAACACTAGTGCTTAGGAAATCTATTGGAGGCAGAAGCAGTCAAGGGTAGCCTAGGGTTAGGGTTAGGCTTACGGTTAGGCTTAGGGTACGGCTTAGGGTACGGGTTCGGGGAGGGCTTCGGGTACGGCGTAGGGTATGGGTTAGGGTTAGGGTTAGGGTTAGTGTTAGGGTTAGGGCTCGGTTTAGGGTACGTGTTAGGATTAGGGTACGTTTTAGGGTTAGGGTAGGGGTTAGGGTTAGGGCACGCATTAGGGTTAGGTTAGTTATTAAACCTATCCCACTCTCTAGATACCCCTTAACACGTAAAGGAATATTATTTTGGGGTCCAGCCATGGAGAAGAGTTTAGACACTAAGATAATATAAGGAACACACACATTATAAAGAAATCACATTAGGATTCTCTTTTTAAGCTGTTCCTTAAAACCCTAGTGCTTAGGAAATCTATTGGAGGCAGAAGCAGTCAAGGGTAGCCTAGGGTTAGGGTTAGGCTTAGGGTTAGGCTTAGGGTACGGCTTAGGGTACGGGTTCGGGGAGGGCTTCGGGTACGGCGTAGGGTATGGGTTAGGGTTAGGGTTAGTGTTAGGGTTAGGGCTCGGTTTAGGGTACGGGTTAGGATTAGGGTACGTGTTAGGGTTAGGGTAGTGGTTAGCGTTAGGGTACGCGTTAGGGTTAAGGTAGTTATTAAACCTATCCCACTCTCTAGTTACCCCTTAGCACGTAAAGGAATATTGTTTGGGGGTCCAGCCATGGAGAAGAGTTTAGACACTAGGAAAAGATAAGGAACACACCCATTATAAAGAAATCACATTAGGATTCTCTTTTTAAGCTGTTCCTTAAAACACTAGTGCTTAGGAAATCTATTGGAGGCAGAAGCAGTCAAGGGTAGCCTAGGGTTAGGGTTAGGCTTAGGGTTAGGCTTAGGGTACGGCTTAGGGTACGGGTTCGGGGAGGGCTTCGGGTACGGCGTAGGGTATGGGTTAGGGTTAGGGTTAGGGTTTGTGTTAGGGTTAGGGCTCGGTTTAGGGTACGGGTTAGGATTAGGTTACGTGTTAGTGTTAGGGTAGGGGTTAGCGTTAGGGTACGCGTTAGGGTTAGGGTAGTTATTAAACCTATCCCACTCTCTAGTTACCCCTTAGCACGTAAAGGAATATTATTTGGGGGTCCAGCCATGGAGAAGAGTTTAGACACTAGGAAAAGATAAGGAACACACCCATTATAAAGAAATCACATTAGGATTCTCTTTTTAAGCTGTTCCTTAAAACACTAGTGCTTAGGAAATCTATTGGAGGCAGAAGCAGTCAAGGGTAGCCTAGGGTTAGGGTTAGGCTTAGGGTACGGCTTAGGGTACGGGTTCGGGGAGGGCTTCGGGTACGGCGTAGGGTATGGGTTAGGGTTAGGGTTAGGGTTAGTGTTAGGGTTAGGGCTCGGTTTAGGGTACGGGTTAGGTTTAGGGTACGTGTTAGGGTTAGGGTAGGTGTTAGGTTTAGGCTACGCGTTAGGGTTAAGGTAGTTATTAAACCTATCCCACTCTCTAGATAGCCCTTAGCACGTAAAGGAATATTATTTAGGGGTCCAGCCATGGAGAAGAGTTTAGACACTAAGATAATATAAGGAACACACACATTATAAAGAAATCACATTAGGATTCTCTTTTTAAGCTGTTCCTTAAAACAGTAGTGCTTAGGAAATCTATTGGAGGCAGAAGCAGTCAAGGGTAGCCTAGGGTTAGGGTTAGGCTTAGGGTTAGGCTTAGGGTACGGCTTAGGGTACGTGTTCGGGGAGGGCTTCGGGTACGGCGAAGGGTATGGTTAGGGTTAGGGTTAGGGTTAGTGTTAGGGTTAGGGCTCGGTTTAGGGAACGGGTTAGGATTAGGGTACGTGTTAGGGTTAGGGTAGGGGTTAGGGTTAGGGTACGCGTTACGGTTAGGTTAGTTATTAAACCTATCCCACTCTCTAGATACCCCTTAGCACGTAAAGGAATATTATTTGGGGGTCCATCCATGGAGAAAAGTTTAGGCACTAAGATAAGATAAGGAACACACACATTATAAAGAAATCACATTAGGATTCTCTTTTTAAGCTGTTCCTTAAAACACTAGTGCTTAGGAAATCTATTGGAGGCAGAAGCAGTCAAGGGTAGCCTAGGGTTAGGGTTAGGCTTAGGGTTAGGCTTAGGGTACGGCTTAGGGTACGGTTTCGGGGAGGGCTTCGGGTACGGCGTAGGGTATGGGTTAGGGTTAGGGTTAGGGTTAGTGTTAGGGTTAGGGCTCGGTTTAGGGTACGGGTTAGGATTAGGGTACGTGTTAGGGTTAGGGTAGGGGTTAGCGTTAGGGTACGCGTTAGGGTTAGGGTAGTTATTAAACCTATCCCACTCTCTAGTTACCCCTTAGCACGTAAAGGAATATTGTTTGGGGGTCCAGCCATGGAGAAGAGTTTAGACACTAGGAAAAGATAAGGAACACACCCATTATAAAGAAATCACATTAGGATTCTCTTTTTAAGCTGTTCCTTAAAACACTAGTGCTTAGGAAATCTATTGGAGGCAGAAGCAGTCAAGGGTAGCCTAGGGTTAGGGTTAGGCTTAGGGTTAGGCTTAGGGTACGGCTTAGGGTACGGGTTCGGGGAGGGCTTCGGGTACGGCGTAGGGTATGGGTTAGGGTTAGGGTTAGGGTTAGTGTTAGGGTTAGGGCTCGGTTTAGGGTACGGGTTAGGATTAGGGTACGTGTTAGTGTTAGGGTAGGGGTTAGGGTTAGGGTACGCGTTAGGGTTAGGGTAGGTATTAAACCTATCCCACTCTCTAGATACCCCTTAGCACGTAAAGGAATATTATTTGGGGGTCCAGCCAAGGAGAAGAGTTTAGACACTAAGGTAATATAAGGAACACACCCATTATAAAGAAATCACATTAGGATTCTCTTTTTAAGCTGTTCCTTAAAACACTAGTGCTTAGGAAATCTATTGGAGGCAGAAGCAGTCAAGGGTAGCCTAGGGTTAGGGTTAGGCTTAGGGTTAGGCTTAGGGTACGGCTTAGGGTACGGGTTCGGGGAGGGCTTCGGGTACGGCGTAGGGTATGGGTTAGGGTTAGGGTTAGGGTTAGTGTTAGGGTTAGGGCTCGGTTTAGGGTACGGGTTAGGTTTAGGGTACGTGGTACGGTTAGGGTAGGGGTTAGCGTTAGGGTACGCGTTAGGATTAGGGTAGTTATTAAACCTATCCCACTCCCTAGTTACCCCTTAGCACGTAAAGGAATATTATTTGGGGGTCCAGCCATGGAGAAGAGTTTAGACACTAGGATAAGATAAGGAACACACCCATTATAAAGAAATCACATTAGGATTCTCTTTTTAAGCTGTTCCTTAAAACACTAGTGCTTAGGAAATCTATTGGAGGCAGAAGCAGTCAAGGGTAGCCTAGTGTTAGGGTTAGGCTTAGGGTTAGGCTTAGGGTACGGGTTCGGTGAGGGCTTCGGGTACGACGTAGGGTATGGGTTAGGGTTAGGGTTAGGGTTAGTGTTAGGGTTAGGGCTCGGTTTAGGGTACGGGTTAGGATTAGGGTACGTGTTAGGGTTAAGGTAGGGGTTAGGGTTAGGGTACGCGTTAGGGTTAGGGTAGTTATTAAACCTATCCCACTCTCTAGATACCCTTTAGCACGTAAAGGAATATTATTTGGGGGTCCAGCCATGGAGAAGAGTTTAGACACTAAGATAATATAAGGAACACACACATTATAAAGAAATCACATTAGGATTCTCTTTTTAAGCTGTTCCTTAAAACACTAGTGCTTAGGAAATCTATTGGAGGCAGAAGCAGTCAAGGGTAGCCTAGGGTTAGGGTTAGGCTTAGGGTTAGGTTTAGGGTACGGCTTAGGGTACGGGTTCGGGGAGGGCTTCGGGTACGGCGTAGGGTATGGGTTAGGGTTAGGGTTAGGGTTAGTGTTAGGGTTAGGGCTCGGTTTAGGGTACGGGTTAGGATTAGGGTACGTGTTAGGGTTAGCGTAGGGGTTAGCGTTAGGGTACGCGTTAGGGTTAGGGTAGTGATTAAACCTATCCCACTCTCTAGATACCCCTTAGCACATAAAGGAATATTATTTGGGGGTCCAGCCATGGAGAAGAGTTTAGACACTAGGAATAGATAAGGAACACACCCATTATAAAGAAATCACATTAGGATTCTCTTTTTAAGCTGTTCCTTAAAACACTAGTGCTTAGGAAATCTATTGGAGGCAGAAGCAGTCAAGGGTAGCCTAGGGTTAGGGTTAGGCTTAGGGTACGGCTTAGGGTACGGGTTCGGGGAGGGCTTCGGGTACGGCGTAGGGTATGGGTTAGGGTTAGGGTTAGGGTTAGTGTTAGGGTTAGGGCTCGGTTTAGGGTACGGGTTAGGTTTAGGGTACGTGTTAGGGTTAGGGTAGGGGTTAGGGTTAGGGTACGCGTTAGGGTTAAGGTAGTTATTAAACCTATCCCACTCTCTAGATAGCCCTTAGCACGTAAAGGAATATTATTTAGGGGTCCAGCCATGGAGAAGAGTTTAGACACTAAGATAATATAAGGAACACACACATTATAACGAAATCACATTAGGATTCTCTTTTTAAGCTGTTCCTTAAAACACTAGTGCTTAGGAAATCTATTGGAGGCAGAAGCAGTCAAGGGTAGCCTAGGGTTAGGGTTAGGCTTAGGGTTAGGCTTATGGTACGGCTTAGGGTACGTGTTCGGGGAGGGCTTCGGGTACGGCGAAGGGTACGGTTAGGGTTAGGGTTAGGGTTAGTGTTAGGTTTAGGGCTCGGTTTAGGGAACGGGTTAGGATTAGGGTACGTGTTAGGGTTAGGGTAGGGGTTAGGGTTAGGGTACGCGTTACGGTTAGGTTAGTTATTAAACCTATCCCACTCTCTAGATACCCCTTAGCACGTAAAGGAATATTATTTGGGGGTCCATCCATGGAGAAAAGTTTAGGCACTAAGATAAGATAAGGAACACACACATTATAAAGAAATCACATTAGGATTCTCTTTTTAAGCTGTTCCTTAAAACACTAGTGCTTAGGAAATCTATTGGAGGCAGAAGCAGTCAAGGGTAGCCTAGGGTTAGGGTTAGGCTTACGGTTAGGCTTAGGGTACGGCTTAGGGTACGGGTTCGGGGAGGGCTTCGGGTACGGCGTAGGGTATGGGTTAGGGTTAGGGTTAGGGTTAGTGTTAGGGTTAGGGCTCGGTTTAGGGTACGTGTTAGGATTAGGGTACGTTTTAGGGTTAGGGTAGGGGTTAGGGTTAGGGCACGCATTAGGGTTAGGTTAGTTATTAAACCTATCCCACTCTCTAGATACCCCTTAACACGTAAAGGAATATTATTTTGGGGTCCAGCCATGGAGAAGAGTTTAGACACTAAGATAATATAAGGAACACACACATTATAAAGAAATCACATTAGGATTCTCTTTTTAAGCTGTTCCTTAAAACCCTAGTGCTTAGGAAATCTATTGGAGGCAGAAGCAGTCAAGGGTAGCCTAGGGTTAGGGTTAGGCTTAGGGTTAGGCTTAGGGTACGGCTTAGGGTACGGGTTCGGGGAGGGCTTCGGGTACGGCGTAGGGTATGGGTTAGGGTTAGGGTTAGTGTTAGGGTTAGGGCTCGGTTTAGGGTACGGGTTAGGATTAGGGTACGTGTTAGGGTTAGGGTAGTGGTTAGCGTTAGGGTACGCGTTAGGGTTAAGGTAGTTATTAAACCTATCCCACTCTCTAGTTACCCCTTAGCACGTAAAGGAATATTGTTTGGGGGTCCAGCCATGGAGAAGAGTTTAGACACTAGGAAAAGATAAGGAACACACCCATTATAAAGAAATCACATTAGGATTCTCTTTTTAAGCTGTTCCTTAAAACACTAGTGCTTAGGAAATCTATTGGAGGCAGAAGCAGTCAAGGGTAGCCTAGGGTTAGGGTTAGGCTTAGGGTTAGGCTTAGGGTACGGCTTAGGGTA
The DNA here is from genome assembly GCF_965194825.1 of Balaenoptera physalus. Classification (NCBI taxonomy): domain Eukaryota; kingdom Metazoa; phylum Chordata; class Mammalia; order Artiodactyla; family Balaenopteridae; genus Balaenoptera; species Balaenoptera physalus. The sequence goes on along the minus strand of NW_028125898.1, from coordinate 78,028 downwards.
CGGGTTCGGGGAGGGCTTCGGGTACGGCGTAGGGTATGGGTTAGGGTTAGGGTTAGGGTTTGTGTTAGGGTTAGGGCTCGGTTTAGGGTACGGGTTAGGATTAGGTTACGTGTTAGTGTTAGGGTAGGGGTTAGCGTTAGGGTACGCGTTAGGGTTAGGGTAGTTATTAAACCTATCCCACTCTCTAGTTACCCCTTAGCACGTAAAGGAATATTATTTGGGGGTCCAGCCATGGAGAAGAGTTTAGACACTAGGAAAAGATAAGGAACACACCCATTATAAAGAAATCACATTAGGATTCTCTTTTTAAGCTGTTCCTTAAAACACTAGTGCTTAGGAAATCTATTGGAGGCAGAAGCAGTCAAGGGTAGCCTAGGGTTAGGGTTAGGCTTAGGGTACGGCTTAGGGTACGGGTTCGGGGAGGGCTTCGGGTACGGCGTAGGGTATGGGTTAGGGTTAGGGTTAGGGTTAGTGTTAGGGTTAGGGCTCGGTTTAGGGTACGGGTTAGGTTTAGGGTACGTGTTAGGGTTAGGGTAGGTGTTAGGTTTAGGCTACGCGTTAGGGTTAAGGTAGTTATTAAACCTATCCCACTCTCTAGATAGCCCTTAGCACGTAAAGGAATATTATTTAGGGGTCCAGCCATGGAGAAGAGTTTAGACACTAAGATAATATAAGGAACACACACATTATAAAGAAATCACATTAGGATTCTCTTTTTAAGCTGTTCCTTAAAACAGTAGTGCTTAGGAAATCTATTGGAGGCAGAAGCAGTCAAGGGTAGCCTAGGGTTAGGGTTAGGCTTAGGGTTAGGCTTAGGGTACGGCTTAGGGTACGTGTTCGGGGAGGGCTTCGGGTACGGCGAAGGGTATGGTTAGGGTTAGGGTTAGGGTTAGTGTTAGGGTTAGGGCTCGGTTTAGGGAACGGGTTAGGATTAGGGTACGTGTTAGGGTTAGGGTAGGGGTTAGGGTTAGGGTACGCGTTACGGTTAGGTTAGTTATTAAACCTATCCCACTCTCTAGATACCCCTTAGCACGTAAAGGAATATTATTTGGGGGTCCATCCATGGAGAAAAGTTTAGGCACTAAGATAAGATAAGGAACACACACATTATAAAGAAATCACATTAGGATTCTCTTTTTAAGCTGTTCCTTAAAACACTAGTGCTTAGGAAATCTATTGGAGGCAGAAGCAGTCAAGGGTAGCCTAGGGTTAGGGTTAGGCTTAGGGTTAGGCTTAGGGTACGGCTTAGGGTACGGTTTCGGGGAGGGCTTCGGGTACGGCGTAGGGTATGGGTTAGGGTTAGGGTTAGGGTTAGTGTTAGGGTTAGGGCTCGGTTTAGGGTACGGGTTAGGATTAGGGTACGTGTTAGGGTTAGGGTAGGGGTTAGCGTTAGGGTACGCGTTAGGGTTAGGGTAGTTATTAAACCTATCCCACTCTCTAGTTACCCCTTAGCACGTAAAGGAATATTGTTTGGGGGTCCAGCCATGGAGAAGAGTTTAGACACTAGGAAAAGATAAGGAACACACCCATTATAAAGAAATCACATTAGGATTCTCTTTTTAAGCTGTTCCTTAAAACACTAGTGCTTAGGAAATCTATTGGAGGCAGAAGCAGTCAAGGGTAGCCTAGGGTTAGGGTTAGGCTTAGGGTTAGGCTTAGGGTACGGCTTAGGGTACGGGTTCGGGGAGGGCTTCGGGTACGGCGTAGGGTATGGGTTAGGGTTAGGGTTAGGGTTAGTGTTAGGGTTAGGGCTCGGTTTAGGGTACGGGTTAGGATTAGGGTACGTGTTAGTGTTAGGGTAGGGGTTAGGGTTAGGGTACGCGTTAGGGTTAGGGTAGTTATTAAACCTATCCCACTCTCTAGATACCCCTTAGCACGTAAAGGAATATTATTTGTGGGTCCAGCCATGGAGAAGAGCTTAGACACTAAGATAATATAAGGAACACACACATTATAAAGAAATCACATTAGGATTCTCTTTTTAAGCTGTTCCTTAAAACACTAGTGCTTAGGAAATCTATTGGAGGCAGAAGCAGTCAAGGGTAGCCTAGGGTTAGGGTTAGGCTTAGGGTTAGGCTTAGGGTACGGCTTAGGGTACGGGTTTGGGGAGGGCTTTGGGTACGGCGTAGGGTATGGGTTAGGGTTAGGGTTAGGGTTAGTGTTAGGGTTAGGGCTCGGTTTAGGGTATGGGTTAGGATTAGGTTACGTGTTAGGGTTAGGGTAGGGGTTAGGGTTAGGGTACGCGTTAGGGTTAGAGTAGTGATTAAACCTATCCCACTCTCTAGATACCCCTTAGCACATAAAGGAATATTATTTGGGGGTCCAGCCATGGAGAAGAGTTTAGACACTAGGATTAGATAAGGAACACACCCATTATAAAGAAATCACATTAGGATTCTCTTTTTAAGCTGTTCCTTAAAACACTAGTGCTTAGGAAATCTATTGGAGGCAGAAGCAGTCAAGGGTAGCCTAGGGTTAGGGTTAGGCTTAGGGTACGGCTTAGGGTACGGGTTCGGGGAGGGCTTCGGGTACGGCGTAGGGTATGGGTTAGGGTTAGGGTTAGGGCTCGGTTTAGGGTACGGTTTAGGTTTAGGGTACGTGTTAGGGTTAGGGTAGGGGTTAGGGTTAGGGTATGCGTTAGGGTTAAGGTAGTTATTAAACCTATCCCACTCTCTAGATACCCCTTAGCACGTAAAGGAATATTATTTGGGGGTCCAGCCATGGAGAAGAGTTTAGACACTAAGATAATATAAGGAACACACACATTATAAAGAAATCACATTAGGATTCTCTTTTTAAGCTGTTCCTTAAAACACTAGTGCTTAGGAAATCTATTGGAGGCAGAAGCAGTCAAGAGTAGCCTAGGGTTAGGGTTAGGCTTAGGGTTAGGCTTAGGGTACGGCTTAGGGTACGTGTTCGGGGAGGGCTTCGGGTACGGCGTAGGGTATGTGTTAGGGTTAGGGTTAGGGTTGGTGTAAGGTTAGGGCTCGGTTTAGGGTACGGGTTAGGATTAGGGTACGTGTTAGGGTTAGGGTAGGGGTTAGGGTTAAGGTACGCGTTAGGGTTAGGGTAGTGATTAAACCTATCCCACTCTCTAGATACCCCTTAGCACGTAAAGGAATATTATTTGGGGGTCCAGCCATGGAGAAGAGTTTAGACACTAAGATAATATAAGGAACACACACATTATAAAGAAATCACATTAGGATTCTCTTTTTAAGCTGTTCCTTAAAACCCTAGTGCTTAGGAAATCTATTGGAGGCAGAAGCAGTCAAGGGTAGCCTAGGGTTAGGGTTAGGCTTAGGGTTAGGCTTAGGGTACGGCTTAGGGTACGGGTTTGGGGAGGGCTTCGGGTATGGCGTAGGGTATGTGTTAGGGTTAGGGTTAGGGTTAGTGTTAGGGTTAGGGCTCGGTTTAGGGTACGGGTTAGGATTAGGGTACGTGTTAGGGTTAGGGTAGTGGTTAGCGTTAGGGTACGCGTTAGGGTTAAGGTAGTTATTAAACCTATCCCACTCTCTAGTTACCCCTTAGCACGTAAAGGAATATTGTTTGGGGGTCCAGCCATGGAGAAGAGTTTAGACACTAGGAAAAGATAAGGAACACACCCATTATAAAGAAATCACATTAGGATTCTCTTTTTAAGCTGTTCCTTAAAACACTAGTGCTTAGGAAATCTATTGGAGGCAGAAGCAGTCAAGGGTAGCCTAGGGTTAGGGTTAGGCTTAGGGTTAGGCTTAGGGTACGGCTTAGGGTACGGGTTCGGGGAGGGCTTCGGGTACGGCGTAGGGTATGGGTTAGGGTTAGGGTTAGGGTTTGTGTTAGGGTTAGGGCTCGGTTTAGGGTACGGGTTAGGATTAGGTTACGTGTTAGTGTTAGGGTAGGGGTTAGCGTTAGGGTACGCGTTAGGGTTAGGGTAGTTATTAAACCTATCCCACTCTCTAGTTACCCCTTAGCACGTAAAGGAATATTATTTGGGGGTCCAGCCATGGAGAAGAGTTTAGACACTAGGAAAAGATAAGGAACACACCCATTATAAAGAAATCACATTAGGATTCTCTTTTTAAGCTGTTCCTTAAAACACTAGTGCTTAGGAAATCTATTGGAGGCAGAAGCAGTCAAGGGTAGCCTAGGGTTAGGGTTAGGCTTAGGGTACGGCTTAGGGTACGGGTTCGGGGAGGGCTTCGGGTACGGCGTAGGGTATGGGTTAGGGTTAGGGTTAGGGTTAGTGTTAGGGTTAGGGCTCGGTTTAGGGTACGGGTTAGGTTTAGGGTACGTGTTAGGGTTAGGGTAGGTGTTAGGTTTAGGCTACGCGTTAGGGTTAAGGTAGTTATTAAACCTATCCCACTCTCTAGATAGCCCTTAGCACGTAAAGGAATATTATTTAGGGGTCCAGCCATGGAGAAGAGTTTAGACACTAAGATAATATAAGGAACACACACATTATAAAGAAATCACATTAGGATTCTCTTTTTAAGCTGTTCCTTAAAACAGTAGTGCTTAGGAAATCTATTGGAGGCAGAAGCAGTCAAGGGTAGCCTAGGGTTAGGGTTAGGCTTAGGGTTAGGCTTAGGGTACGGCTTAGGGTACGTGTTCGGGGAGGGCTTCGGGTACGGCGAAGGGTATGGTTAGGGTTAGGGTTAGGGTTAGTGTTAGGGTTAGGGCTCGGTTTAGGGAACGGGTTAGGATTAGGGTACGTGTTAGGGTTAGGGTAGGGGTTAGGGTTAGGGTACGCGTTACGGTTAGGTTAGTTATTAAACCTATCCCACTCTCTAGATACCCCTTAGCACGTAAAGGAATATTATTTGGGGGTCCATCCATGGAGAAAAGTTTAGGCACTAAGATAAGATAAGGAACACACACATTATAAAGAAATCACATTAGGATTCTCTTTTTAAGCTGTTCCTTAAAACACTAGTGCTTAGGAAATCTATTGGAGGCAGAAGCAGTCAAGGGTAGCCTAGGGTTAGGGTTAGGCTTAGGGTTAGGCTTAGGGTACGGCTTAGGGTACGGTTTCGGGGAGGGCTTCGGGTACGGCGTAGGGTATGGGTTAGGGTTAGGGTTAGGGTTAGTGTTAGGGTTAGGGCTCGGTTTAGGGTACGGGTTAGGATTAGGGTACGTGTTAGGGTTAGGGTAGGGGTTAGCGTTAGGGTACGCGTTAGGGTTAGGGTAGTTATTAAACCTATCCCACTCTCTAGTTACCCCTTAGCACGTAAAGGAATATTGTTTGGGGGTCCAGCCATGGAGAAGAGTTTAGACACTAGGAAAAGATAAGGAACACACCCATTATAAAGAAATCACATTAGGATTCTCTTTTTAAGCTGTTCCTTAAAACACTAGTGCTTAGGAAATCTATTGGAGGCAGAAGCAGTCAAGGGTAGCCTAGGGTTAGGGTTAGGCTTAGGGTTAGGCTTAGGGTACGGCTTAGGGTACGGGTTCGGGGAGGGCTTCGGGTACGGCGTAGGGTATGGGTTAGGGTTAGGGTTAGGGTTAGTGTTAGGGTTAGGGCTCGGTTTAGGGTACGGGTTAGGATTAGGGTACGTGTTAGTGTTAGGGTAGGGGTTAGGGTTAGGGTACGCGTTAGGGTTAGGGTAGTTATTAAACCTATCCCACTCTCTAGATACCCCTTAGCACGTAAAGGAATATTATTTGTGGGTCCAGCCATGGAGAAGAGCTTAGACACTAAGATAATATAAGGAACACACACATTATAAAGAAATCACATTAGGATTCTCTTTTTAAGCTGTTCCTTAAAACACTAGTGCTTAGGAAATCTATTGGAGGCAGAAGCAGTCAAGGGTAGCCTAGGGTTAGGGTTAGGCTTAGGGTTAGGCTTAGGGTACGGCTTAGGGTACGGGTTTGGGGAGGGCTTTGGGTACGGCGTAGGGTATGGGTTAGGGTTAGGGTTAGGGTTAGTGTTAGGGTTAGGGCTCGGTTTAGGGTATGGGTTAGGATTAGGTTACGTGTTAGGGTTAGGGTAGGGGTTAGGGTTAGGGTACGCGTTAGGGTTAGAGTAGTGATTAAACCTATCCCACTCTCTAGATACCCCTTAGCACATAAAGGAATATTATTTGGGGGTCCAGCCATGGAGAAGAGTTTAGACACTAGGATTAGATAAGGAACACACCCATTATAAAGAAATCACATTAGGATTCTCTTTTTAAGCTGTTCCTTAAAACACTAGTGCTTAGGAAATCTATTGGAGGCAGAAGCAGTCAAGGGTAGCCTAGGGTTAGGGTTAGGCTTAGGGTACGGCTTAGGGTACGGGTTCGGGGAGGGCTTCGGGTACGGCGTAGGGTATGGGTTAGGGTTAGGGTTAGGGCTCGGTTTAGGGTACGGTTTAGGTTTAGGGTACGTGTTAGGGTTAGGGTAGGGGTTAGGGTTAGGGTATGCGTTAGGGTTAAGGTAGTTATTAAACCTATCCCACTCTCTAGATACCCCTTAGCACGTAAAGGAATATTATTTGGGGGTCCAGCCATGGAGAAGAGTTTAGACACTAAGATAATATAAGGAACACACACATTATAAAGAAATCACATTAGGATTCTCTTTTTAAGCTGTTCCTTAAAACACTAGTGCTTAGGAAATCTATTGGAGGCAGAAGCAGTCAAGAGTAGCCTAGGGTTAGGGTTAGGCTTAGGGTTAGGCTTAGGGTACGGCTTAGGGTACGTGTTCGGGGAGGGCTTCGGGTACGGCGTAGGGTATGTGTTAGGGTTAGGGTTAGGGTTGGTGTAAGGTTAGGGCTCGGTTTAGGGTACGGGTTAGGATTAGGGTACGTGTTAGGGTTAGGGTAGGGGTTAGGGTTAAGGTACGCGTTAGGGTTAGGGTAGTGATTAAACCTATCCCACTCTCTAGATACCCCTTAGCACGTAAAGGAATATTATTTGGGGGTCCAGCCATGGAGAAGAGTTTAGACACTAAGATAATATAAGGAACACACACATTATAAAGAAATCACATTAGGATTCTCTTTTTAAGCTGTTCCTTAAAACCCTAGTGCTTAGGAAATCTATTGGAGGCAGAAGCAGTCAAGGGTAGCCTAGGGTTAGGGTTAGGCTTAGGGTTAGGCTTAGGGTACGGCTTAGGGTACGGGTTTGGGGAGGGCTTCGGGTATGGCGTAGGGTATGTGTTAGGGTTAGGGTTAGGGTTAGTGTTAGGGTTAGGGCTCGGTTTAGGGTACGGGTTAGGATTAGGGTACGTGTTAGGGTTAGGGTAGGGGTTAGGGTTAGGGTACGCGTTAGGGTTAGGGTAGTTATTAAACCTATCCCACTCTCTAGATACCCCTTAGCACGTAAAGGAATATTATTTGGGGGTCCAGCCATGGAGAAGAGTTTAGACACTAAGATAATATAAGGAACACACACATTATAAAGAAATCACATTAGGATTCTCTTTTTAAGCTGTTCCTTAAAACAGTAGTGCTTAGGAAATCTATTGGAGGCAGAAGCAGTCAAGGGTAGCCTAGGGTTAGGGTTAGGCTTAGGGTTAGGCTTAGGGTACGGCTTAGGGTACGTGTTCGGGGAGGGCTTCGGGTACGGCGAAGGGTATGGTTAGGGTTAGGGTTAGGGTTAGTGTTAGGGTTAGGGCTCGGTTTAGGGAACGGGTTAGGATTAGGGTACGTGTTAGGGTTAGGGTAGGGGTTAGGGTTAGGGTACGCGTTACGGTTAGGTTAGTTATTAAACCTATCCCATTCTCTAGATACCCCTTAGCACGTAAAGGAATATTATTTGGGGGTCCATCCATGGAGAAAAGTTTAGGCACTAAGATAAGATAAGGAACACACACATTATAAAGAAATCACATTAGGATTCTCTTTTTAAGCTGTTCCTTAAAACACTAGTGCTTAGGAAATCTATTGGAGGCAGAAGCAGTCAAGGGTAGCCTAGGGTTAGGGTTAGGCTTAGGGTTAGGCTTAGGGTACGGCTTAGGGTACGGTTTCGGGGAGGGCTTCGGGTACGGCGTAGGGTATGGGTTAGGGTTAGGGTTAGGGTTAGTGTTAGGGTTAGGGCTCGGTTTAGGGTACGGGTTAGGATTAGGGTACGTGTTAGGGTTAGGGTAGGGGTTAGCGTTAGGGTACGCGTTAGGGTTAGGGTAGTTATTAAACCTATCCCACTCTCTAGTTACCCCTTAGCACGTAAAGGAATATTGTTTGGGGGTCCAGCCATGGAGAAGAGTTTAGACACTAGGAAAAGATAAGGAACACACCCATTATAAAGAAATCACATTAGGATTCTCTTTTTAAGCTGTTCCTTAAAACACTAGTGCTTAGGAAATCTATTGGAGGCAGAAGCAGTCAAGGGTAGCCTAGGGTTAGGGTTAGGCTTAGGGTTAGGCTTAGGGTACGGCTTAGGGTATGGGTTCGGGGAGGGCTTCGGGTACGGCGTAGGGTATGGGTTAGGGTTAGGGTTAGGGTTAGTGTTAGGGTTAGGGCTCGGTTTAGGGTACGGGTTAGGATTAGGGTACGTGTTAGTGTTAGGGTAGGGGTTAGGGTTAGGGTACGCGTTAGGGTTAGGGTAGTTATTAAACCTATCCCACTCTCTCTTTTTAAGCTGTTCCTTAAAACACTAGTGCTTAGGAAATCTATTGGAGGCAGAAGCAGTCAAGGGTAGCCTAGGGTTAGGGTTAGGCTTAGGGTTAGGCTTAGGGTACGGCTTAGGGTACGGGTTTGGGGAGGGCTTTGGGTACGGCGTAGGGTATGGGTTAGGGTTAGGGTTAGGGTTAGTGTTAGGGTTAGGGCTCGGTTTAGGGTATGGGTTAGGATTAGGGTACGTGTTAGGGTTAGGGTAGGGGTTAGGGTTAGGGTACGCGTTAGGGTTAGGGTAGTGATTAAACCTATCCCACTCTCTAGATACCCCTTAGCACATAAAGGAATATTATTTGGGGGTCCAGCCATGGAGAAGAGTTTAGACACTAGGATTAGATAAGGAACACACCCATTATAAAGAAATCACATTAGGATTCTCTTTTTAAGCTGTTCCTTAAAACACTAGTGCTTAGGAAATCTATTGGAGGCAGAAGCAGTCAAGGGTAGCCTAGGGTTAGGGTTAGGCTTAGGGTACGGCTTAGGGTACGTGTTCGGGGAGGGCTTCGTGTACGGCGTAGGGTATGGGTTAGGGTTAGGGTTAGGGTTAGTGTTAGGGTTAGGGCTCGGTTTAGGGTACGGGTTAGGATTAGGGTACGTGTTAGGGTTAGGGTAGGGGTTAGGGTTAGGGTACGCGTTACGGTTAGGGTAGTTATTAAACCTATCCCACTCTCTAGATACCCCTTAGCACATAAAGGAATATTATTTGGGGGTCCAGCCATGGAGAAGAGTTTAGGCACTAAGATAAGATAAGGAACACACCCATTATAAAGAAATCACATTAGGATTCTCTTTTTAAGCTGTTCCTTAAAACACTAGTGCTTAGGAAATCTATTGGAGGCAGAAGCAGTCAAGGGTAGCCTAGGGTTAGTGTTAGGCTAAGGGTTAGGCTTAGGGTACGCCTTAGGGTACGGGTTCGGGGAGGGCTTCGGGTACGGCGTAGGGTATGGGTTAGGGTTAGGGTTAGGGTTAGTGTTAGGGTTAGGGCTCGGTTTAGGGTACGGGTTAGGATTAGGGTACGTGTTAGGGTTAGGGTAGGGGTTAGCGTTAAGGTACACGTTGGGGTTAGGGTAGTTATTAAACCTAACCCACTCTCTAGTTACCCCTTAGCACGTAAAGGAATATTATTTGGGGGTCCAGCCATGGAGAAGAGTTTAGACACTAGGAAAAGATAAAGAACACACCCATTATAAAGAAATCACATTAGGATTCTCTTTTTAAGCTGTTCCTTAAAACACTAGTGCTTAGGAAATCTATTGGAGGCAGAAGCAGTCAAGGGTAGCCTAGGGTTAGGGTTAGGCTTAGGGTTAGGCTTAGGGTACGGCTTAGGGTACGGGTTCGGGGAGGGCTTCGGGTACGGCGTAGGGTATGGTTTAGGGTTAGGGTTAGGGTTAGTGTTAGGGTTAGGGCTCGGTTTAGGGTACGGGTTAGGATTAGGGTACGTGTTAGGGTTAGGGTAGGGTTTAGGGTTAGGGTACGCGTTAGGGTTAGGGTAGTTATTAAACCTATCCCACTCTCTAGATACCCCTTAGCACGTAACGGAATATTATTTGGGGGTCCAGCCATGGAGAAGAGTTTAGACACTAAGATAATATAAGGAACACACACATTATAAAGAAATCACATTAGGATTCTCTTTTTAAGCTGTTCCTTAAAACACTAGTGCTTAGGAAATCTATTGGAGGCCGAAGCAGTCAAGGGTATCCTAGGGTTAGGGTTAGGCTTAGGGTTAGGCTTAGGGTACGGCTTAGGGTACGGGTTCGGGGAGGGCTTCGGGTACGGCGTAGGGTATGGGTTAGGGTTAGGGTTAGGGTTAGTGTTAGGGTTAGGGCTCGGTTTAGGGTACGGGTTAGGATTAGGGTACGTGTTAGGGTTAGGGTAGGGGTTAGGTTTAGGGTACGCGTTAGGGTTAGGGTAGTTATTAAACCTATCCCACTCTCTAGATACCCCTTAGCACGTAAAGGAATATTATTTGGGGGTCCAGCCATGGAGAAGAGTTTAGACACTAAGATAATATAAGGAACACACACATTATAAAGAAATCACATTAGGATTCTCTTTTTAAGCTGTTCCTTAAAACCCTAGTGCTTAGGAAATCTATTGGAGGCAGAAGCAGTCAAGGGTAGCCTAGGGTTAGGGTTAGGCTTAGGGTTAGGCTTAGGGTACGGCTTAGGGTACGGGTTTGGGGAGGGCTTCGGGTATGGCGTAGGGTATGGGTTAGGGTTAGGGTTAGGGTTAGTGTTAGGGTTAGGGCTCGGTTTAGGGTACGGGTTAGGATTAGGGTACGTGTTAGGGTTAGGGTAGGGGTTAGGGTTAGGGTACGCGTTAGGGTTAGGGTAGTTATTAAACCTATCCCACTCTCTAGATACCCCTTAGCACGTAAAGGAATATTATTTGGGGGTCCAGCCATGGAGAAGAGTTTAGACACTAAGATAATATAAGGAACACACACATTATAAAGAAATCACATTAGGATTCTCTTTTTAAGCTGTTCCTTAAAACACTAGTGCTTAGGAAATCTATTGGAGGCAGAAGCAGTCAAGGGTAGCCTAGGGTTAGGGTTAGGCTTAGGGTACGGCTTAGGGTACGGGTTCGGGGAGGGCTTCGGGTACGGCGTAGGGTATGGGTTAGGGTTAGGGTTAGGGTTAGTGTTAGGGTTAGGGCTCGGTTTAGGGTACGGGTTAGGATTAGGGTACGTGTTAGGGTTAGGGTAGGGGTTAGCGTTAGGGTACGCGTTAGGGTTAGGGTAGTTATTAAACCTAACCCACTCTCTAGTTACCCCTTAGCACGTAAAGGAATATTATTTGGGGGTCCAGCCATGGAGAAGAGTTTAGACACTAGGAAAAGATAAGGAACACACCCATTATAAAGAAATCACATTAGGATTCTCTTTTTAAGCTGTTCCTTAAAACACTAGTGCTTAGGAAATCTATTGGAGGCAGAAGCAGTCAAGGGTAGCCTAGGGTTAGGGTTAGGCTTAGGGTTAGGCTTAGGGTACGGCTTAGGATACGGGTTCGGGGAGGTCTTCGGGTACGGCGTAGGGTATGGGTTAGGGTTAGGGTTAGGGTTAGTGTTAGGGTTAGGGCTCGGTTTAGGGTACGGGTTAGGATTAGGGTACGTGTTAGTGTTAGGGTAGGGGTTAGGGTTAGGGTACGCGTTAGGGTTAGGGTAGTTATTAAACCTATCCCACTCTCTAGATACCCCTTAGCACGTAAAGGAATATTATTTAGGGGTCCAGCCATGGAGAAGAGTTTAGACACTAAGATAATATAAGGAACACACACATTATAAAGAAATCACATTAGGATTCTCTTTTTAAGCTGTTCCTTAAAACAGTAGTGCTTAGGAAATCTATTGGAGGCAGAAGCAGTCAAGGGTAGCCTAGGGTTAGGGTTAGGCTTAGGGTTAGGCTTAGGGTACGGCTTAGGGTACGTGTTCGGGGAGGGCTTCGGGTACGGCGAAGGGTATGGTTAGGGTTAGGGTTAGGGTTAGTGTTAGGGTTAGGGCTCGGTTTAGGGAACGGGTTAGGATTAGGGTACGTGTTAGGGTTAGGGTAGGGGTTTGGGTTAGGGTACGCGTTAGGGTTAGGGTAGTTATTAAACCTATCCCACTCTCTAGATACCCCTTAGCACGTAAAGGAATATTATTTGGGGGTCCAGCCATGGAGAAGAGTTTAGACACTAAGATAATATAAGGAACACACACATTATAAAGAAATCACATTAGGATTCTCTTTTTAAGCTGTTCCTTAAAACACTAGTGCTTAGGAAATCTATTGGAGGCAGAAGCAGTCAAGGGTAGCCTAGGGTTAGGGTACGGCTTAGGGTACGGCTTAGGGTACGGGTTCCGGGAGGGCTTCGGGTACGGTGCAGGTATGGGTTAGGGTTAGGGTTAGGGTTAGTGTTAGGGTTAGGGCTCGGTTTAGGGTACGGGTTAGGATTAGGGTACGTGTTAGTGTTAGGGTAGGGGTTAGGGTTAGGGTACGCGTTAGGGTTAGGGTATGTATTAAACCTATCCCACTCTCTAGTTACCCCTTAGCACGTAAAGGAATATTATTTGGGGGTCCAGGCATGGAGAAGAGTTTAGACACTAGGAAAAGATAAGGAACACACCCATTATAAAGAAATCACATTAGGATTCTCTTTTTAAGCTGTTCCTTAAAACACTAGTGCTTAGGAAATCTATTGGAGGCAGAAGCAGTCAAGGGTAGCCTAGGGTTAGGGTTAGGCTTAGGGTTAGGCTTAGGGTACGGCTTAGGGTACGGGTTCGGGGAGGGCTTCGGGTATGGCGTAGGGTATGGGTTAGGGTTAGGGTTAGGGTTAGTGTTAGGGTTAGGGCTCGGTTTAGGGTACAGGTTAGGATTAGGGTACGTGTTAGTGTTAGGGTAGGGGTTAGGGTTAGGGTACGCGTTAGGGTTAGGGTATGTATTAAACCTATCCCACTCTCTAGATACCCCTTAGCACGTAAAGGAATATTATTTGGGGGTCCAGCCATGGAGAAGAGTTTAGACACTAAGGTAATATAAGGAACACACCCATTATAAAGAAATCACATTAGGATTCTCTTTTTAAGCTGTTCCTTAAAACACTAGTGCTTAGGAAATCTATTGGAGGCAGAAGCAGTCAAGGGTAGCCTAGGGTTAGGGTTAGGCTTAGGGTTAGGCTTAGGGTACGGCTTAGGGTACGGGTTCGGGGAGGGCTTCGGGTACGGCGTAGGGTATGGGTTAGGGTTAGGGTTAGGGTTAGTGTTAGGGTTAGGGCTCGGTTTAGGGTACGGGTTAGGTTTAGGGTACGTGTTAGGGTTAGGGTAGGGGTTAGCGTTAGGGTACGCGTTAGGGTTAGGGTAGTTATTAAACCTATCCCACTCCCTAGTTACCCCTTAGCACGTAAAGGAATATTATTTGGGGGTCCAGCCATGGAGAAGAGTTTAGACACTAGGATAAGATAAGGAACACACCCATTATAAAGAAATCACATTAGGATTCTCTTTTTAAGCTGTTCCTTAAAACACTAGTGCTTAGGAAATCTATTGGAGGCAGAAGCAGTCAAGGGTAGCCTAGTGTTAGGGTTAGGCTTAGGGTTAGGCTTAGGGTACGGGTTCGGGGAGGGCTTCGGGTACGACGTAGGGTATGGGTTAGGGTTAGGGTTAGGGTTAGTGTTAGGGTTAGGGCTCGGTTTAGGGTACGGGTTAGGATTAGGGTACGTGTTAGGGTTAAGGTAGGGGTTAGGGTTAGGGTACGCGTTAGGGTTAGGGTAGTTATTAAACCTATCCCACTCTCTAGATACCCTTTAGCACGTAAAGGAATATTATTTGGGGGTCCAGCCATGGAGAAGAGTTTAGACACTAAGATAATATAAGGAACACACACATTATAAAGAAATCACATTAGGATTCTCTTTTTAAGCTGTTCCTTAAAACACTAGTGCTTAGGAAATCTATTGGAGGCAGAAGCAGTCAAGGGTAGCCTAGGGTTAGGGTTAGGCTTAGGGTTAGGCTTAGGGTACGGCTTAGGGTACGGGTTCGGGGAGGGCTTCGGGTACGGCGTAGGGTATGGGTTAGGGTTAGGGTTAGGGTTAGTGTTAGGGTTAGGGCTCGGTTTAGGGTACGGGTTAGGATTAGGGTACGTGTTAGGGTTAGGGTAGGGGTTAGCGTTAGGGTACGCGTTAGGGTTAGGGTAGTTATTAAACCTATCCCACTCTCTAGTTACCCCTTAGCACGTAAAGGAATATTATTTGGGGGTCCAGCCATGGAGAAGAGTTTAGACACTAGGAAAAGATAAGGAACACACCCATTATAAAGAAATCACATTAGGATTCTCTTTTTAAGCTGTTCCTTAAAACACTAGTGCTTAGGAAATCTATTGGAGGCAGAAGCAGTCAAGGGTAGCCTAGGGTTAGGGTTAGGCTTAGGGTTAGGCTTAGGGTACGGCTTAGGATACGGGTTCGGGGAGGGCTTCGGGTACGGCGTAGGGTATGGGTTAGGGTTAGGGTTAGGGTTAGTGTTAGGGTTAGGGCTCGGTTTAGGGTACGGGTTAGGATTAGGGTACGTGTTAGTGTTAGGGTAGGGGTTAGGGTTAGGGTACGCGTTAGGGTTAGGGTAGTTATTAAACCTATCTCACTCTCTAGATACCCCTTAGCACGTAAAGGAATATTATTTGGGTGTCCAGCCATGGAGAAGAGCTTAGACACTAAGATAATATAAGGAACACACACATTATAAAGAAATCACATTAGGATTCTCTTTTTAAGCTGTTCCTTAAAACACTAGTGCTTAGGAAATCTATTGGAGGCAGAAGCAGTCAAGGGTAGCCTAGGGTTAGGGTTAGGCTTAGGGTTAGGCTTAGGGTACGGCTTAGGGTACGGGTTCGGGGAGGGCTTTGGGTACGGCGTAGGGTATGGGTTAGGGTTAGGGTTAGGGTAAGTGTTAGGGTTAGGGCTCGGTTTAGGGTATGGGTTAGGATTAGGGTACGTGTTAGGGTTAGGGTAGGGGTTAGGGTTAGGGTACGCGTTAGGGTTAGGGTAGTGATTAAACCTATCCCACTCTCTAGATACCCCTTAGCACATAAAGGAATATTATTTGGGGGTCCAGCCATGGAGAAGAGTTTAGACACTAGGATTAGATAAGGAACACACCCATTATAAAGAAATCACATTAGGATTCTCTTTTTAAGCTGTTCCTTAAAACACTAGTGCTTAGGAAATCTATTGGAGGCAGAAGCAGTCAAGGGTAGCCTAGGGTTAGGGTTAGGCTTAGGGTACGGCTTAGGGTACGGGTTCGGGGAGGGCTTCGGGTACGGCGTATGGTATGGGTTAGGGTTAGGGTTAGGGTGAGTGTTAGGGTTAGGGCTCGGTTTAGGGTACGGGTTAGGTTTAGGGTACGTGTTAGGGTTAGGGTAGGGGTTAGGGTTAGGGTACGCGTTAGGGTTAAGGTAGTTATTAAACCTATCCCACTCTCTAGATAGCCCTTAGCACGTAAAGGAATATTATTTAGGGGTCCAGCCATGGAGAAGAGTTTAGACACTAAGATAATATAAGGAACACACACATTATAAAGAAATCACATTAGGATTCTCTTTATAAGCTGTTCCTTAAAACACTAGTGCTTAGGAAATCTATTGGAGGCAGAAGCAGTCAAGGGTAGCCTAGGGTTAGGGTTAGGCTTAGGGTTAGGCTTAGGGTACGGCTTAGGGTACGTGTTCGGGGAGGGCTTCGGGTACGGCGAAGGGTACGGTTAGTGTTAGGGTTAGGGTTAGTGTTAGGTTTAGGGCTCGGTTTAGGGAACGGTTTAGGATTAGGGTACGTGTTAGTGTTAGGGTAGGGGTTAGGGTTAGGGTACGCGTTAGGGTTAGGGTAGGTATTAAACCTATCCCACTCTCTAGATACCCCTTAGCACGTAAAGGAATATTATTTGGGGGTCCAGCCAAGGAGAAGAGTTTAGACACTAAGGTAATATAAGGAACACACCCATTATAAAGAAATCACATTAGGATTCTCTTTTTAAGCTGTTCCTTAAAACACTAGTGCTTAGGAAATCTATTGGAGGCAGAAGCAGTCAAGGGTAGCCTAGGGTTAGGGTTAGGCTTAGGGTTAGGCTTAGGGTACGGCTTAGGGTACGGGTTCGGGGAGGGCTTCGGGTACGGCGTAGGGTATGGGTTAGGGTTAGGGTTAGGGTTAGTGTTAGGGTTAGGGCTCGGTTTAGGGTACGGGTTAGGTTTAGGGTACGTGGTACGGTTAGGGTAGGGGTTAGCGTTAGGGTACGCGTTAGGATTAGGGTAGTTATTAAACCTATCCCACTCCCTAGTTACCCCTTAGCACGTAAAGGAATATTATTTGGGGGTCCAGCCATGGAGAAGAGTTTAGACACTAGGATAAGATAAGGAACACACCCATTATAAAGAAATCACATTAGGATTCTCTTTTTAAGCTGTTCCTTAAAACACTAGTGCTTAGGAAATCTATTGGAGGCAGAAGCAGTCAAGGGTAGCCTAGTGTTAGGGTTAGGCTTAGGGTTAGGCTTAGGGTACGCGTTCGGGGAGGGCTTCGGGTACGACGTAGGGTATGGGTTAGGGTTAGGGTTAGGGTTAGTGTTAGGGTTAGGGCTCGGTTTAGGGTACGGGTTAGGATTAGGGTACGTGTTAGGGTTAAGGTAGGGGTTAGGGTTAGGGTACGCGTTAGGGTTAGGGTAGTTATTAAACCTATCCCACTCTCTAGATACCCTTTAGCACGTAAAGGAATATTATTTGGGGGTCCAGCCATGGAGAAGAGTTTAGACACTAAGATAATATAAGGAACACACACATTATAAAGAAATCACATTAGGATTCTCTTTTTAAGCTGTTCCTTAAAACACTAGTGCTTAGGAAATCTATTGGAGGCAGAAGCAGTCAAGGGTAGCCTAGGGTTAGGGTTAGGCTTAGGGTTAGGCTTAGGGTACGGCTTAGGGTACGGGTTCGGGGAGGGCTTCGGGTACGGCGTAGGGTATGGGTTAGGGTTAGGGTTAGGGTTAGTGTTAGGGTTAGGGCTCGGTTTAGGGTACGGGTTAGGATTAGGGTACGTGTTAGGGTTAGCGTAGGGGTTAGCGTTAGGGTACGCGTTAGGGTTAGGGTAGTTATTAAACCTATCCCACTCTCTAGTTACCCCTTAGCACGTAAAGGAATATTATTTGGGGGTCCAGCCATGGAGAAGAGTTTAGACACTAGGAAAAGATAAGGAACACACCCATTATAAAGAAATCACATTAGGATTCTCTTTTTAAGCTGTTCCTTAAAACACTAGTGCTTAGGAAATCTATTGGAGGCAGAAGCAGTCAAGGGTAGCCTAGGGTTAGGGTTAGGCTTAGGGTTAGGCTTAGGGTACGGCTTAGGATACGGGTTCGGGGAGGGTTTCGGGTACGGCGTAGGGTATGGGTTAGGGTTAGGGTTAGGGTTAGTGTTAGGGTTAGGGCTCGGTTTAGGGTACGGGTTAGGATTAGGGTACGTGTTAGGGTTAGGGTAGGGGTTAGGGTTAGGGTACGCGTTAGGGTTAGGGTAGTGATTAAACCTATCCCACTCTCTAGATACCCCTTAGCACATAAAGGAATATTATTTGGGGGTCCAGCCATGGAGAAGAGTTTAGACACTAGGAATAGATAAGGAACACACCCATTATAAAGAAATCACATTAGGATTCTCTTTTTAAGCTGTTCCTTAAAACACTAGTGCTTAGGAAATCTATTGGAGGCAGAAGCAGTCAAGGGTAGCCTAGGGTTAGGGTTAGGCTTAGGGTACGGCTTAGGGTACGGGTTCGGGGAGGGCTTCGGGTACGGCGTAGGGTATGGGTTAGGGTTAGGGTTAGGGTTAGTGTTAGGGTTAGGGCTCGGTTTAGGGTATGGGTTAGGTTTAGGGTACGTGTTAGGGTTAGGGTAGGGGTTAGGGTTAGGGTACGCGTTAGGGTTAAGGTAGTTATTAAACCTATCCCACTCTCTAGATAGCCCTTAGCACGTAAAGGAATATTATTTAGGGGTCCAGCCATGGAGAAGAGTTTAGACACTAAGATAATATAAGGAACACACACATTATAACGAAATCACATTAGGATTCTCTTTTTAAGCTGTTCCTTAAAACACTAGTGCTTAGGAAATCTATTGGAGGCAGAAGCAGTCAAGGGTAGCCTAGGGTTAGGGTTAGGCTTAGGGTTAGGCTTATGGTACGGCTTAGGGTACGTGTTCGGGGAGGGCTTCGGGTACGGCGAAGGGTACGGTTAGGGTTAGGGTTAGGGTTAGTGTTAGGTTTAGGGCTCGGTTTAGGGAACGGGTTAGGATTAGGGTACGTTTTAGGGTTAGGGTAGGGGTTAGGGTTAGGGTACGCGTTACGGTTAGGTTAGTTATTAAACCTATCCCACTCTCTAGATACCCCTTAGCACGTAAAGGAATATTATTTGGGGGTCCATCCATGGAGAAAAGTTTAGGCACTAAGATAAGATAAGGAACACACACATTATAAAGAAATCACATTAGGATTCTCTTTTTAAGCTGTTCCTTAAAACACTAGTGCTTAGGAAATCTATTGGAGGCAGAAGCAGTCAAGGGTAGCCTAGGGTTAGGGTTAGGCTTACGGTTAGGCTTAGGGTACGGCTTAGGGTACGGGTTCGGGGAGGGCTTCGGGTACGGCGTAGGGTATGGGTTAGGGTTAGGGTTAGGGTTAGTGTTAGGGTTAGGGCTCGGTTTAGGGTACGTGTTAGGATTAGGGTACGTGTTAGGGTTAGGGTAGGGGTTAGGGTTAGGGCACGCATTAGGGTTAGGTTAGTTATTAAACCTATCCCACTCTCTAGATACCCCTTAACACGTAAAGGAATATTATTTTGGGGTCCAGCCATGGAGAAGAGTTTAGACACTAAGATAATATAAGGAACACACACATTATAAAGAAATCACATTAGGATTCTCTTTTTAAGCTGTTCCTTAAAACCCTAGTGCTTAGGAAATCTATTGGAGGCAGAAGCAGTCAAGGGTAGCCTAGGGTTAGGGTTAGGCTTAGGGTTAGGCTTAGGGTACGGCTTAGGGTACGGGTTCGGGGAGGGCTTCGGGTACGGCGTAGGGTATGGGTTAGGGTTAGGGTTAGGGTTAGTGTTAGGGTTAGGGCTCGGTTTAGGGTACGGGTTAGGATTAGGGTACGTGTTAGGGTTAGGGTAGTGGTTAGCGTTAGGGTACGCGTTAGGGTTAAGGTAGTTATTAAACCTATCCCACTCTCTAGTTACCCCTTAGCACGTAAAGGAATATTGTTTGGGGGTCCAGCCATGGAGAAGAGTTTAGACACTAGGAAAAGATAAGGAACACACCCATTATAAAGAAATCACATTAGGATTCTCTTTTTAAGCTGTTCCTTAAAACACTAGTGCTTAGGAAATCTATTGGAGGCAGAAGCAGTCAAGGGTAGCCTAGGGTTAGGGTTAGGCTTAGGGTTAGGCTTAGGGTACGGCTTAGGGTACGGGTTCGGGGAGGGCTTCTGGTACGGCGTAGGGTATGGGTTAGGGTTAGGGTTAGGGTTAGTGTTAGGGTTAGGGCTCGGTTTAGGGTACGGGTTAGGATTAGGGTACGTGTTAGTGTTAGGGTAGGGGTTAGCGTTAGGGTACGCGTTAGGGTTAGGGTAGTTATTAAACCTATCCCACTCTCTAGTTACCCCTTAGCACGTAAAGGAATATTATTTGGGGGTCCAGCCATGGAGAAGAGTTTAGACACTAGGAAAAGATAAGGAACACACCCATTATAAAGAAATCACATTAGGATTCTCTTTTTAAGCTGTTCCTTAAAACACTAGTGCTTAGGAAATCTATTGGAGGCAGAAGCAGTCAAGGGTAGCCTAGGGTTAGGGTTAGGCTTAGGGTACGGCTTAGGGTACGGGTTCGGGGAGGGCTTCGGGTACGGCGTAGGGTATGGGTTAGGGTTAGGGTTAGGGTTAGTGTTAGGGTTAGGGCTCGGTTTAGGGTACGGGTTAGGATTAGGGTACGTGTTAGTGTTAGGGTAGGGGTTAGGGTTAGGGTACGCGTTAGGGTTAGGGTAGTTATTAAACCTATCCCACTCTCTAGATACCCCTTAGCACGTAAAGGAATATTATTTGTGGGTCCAGCCATGGAGAAGAGCTTAGACACTAAGATAATATAAGGAACACACACATTATAAAGAAATCACATTAGGATTCTCTTTTTAAGCTGTTCCTTAAAACACTAGTGCTTAGAAAATCTATTGGAGGCAGAAGCAGTCAAGGGTAGCATAGGGTTAGGGTTAGGCTTAGGGTTAGGCTTAGGGTACGGCTTAGGGTACGGGTTTGGGGAGGGCTTTGGGTACGGCGTAGGGTATGGGTTAGGGTTAGGGTTAGGGTTAGTGTTAGGGTTAGGGCTCGGTTTAGGGTATGGGTTAGGATTAGGGTACGTGTTAGGGTTAGGGTAGGGGTTAGGGTTAGGGTACGCGTTAGGGTTAGGGTAGTGATTAAACCTATCCCACTCTCTAGATACCCCTTAGCACATAAAGGAATATTATTTGGGGGTCCAGCCATGGAGAAGAGTTTAGACACTAGGATTAGATAAGGAACACACCCATTATAAAGAAATCACATTAGGATTCTCTTTTTAAGCTGTTCCTTAAAACACTAGTGCTTAGGAAATCTATTGGAGGCAGAAGCAGTCAAGGGTAGCCTAGGGTTAGGGTTAGGCTTAGGGTACGGCTTAGGGTACGGGTTCGGGGAGGGCTTCGGGTACGGCGTAGGGTATGGGTTAGGGTTAGGGTTAGGGCTCGGTTTAGAGTACGGTTTAGGTTTAGGGTACGTGTTAGGGTTAGGGTAGGGGTTAGGGTTAGGGTACGCGTTAGGGTTAAGGTAGTTATTAAACCTATCCCACTCTCTAGATACCCCTTAGCACTTAAAGGAATATTATTTGGGGGTCCATCCATGGAGAAGAGTTTAGACACTAAGATAATATAAGGAACACACACATTATAAAGAAATCACATTAGGATTCTCTTTTTAAGCTGTTCCTTAAAACCCTAGTGCTTAGGAAATCTATTGGAGGCAGAAGCAGTCAAGGGTAGCCTAGGGTTAGGGTTAGGCTTAGGGTTAGGCTTAGGGTACGGCTTAGGGTACGGGTTTGGGGAGGGCTTCGGGTACGGCGTAGGGTATTGGTTAGGGTTAGGGTTAGGGTTAGTGTTAGGTTTAGGGCTCGGTTTAGGGTACGGGTTAGGATTAGGGTACGTGTTAGGGTTAGGGTAGGGGTTAGTGTTAGGGTACGCGTTAGGGTTAGGGTAGTTATTAAACCTATCCCACTCTCTAGATACCCCTTAGCACGTAAAGGAATATTATTTGGGGGTCCAGCCATGGAGAAGAGTTTAGACACTAAGATAATATAAGGAACACACACATTATAAAGAAATCACATTAGGATTCTCTTTTTAAGCTGTTCCTTAAACACTAGTGCTTAGGAAATCTATTGGAGGCAGAAGCAGTCAAGAGTAGCCTAGGGTTAGGGTTAGGCTTAGGGTTAGGCTTAGGGTACGGCTTAGGGTACGTGTTCGGGGAGGGCTTCGGGTACGGCGTAGGGTATGTGTTAGGGTTAGGGTTAGGGTTGGTGTAAGGTTAGGGCTCGGTTTAGGGTACGGGTTAGGATTAGGGTACGTGTTAGGGCTAGGGTAGGGGTTAGGGTTAGGGTACGCGTTAGGGTTAGGGTAGTGATTAAACCTATCCCACTCTCTAGATACCCCTTAGCACATAAAGGAATATTATTTGGGGGTCCAGCCATGGAGAAGAGTTTAGACACTAGGATTAGATAAGGAACACACCCATTATAAAGAAATCACATTAGGATTCTCTTTTTAGGTTGTTCCTTAAAACACTAGTGCTTAGGAAATCTATTGGATTCAGAAGCAGTCAAGGGTAGCCTAGGGTTAGGGTTAGGCTTAGGGTTAGGCTTAGGGTACGGCTTAGGGTACGTGTTCGGGGAGGGCTTCGTGTACGGCGTAGGGTATGGGTTAGGGTTAGGGTTGGGGTTAGTGTTAGGGTTAGGGCTCGGTTTAGGGTACGGGTTAGGATTAGGGTACGTGTTAGGGTTAGGGTAGGGGTTAGGGTTAGGGTACGCGTTACGGTTAGGGTAGTTATTAAACCTATCCCACTCTCTAGATACCCCTTAGCACATAAAGGAATATTATTTGGGGGTCCAGCCATGGAGAAGAGTTTAGGCACTAAGATAAGATAAGGAACACACCCATTATAAAGAAATCACGTTAGGATTCTCTTTTTAAGCTGTTCCTTAAAACACTAGTGCTTAGGAAATCTATTGGAGGCAGAAGCAGTCAAGGGTAGCCTAGGGTTAGGGTTAGGCTTAGGGTTAGGCTTAGGGTACGCCTTAGGGTACGGGTTCGGGGAGGGCTTCGGGTACGGCGTAGGGTATGGGTTAGGGTTAGGGTTAGGGTTAGTGTTAGGGTTAGGGCTCGGTTTAGGGTACGGGTTAGGATTAGGGTACGTGTTAGGGTTAGGGTAGGGGTTAGCGTTAAGGTACACGTTGGGGTTAGGGTAGTTATTAAACCTAACCCACTCTCTAGTTACCCCTTAGCACGTAAAGGAATATTATTTGGGGGTCCAGCCATGGAGAAGAGTTTAGACACTAGGAAAAGATAAAGAACACACCCATTATAAAGAAATCACATTAGGATTCTCTTTTTAAGCTGTTCCTTAAAACACTAGTCCTTAGGAAATCTATTGGAGGCAGAAGCAGTCAAGGGTAGCCTAGGGTTAGGGTTAGGCTTAGGGTTAGGCTTAGGGTACGGCTTAGGGTACGGGTTCGGGGAGGGCTTCGGGTACGGCGTAGGGTATGGGTTAGGGTTAGGGTTAGGGTTAGTGTTAGGGTTAGGGCTCGGTTTAGGGTACGGGTTAGGATTAGGGTACGTGTTAGGGTTAGGGTAGGGGTTAGGGTTAGGGTACGCGTTAGGGTTAGGGTAGTTATTAAACCTATCCCACTCTCTAGATACCCCTTAGCACGTAAAGGAATATTATTTGGGGGTCCAGCCATGGAGAAGAGTTTAGACACTAAGATAATATAAGGAACACACACATTATAAAGAAATCACATTAGGATTCTCTTTTTAAGCTGTTCCTTAAAACCCTAGTGCTTAGGAAATCTATTGGAGGCAGAAGCAGTCAAGGGTAGCCTAGGGTTAGGGTTAGGCTTAGGGTTAGGCTTAGGGTACGGCTTAGGGTACGGGTTTGGGGAGGGCTTCGGGTATGGCGTAGGGTATGGGTTAGGGTTAGGGTTAGGGTTAGTGTTAGGGTTAGGGCTCGGTTTAGGGTACGGGTTAGGATTAGGGTACGTGTTAGGGTTAGGGTAGGGGTTAGGGTTAGGGTACGCGTTAGGGTTAGGGTAGTTATTAAACTTATCCCACTCTCTAGATACCCCTTAGCACGTAAAGGAATATTATTTGGGGGTCCAGCCATGGAGAAGAGTTTAGACACTAAGATAATATAAGGAACACACACATTATAAAGAAATCACATTAGGATTCTCTTTTTAAGCTGTTCCTTAAAACACTAGTGCTTAGGAAATCTATTGGAGGCAGAAGCAGTCAAGGGTAGCCTAGGGTTAGGGTTAGGCTTAGGGTTAGGCTTAGGGTACGGCTTAGGGTACGGTTTCGGGGAGGGCTTCGGGTACGGCGTAGGGTATGGTTTAGGGTTAGGGTTAGGGTTAGTGTTAGGGTTAGGGCTCGGTTTAGGTTACGGGTTAGGATTAGGGTACGTGTTAGGGTTAGGGTAGGGGTTAGCGTTAGGGTACGCGTTAGGGTTAGGGTAGTTATTAAACCTATCCCACTCTCTAGTTACCCCTTAGCACGTAAAGGAATATTGTTTGGGGGTCCAGCCATGGAGAAGAGTTTAGACACTAGGAAAAGATAAGGAACACACCCATTATAAAGAAATCACATTAGGATTCTCTTTTTAAGCTGTTCCTTAAAACACTAGTGCTTAGGAAATCTATTGGAGGCAGAAGCAGTCAAGGGTAGCCTAGGGTTAGGGTTAGGCTTAGGGTTAGGCTTAGGGTACGGCTTAGGGTACGGGTTCGGGGAGGGCTTCGGGTACGGCGTAGGGTATGGGTTAGGGTTAGGGTTAGGGTTAGTGTTAGGGTTAGGGCTCGGTTTAGGGTACGGGTTAGGATTAGGGTACGTGTTAGTGTTAGGGTAGGGGTTAGGGTTAGGGTACGCGTTAGGGTTAGGGTAGTTATTAAACCTATCCCACTCTCTAGATACCCCTTAGCACGTAAAGGAATATTATTTGTGGGTCCAGCCATGGAGAAGAGCTTAGACACTAAGATAATATAAGGAACACACACATTATAAAGAAATCACATTAGGATTCTCTTTTTAAGCTGTTCCTTAAAACACTAGTGCTTAGGAAATCTATTGGATTCAGAAGCAGTCAAGGGTAGCCTAGGGTTAGGGTTAGGCTTAGGGTTAGGCTTAGGGTACGGCTTAGGGTACGTGTTCGGGGAGGGCTTCGTGTACGGCGTAGGGTATGGGTTAGGGTTAGGGTTAGGGTTAGTGTTAGGGTTAGGGCTCGGTTTAGGGTACGGGTTAGGATTAGGGTACGTGTTAGGGTTAGGGTAGGGGTTAGGGTTAGGGTACGCGTTACGGTTAGGGTAGTGATTAAACCTATCCCACTCTCTAGATACCCCTTAGCACATAAAGGAATATTATTTGGGGGTCCAGCCATGGAGAAGAGTTTAGGCACTAAGATAAGATAAGGAACACACCCATTATAAAGAAATCACGTTAGGATTCTCTTTTTAAGCTGTTCCTTAAAACACTAGTGCTTAGGAAATCTATTGGAGGCAGAAGCAGTCAAGGGTAGCCTAGGGTTAGGGTTAGGCTTAGGGTTAGGCTTAGGGTACGCCTTAGGGTACGGGTTCGGGGAGGGCTTCGGGTACGGCGTAGGGTATGGGTTAGGGTTAGGGTTAGGGTTAGTGTTAGGGTTAGGGCTCGGTTTAGGGTACGGGTTAGGATTAGGGTACGTGTTAGGGTTAGGGTAGGGGTTAGCGTTAAGGTACACGTTGGGGTTAGGGTAGTTATTAAACCTAACCCACACTCTAGTTACCCCTTAGCACGTAAAGGAATATTATTTGGGGGTCCAGCCATGGAGAAGAGTTTAGACACTAGGAAAAGATAAAGAACACACCCATTATAAAGAAATCACATTAGGATTCTCTTTTTAAGCTGTTCCTTAAAACACTAGTCCTTAGGAAATCTATTGGAGGCAGAAGCAGTCAAGGGTAGCCTAGGGTTAGGGTTAGGCTTAGGGTTAGGCTTAGGGTACGGCTTAGGGTACGGGTTCGGGGAGGGCTTCGGGTACGGCGTAGGGTATGGGTTAGGGTTAGGGTTAGGGTTAGTGTTAGGGTTAGGGCTCGGTTTAGGGTACGGGTTAGGATTAGGGTACGTGTTAGGGTTAGGGTAGGGGTTAGGGTTAGGGTACGCGTTAGGGTTAGGGTAGTTATTAAACCTATCCCACTCTCTAGATACCCCTTAGCACGTAAAGGAATATTATTTGGGGGTCCAGCCATGGAGAAGAGTTTAGACACTAAGATAATATAAGGAACACACACATTATAAAGAAATCACATTAGGATTCTCTTTTTAAGCTGTTCCTTAAAACACTAGTGCTTAGGAAATCTATTGGAGGCAGAAGCAGTCAAGGGTAGCCTAGGGTTAGGGTTAGGCTTAGGGTACGGCTTAGGGTACGGGTTCGGGGAGGGCTTCGGGTACGGCGTAGGGTATGGGTTAGGGTTAGGGTTAGGGTTAGTGTTAGGGTTAGGGCTCGGTTTAGGGTACGGGTTAGGATTAGGGTACGTGTTAGGGTTAGGGTAGGGGTTAGCGTTAGGGTACGCGTTAGGGTTAGGGTAGTTATTAAACCTATCCCACTCTCTAGTTACCCCTTAGCACGTAAAGGAATATTATTTGGGGGTCCAGCCATGGAGAAGAGTTTAGACACTAGGAAAAGATAAGGAACACACCCATTATAAAGAAATCACATTAGGATTCTCTTTTTAAGCTGTTCCTTAAAACACTAGTGCTTAGGAAATCTATTGGAGGCAGAAGCAGTCAAGGGTAGCCTAGGGTTAGGGTTAGGCTTAGGGTTAGGCTTAGGGTACGGCTTAGGATACGGGTTCGGGGAGGGCTTCGGGTACGGCGTAGGGTATGGGTTAGGTTTAGGGTTAGGGTTAGTGTTAGGGTTAGGGCTCGGTTTAGGGTACGGGTTAGGATTAGGGTACGTGTTAGTGTTAGGGTAGGGGTTAGGGTTAGGGTACGCGTTAGGGTTAGGGTAGTTATTAAACCTATCCCACTCTCTAGATACCCCTTAGCACGTAAAGGAATATTATTTAGGGGTCCAGCCATGGAGAAGAGTTTAGACACTAAGATAATATAAGGAACACACCCATTATAAAGAAATCACATTAGGATTCTCTTTTTAAGCTGTTCCTTAAAACACTAGTGCTTAGGAAATCTATTGGAGGCAGAAGCAGTCAAGGGTAGCCTAGGGTTAGGGTTAGGCTTAGGGTTAGGCTTAGGGTACGGCTTAGGGTACGGGTTCGGGGAGGGCTTCGGGTACGGCGTAGGGTATGGGTTAGGGTTAGGGTTAGGGTTAGTGTTAGGGTTAGGGCTCGGTTTAGGGTACGGGTTAGGATTAGGGTACGTGTTAGTGTTAGGGTAGGGGTTAGGGTTAGGGTACGCGTTAGGGTTAGGGTAGTTATTAAACCTATCCCACTCTCTAGATACCCCTTAGCACGTAAAGGAATATTATTTGTGGGTCCAGCCATGGAGAAGAGCTTAGACACTAAGATAATATAAGGAACACACACATTATAAAGAAATCACATTAGGATTCTCTTTTTAAGCTGTTCCTTAAAACACTAGTGCTTAGGAAATCTATTGGAGGCAGAAGCAGTCAAGGGTAGCCTAGGGTTAGGGTTAGGCTTAGGGTTAGGCTTAGGGTACGGCTTAGGATACGGGTTCGGGGAGGGCTTCGGGTACGGCGTAGGGTATGGGTTAGGTTTAGGGTTAGGGTTAGTGTTAGGGTTAGGGCTCGGTTTAGGGTACGGGTTAGGATTAGGGTACGTGTTAGTGTTAGGGTAGGGGTTAGGGTTAGGGTACGCGTTAGGGTTAGGGTAGTGATTAAACCTATCCCACTCTCTAGATACCCCTTAGCACATAAAGGAATATTATTTGGGGGTCCAGCCATGGAGAAGAGTTTAGACACTAGGATTAGATAAGGAACACACCCATTATAAAGAAATCACATTAGGATTCTCTTTTTAAGCTGTTCCTTAAAACACTAGTGCTTAGGAAATCTATTGGAGGCAGAAGCAGTCAAGGGTAGCCTAGGGTTAGGGTTAGGCTTAGGGTACGGCTTAGGGTACGGGTTCGGGGAGGGCTTCGGGTACGGCGTAGGGTATGGGTTAGGGTTAGGGTTAGGGCTCGGTTTAGGGTACGGTTTAGGTTTAGGGTACGTGTTAGGGTTAGGGTAGGGGTTAGGGTTAGGGTACGCGTTAGGGTTAAGGTAGTTATTAAACCTATCCCACTCTCTAGATACCCCTTAGCACTTAAAGGAATATTATTTGGGGGTCCATCCATGGAGAAGAGTTTAGACACTAAGATAATATAAGGAACACACACATTATAAAGAAATCACATTAGGATTCTCTTTTTAAGCTGTTCCGTAAAACCCTAGTGCTTAGGAAATCTATTGGAGGCAGAAGCAGTCAAGGGTAGCCTAGGGTTAGGGTTAGGCTTAGGGTTAGGCTTAGGGTACGGCTTAGGGTACGGGTTTGGGGAGGGCTTTGGGTACGGCGTAGGGTATTGGTTAGGGTTAGGGTTAGGGTTAGTGTTAGGTTTAGGGCTCGGTTTAGGGTACGGGTTAGGATTAGGGTACGTGTTAGGGTTAGGGTAGGGGTTAGTGTTAGGGTACGCGTTAGGGTTAGGGTAGTTATTAAACCTATCCCACTCTCTAGATACCCCTTAGCACGTAAAGGAATATTATTTGGGGGTCCAGCCATGGAGAAGAGTTTAGACACTAGGATTAGATAAGGAACACACCCATTATAAAGAAATCACATTAGGATTCTCTTTTTAAGCTGTTCCTTAAAACACTAGTGCTTAGGAAATCTATTGGAGGCAGAAGCAGTCAAGGGTAGCCTAGGGTTAGGGTTAGGCTTAGGGTTAGGCTTAGGGTACGGCTTAGGATACGGGTTCGGGGAGGGCTTCGGGTACGGCGTAGGGTATGGGTTAGGTTTAGGGTTAGGGTTAGTGTTAGGGTTAGGGCTCGGTTTAGGGTACGGGTTAGGATTAGGGTACGTGTTAGTGTTAGGGTAGGGGTTAGGGTTAGGGTACGCGTTAGGGTTAGGGTAGTTATTAAACCTATCCCACTCTCTAGATACCCCTTAGCACGTAAAGGAATATTATTTAGGGGTCCAGCCATGGAGAAGAGTTTAGACACTAAGATAATATAAGGAACACACACATTATAAAGAAATCACATTAGGATTCTCTTTTTAAGCTGTTCCTTAAAACAGTAGTGCTTAGGAAATCTATTGGAGGCAGAAGCAGTCAAGGGTAGCCTAGGGTTAGGGTTAGGCTTAGGGTTAGGCTTAGGGTACGGCTTAGGGTACGTGTTCGGGGAGGGCTTCGGGTACGGCGAAGGGTATGGTTATGGTTAGGGTTAGGGTTAGTGTTAGGGTTAGGGCTCGGTTTAGGGAACGGGTTAGGATTAGGGTACGTGTTAGGGTTAGGGTAGGGGTTAGGGTTAGGGTACGCGTTACGGTTAGGTTAGTTATTAAACCTATCCCACTCTCTAGATACCCATTAGCACGTAAAGGAATATTATTTGGGGGTCCATCCATGGAGAAAAGTTTAGGCACTAAGATAAGATAAGGAACACACACATTATAAAGAAATCACATTAGGATTCTCTTTTTAAGCTGTTCCTTAAAACACTAGTGCTTAGGAAATCTATTGGAGGCAGAAGCAGTCAAGGGTAGCCTAGGGTTAGTGTTAGGCTTAGGGTTAGGCTTAGGGTACGGCTTAGGGTACGGTTTCGGGGAGGGCTTCGGGTACGGCGTAGGGTATGGTTTAGGGTTAGGGTTAGGGTTAGTGTTAGGGTTAGGGCTCGGTTTAGGGTACGGGTTAGGATTAGGGTACGTGTTAGGGTTAGGGTAGGGGTTAGCGTTAGGGTACGCGTTAGGGTTAGGGTAGTTATTAAACCTATCCCACTCTCTAGTTACCCCTTAGCACGTAAAGGAATATTGTTTGGGGGTCCAGCCATGGAGAAGAGTTTAGACACTAGGAAAAGATAAGGAACACACCCATTATAAAGAAATCACATTAGGATTCTCTTTTTAAGCTGTTCCTTAAAACACTAGTGCTTAGGAAATCTATTGGAGGCAGAAGCAGTCAAGGGTAGCCTAGGGTTAGGGTTAGGCTTAGGGTTAGGCTTAGGGTACGGCTTAGGGTACGGGTTCGGGGAGGGCTTCGGGTACGGCGTAGGGTATGGGTTAGGGTTAGGGTTAGGGTTAGTGTTAGGGTTAGGGCTCGGTTTAGGGTACGGGTTAGGATTAGGGTACGTGTTAGTGTTAGGGTAGGGGTTAGGGTTAGGGTACGCGTTAGGGTTAGGGTAGTTATTAAACCTATCCCACTCTCTAGATACCCCTTAGCACGTAAAGGAATATTATTTGTGGGTCCAGCCATGGAGAAGAGCTTAGACACTAAGATAATATAAGGAACACACACATTATAAAGAAATCACATTAGGATTCTCTTTTTAAGCTGTTCCTTAAAACACTAGTGCTTAGGAAATCTATTGGAGGCAGAAGCAGTCAAGGGTAGCCTAGGGTTAGGGTTAGGCTTAGGGTTAGGCTTAGGGTACGGCTTAGGATACGGGTTCGGGGAGGGCTTCGGGTACGGCGTAGGGTATGGGTTAGGTTTAGGGTTAGGGTTAGTGTTAGGGTTAGGGCTCGGTTTAGGGTACGGGTTAGGATTAGGGTACGTGTTAGGGTTAGGGTAGGGGTTAGGGTTAGGGTACGCGTTAGGGTTAGGGTAGTGATTAAACCTATCCCACTCTCTAGATACCCCTTAGCACATAAAGGAATATTATTTGGGGGTCCAGCCATGGAGAAGAGTTTAGACACTAGGATTAGATAAGGAACACACCCATTATAAAGAAATCACATTAGGATTCTCTTTTTAAGCTGTTCCTTAAAACACTAGTGCTTAGGAAATCTATTGGAGGCAGAAGCAGTCAAGGGTAGCCTAGGGTTAGGGTTAGGCTTAGGGTACGGCTTAGGGTACGGGTTCGGGGAGGGCTTCGGGTACGGCGTAGGGTATGGGTTAGGGTTAGGGTTAGGGCTCGGTTTAGGGTACGGTTTAGGTTTAGGGTACGTGTTAGGGTTAGGGTAGGGGTTAGGGTTAGGGTACGCGTTAGGGTTAAGGTAGTTATTAAACCTATCCCACTCTCTAGATACCCCTTAGCACTTAAAGGAATATTATTTGGGGGTCCATCCATGGAGAAGAGTTTAGACACTAAGATAATATAAGGAACACACACATTATAAAGAAATCACATTAGGATTCTCTTTTTAAGCTGTTCCGTAAAACCCTAGTGCTTAGGAAATCTATTGGAGGCAGAAGCAGTCAAGGGTAGCCTAGGGTTAGGGTTAGGCTTAGGGTTAGGCTTAGGGTACGGCTTAGGGTACGGGTTTGGGGAGGGCTTTGGGTACGGCGTAGGGTATTGGTTAGGGTTAGGGTTAGGGTTAGTGTTAGGTTTAGGGCTCGGTTTAGGGTACGGGTTAGGATTAGGGTACGTGTTAGGGTTAGGGTAGGGGTTAGTGTTAGGGTACGCGTTAGGGTTAGGGTAGTTATTAAACCTATCCCACTCTCTAGATACCCCTTAGCACGTAAAGGAATATTATTTGGGGGTCCAGCCATGGAGAAGAGTTTAGACACTAGGATTAGATAAGGAACACACCCATTATAAAGAAATCACATTAGGATTCTCTTTTTAAGCTGTTCCTTAAAACACTAGTGCTTAGGAAATCTATTGGAGGCAGAAGCAGTCAAGGGTAGCCTAGGGTTAGGGTTAGGCTTAGGGTTAGGCTTAGGGTACGGCTTAGGATACGGGTTCGGGGAGGGCTTCGGGTACGGCGTAGGGTATGGGTTAGGTTTAGGGTTAGGGTTAGTGTTAGGGTTAGGGCTCGGTTTAGGGTACGGGTTAGGATTAGGGTACGTGTTAGGGTTAGGGTAGGGGTTAGGGTTAGGGTACGCGTTAGGGTTAGGGTAGTGATTAAACCTATCCCACTCTCTAGATACCCCTTAGCACATAAAGGAATATTATTTGGGGGTCCAGCCATGGAGAAGAGTTTAGACACTAGGATTAGATAAGGAACACACCCATTATAAAGAAATCACATTAGGATTCTCTTTTTAAGCTGTTCCTTAAAACACTAGTGCTTAGGAAATCTATTGGAGGCAGAAGCAGTCAAGGGTAGCCTAGGGTTAGGGTTAGGCTTAGGGTACGGCTTAGGGTACGGGTTCGGGGAGGGCTTCGGGTACGGCGTAGGGTATGGGTTAGGGTTAGGGTTAGGGCTCGGTTTAGGGTACGGTTTAGGTTTAGGGTACGTGTTAGGGTTAGGGTAGGGGTTAGGGTTAGGGTACGCGTTAGGGTTAAGGTAGTTATTAAACCTATCCCACTCTCTAGATACCCCTTAGCACTTAAAGGAATATTATTTGGGGGTCCATCCATGGAGAAGAGTTTAGACACTAAGATAATATAAGGAACACACACATTATAAAGAAATCACATTAGGATTCTCTTTTTAAGCTGTTCCGTAAAACCCTAGTGCTTAGGAAATCTATTGGAGGCAGAAGCAGTCAAGGGTAGCCTAGGGTTAGGGTTAGGCTTAGGGTTAGGCTTAGGGTACGGGTTTGGGGAGGGCTTCGGGTACGGCGTAGGGTATGGGTTAGGGTTAGGGTTAGGGTTAGTGTTAGGTTTAGGGCTCGGTTTAGGGTACGGGTTAGGATTAGGGTACGTGTTAGTGTTAGGGTAGGGGTTAGGGTTAGGGTACGCGTTAGGGTTAGGGTAGTTATTAAACCTATCCCACTCTCTAGATACCCCTTAGCACGTAAAGGAATATTATTTGGGGGTCCAGCCATGGAGAAGAGTTTAGGCACTAAGATAAGATAAGGAACACACCCATTATAAAGAAATCACGTTAGGATTCTCTTTTTAAGCTGTTCCTTAAAACACTAGTGCTTAGGAAATCTATTGGAGGCAGAAGCAGTCAAGGGTAGCCTAGGGTTAGGGTTAGGCTTAGGGTTAGGCTTAGGGTACGGCTTAGGGTACGGGTTCGGGGAGGGCTTTGGGTACGGCGTAGGGTATGGGTTAGGGTTAGGGTTAGGGTAAGTGTTAGGGTTAGGGCTCGGTTTAGGGTATGGGTTAGGATTAGGGTACGTGTTAGGGTTAGGGTAGGGGTTAGGGTTAGGGTACGTGTTAGGGTTAGGGTAGTGATTAAACCTATCCCACTCTCTAGATACCCCTTAGCACATAAAGGAATATTATTTGGGGGTCCAGCCATGGAGAAGAGTTTAGACACTAGGATTAGATAAGGAACACACCCATTATAAAGAAATCACATTAGGATTCTCTTTTTAAGCTGTTCCTTAAAACACTAGTGCTTAGGAAATCTATTGGAGGCAGAAGCAGTCAAGGGTAGCCTAGGGTTAGGGTTAGGCTTAGGGTACGGCTTAGGGTACGGGTTCAGGGAGGGCTTCGGGTACGGCGTATGGTATGGGTTAGGGTTAGGGTTAGGGTTAGTGTTAGGGTTAGGGCTCGGTTTAGGGTACGGGTTAGGTTTAGGGTACGTGTTAGGGTTAGGGTAGGGGTTAGGGTTAGGGTACGCGTTAGGGTTAAGGTAGTTATTAAACCTATCCCACTCTCTAGATAGCCCTTAGCACGTAAAGGAATATTATTTAGGGGTCCAGCCATGGAGAAGAGTTTAGACACTAAGATAATATAAGGAACACACACATTATAAAGAAATCACATTAGGATTCTCTTTTTAAGCTGTTCCTTAAAACACTAGTGCTTAGGAAATCTATTGGAGGCAGAAGCAGTCAAGGGTAGCCTAGGGTTAGGGTTAGGCTTAGGGTTAGGCTTAGGGTACGGCTTAGGGTACGTGTTCGGGGAGGGCTTCGTGTACGGCGAAGGGTACGGTTACTGTTAGGGTTAGGGTTAGTGTTAGGTTTAGGGCTCGGTTTAGGGAACGGGTTAGGATTAGGGTACGTGTTAGGGTTAGGGTAGGGGTTAGGGTTAGGGTACGCGTTACGGTTAGGTTAGTTATTAAACCTATCCCACTCTCTAGATACCCCTTAGCACGTAAAGGAATATTATTTGGGGGTCCAGCCATGGAGAAGAGTTTAGACACTAGGAAAAGATAAGGAACACACCCATTATAAAGAAATCACATTAGGATTCTCTTTTTAAGCTGTTCCTTAAAACACTAGTGCTTAGGAAATCTATTGGAGGCAGAAGCAGTCAAGGGTAGCCTAGGGTTAGGGTTAGGTTTAGGGTTAGGCTTAGGGTACGGCTTAGGGTACGGGTTCGGGGAGGGCTTCGGGTACGGCGTAGGGTATGGGTTAGGGTTAGGGTTAGGGTTAGTGTTAGGGTTAGGGCTCGGTTTAGGGTACAGGTTAGGATTAGGGTACGTGTTAGTGTTAGGGTAGGGGTTAGGGTTAGGGTACGCGTTAGGTTTAGGGTAGGTATTAAACCTATCCCACTCTCTAGATACCCCTTAGCACGTAAAGGAATATTATTTGGGGGTCCAGCCATGGAGAAGAGTTTAGACACTAAGGTAATATAAGGAACACACCCATTATAAAGAAATCACATTAGGATTCTCTTTTTAAGCTGTTCCTTAAAACACTAGTGCTTAGGAAATCTATTGGATGCAGAAGCAGTCAAGGGTAGCCTAGGGTTAGGGTTAGGCTTAGGGTTAGGCTTAGGGTACGGCTTAGGGTACGGGTTCGGGGAGGGCTTCGGGTACGGCGTAGGGTATGGGTTAGGGTTAGGATTAGGGTTAGTGTTAGGGTTAGGGCTCGGTTTAGGGTACGGGTTAGGTTTAGGGTACGTGTTACGGTTAGGGTAGGGGTTAGCGTTAGGGTACCCGTTAGGATTAGGGTAGTTATTAAACCTATCCCACTCCCTAGTTACCCCTTAGCACGTAAAGTAATATTATTTGGGGTTCCAGCCATGGAGAAGAGTTTAGACACTAGGATAAGATAAGGAACACACCCATTATAAAGAAATCACATTAGGATTCTCTTTTTAAGCTGTTCCTTAAAACACTAGTGCTTAGGAAATCTATTGGAGGCAGAAGCAGTCAAGGGTAGCCTAGTGTTAGGGTTAGGCTTAGGGTTAGGCTTAGGGTACGGGTTCGGGGAGGGCTTCGGGTACGACGTAGGGTATGGGTTAGGGTTAGGGTTAGGGTTAGTGTTAGGGTTAGGGCTCGGTTTAGGGTACGGGTTAGGATTAGGGTACGTGTTAGGGTTAAGGTAGGGGTTAGGGTTAGGGTAGTTATTAAACCTATCCCACTCTCTAGATACCCTTTAGCACGTAAAGGAATATTATTTGGGGGTCCAGCCATGGAGAAGAGTTTAGACACTAAGATAATATAAGGAACACACACATTATAAAGAAATCACATTAGGATTCTCTTTTTAAGCTGTTCCTTAAAACACTAGTGCTTAGGAAATCTATTGGAGGCAGAAGCAGTCAAGGGTAGCCTAGGGTTAGGGTTAGGCTTAGGGTTAGGCTTAGGGTACGGCTTAGGGTACGGGTTCGGGGAGGGCTTCGGGTACGGCGTAGGGTATGGGTTAGGGTTAGGGTTAGGGTTAGTGTTAGGGTTAGGGCTCGGTTTAGGGTACGGGTTAGGATTAGGGTACGTGTTAGGGTTAGCGTAGGGGTTAGCGTTAGGGTACGCGTTAGGGTTAGGGTAGTTATTAAACCTATCCCACTCTCTAGTTACCCCTTAGCACGTAAAGGAATATTATTTGGGGGTCCAGCCATGGAGAAGAGTTTAGACACTAGGAAAAGATAAGGAACACACCCATTATAAAGAAATCACATTAG
The DNA here is from genome assembly GCF_965194825.1 of Balaenoptera physalus. Lineage (NCBI taxonomy): Eukaryota > Metazoa > Chordata > Mammalia > Artiodactyla > Balaenopteridae > Balaenoptera > Balaenoptera physalus. The sequence continues at coordinate 42,779 of NW_028125898.1, read as the reverse complement.
GATTCTCTTTTTAAGCTGTTCCTTAAAACACTAGTGCTTAGGAAATCTATTGGAGGCAGAAGCAGTCAAGGGTAGCCTACGGTTAGGGTTAGGCTTAGGGTTAGGCTTAGGGTACGGCTTAGGATACGGGTTCGGGGAGGGTTTCGGGTACGGCGTAGGGTATGGGTTAGGGTTAGGGTTAGGGTTAGTGTTAGGGTTAGGGCTCGGTTTAGGGTACGGGTTAGGATTAGGGTACGTGTTAGTGTTAGGGTAGGGGTTAGGGTTAGGGTACGCGTTAGGGTTAGGGTAGTTATTAAACCTATCCCACTCTCTAGATACCCCTTAGCACGTAAAGGAATATTATTTGGGGGTCCAGCCATGGAGAAGAGCTTAGACACTAAGATAATATAAGGAACACACACATTATAAAGAAATCACATTAGGATTCTCTTTTTAAGCTGTTCCTTAAAACACTAGTGCTTAGGAAATCTATTGGAGGCAGAAGCAGTCAAGGGTAGCCTAGGGTTAGGGTTAGGCTTAGGGTTAGGCTTAGGGTACGGCTTAGGATACGGGTTCGGGGAGGGTTTCGGGTACGGCGTAGGGTATGGGTTAGGGTTAGGGTTAGGGTTAGTGTTAGGGTTAGGGCTCGGTTTAGGGTACGGGTTAGGATTAGGGTACTTGTTAGTGTTAGGGTAGGGGTTAGGGTTAGGGTACGCGTTAGGGTTAGGGTAGTTATTAAACCTATCCCACTCTCTAGATACCCCTTAGCACGTAAAGGAATATTATTTGGGGGTCCAGCCATGGAGAAGAGCTTAGACACTAAGATAATATAAGGAACACACACATTATAAAGAAATCACATTAGGATTCTCTTTTTAAGCTGTTCCTTAAAACACTAGTGCTTAGGAAATCTATTGGAGGCAGAAGCAATCAAGGGTAGCCTAGGGTTAGGGTTAGGCTTAGGGTTAGGCTTAGGGTACGGCTTAGGGTACGGGTTCGGGGAGGGCTTCGGGTACGGCGTAGGGTATGGGTTAGGGTTAGGATTAGGGTTAGTGTTAGGGTTAGGGCTCGGTTTAGGGTACGGGTTAGGTTTAGGGTACGTGTTACGGTTAGGGTAGGGGTTAGCGTTAGGGTACGCGTTAGGATTAGGGTAGTTATTAAACCTATCCCACTCCCTAGTTACCCCTTAGCACGTAAAGGAATATTATTTGGGGGTCCAGCCATGGAGAAGAGTTTAGACACTAGGATAAGATAAGGAACACACCCATTATAAAGAAATCACATTAGGATTCTCTTTTTAAGCTGTTCCTTAAAACACTAGTGCTTAGGAAATCTATTGGAGGCAGAAGCAGTCAAGGGTAGCCTAGTGTTAGGGTTAGGCTTAGGGTTAGGCTTAGGGTACGGGTTCGGGGAGGGCTTCGGGTACGACGTAGGGTATGGGTTAGGGTTAGGGTTAGGGTTAGTGTTAGGGTTAGGGCTCGGTTTAGGGTACGGGTTAGGATTAGGGTACGTGTTAGGGCTAGGGTAGGGTTTAGGGTTAGGGTACGCGTTAGGGTTAGGGTAGTGATTAAACCTATCCCACTCTCTAGATACCCCTTAGCACATAAAGGAATATTATTTGGGGGTCCAGCCATGGAGAAGAGTTTAGACACTAGGATTAGATAAGGAACACACCCATTATAAAGAAATCACATTAGGATTCTCTTTTTAGGTTGTTCCTTAAAACACTAGTGCTTAGGAAATCTATTGGATTCAGAAGCAGTCAAGGGTAGCCTAGGGTTAGGGTTAGGCTTAGGGTTAGGCTTAGGGTACGGCTTAGGGTACGTGTTCGGGGAGGGCTTCGTGTACGGCGTAGGGTATGGGTTAGGGTTAGGGTTAGGGTTAGTGTTAGGGTTAGGGCTCGGTTTAGGGTACGGGTTAGGATTAGGGTACGTGTTAGGGTTAGGGTAGGGGTTAGGGTTAGGGTACGCGTTACGGTTAGGGTAGTTATTAAACCTATCCCACTCTCTAGATACCCCTTAGCACATAAAGGAATATTATTTGGGGGTCCAGCCATGGAGAAGAGTTTAGGCACTAAGATAAGATAAGGAACACACCCATTATAAAGAAATCACGTTAGGATTCTCTTTTTAAGCTGTTCCTTAAAACACTAGTGCTTAGGAAATCTATTGGAGGCAGAAGCAGTCAAGGGTAGCCTAGGGTTAGGGTTAGGCTTAGGGTTAGGCTTAGGGTACGGCTTAGGGTACGGGTTCGGGGAGGGCTTCGGGTACGGCGTAGGGTATGGTTTAGGGTTAGGGTTAGGGTTAGTGTTAGGGTTAGGGCTCGGTTTAGGGTACGGGTTAGGATTAGGGTACGTGTTAGGGTTAGGGTAGGGTTTAGGGTTAGGGTACGCGTTAGGGTTAGGGTAGTTATTAAACCTATCCCACTCTCTAGATACCCCTTAGCACGTAAAGGAATATTATTTGGGGGTCCAGCCATGGAGAAGAGTTTAGACACTAAGATAATATAAGGAACACACACATTATAAAGAAATCACATTAGGATTCTCTTTTTAAGCTGTTCCTTAAAACACTAGTGCTTAGGAAATCTATTGGAGGCAGAAGCAGTCAAGGGTATCCTAGGGTTAGGGTTAGGCTTAGGGTTAGGCTTAGGGTACGGCTTAGGATACGGGTTCGGGGAGGGCTTCGGGTACGGCGTAGGGTATGGGTTAGGGTTAGGGTTAGGGTTAGTGTTAGGGTTAGGGCTCGGTTTAGGGTACGGGTTAGGATTAGGGTACGTGTTAGGGTTAGGGTAGGGGTTAGGGTTAGGGTACGCGTTAGGGTTAGGGTAGTTATTAAACCTATCCCACTCTCTAGATACCCCTTAGCACGTAAAGGAATATTATTTGGGGGTCCAGCCATGGAGAAGAGTTTAGACACTAAGATAATATAAGGAACACACACATTATAAAGAAATCACATTAGGATTCTCTTTTTAAGCTGTTCCTTAAAACCCTAGTGCTTAGGAAATCTATTGGAGGCAGAAGCAGTCAAGGGTAGCCTAGGGTTAGGGTTAGGCTTAGGGTTAGGCTTAGGGTACGGCTTAGGGTACGGGTTTGGGGAGGGCTTCGGGTATGGCGTAGGGTATGGGTTAGGGTTAGGGTTAGGGTTAGTGTTAGGGTTAGGGCTCGGTTTAGGGTACGGGTTAGGATTAGGGTACGTGTTAGGGTTAGGGTAGGGGTTAGGGTTAGGGTACGCGTTAGGGTTAGGGTAGTTATTAAACCTATCCCACTCTCTAGATACCCCTTAGCACGTAAAGGAATATTATTTGGGGGTCCAGCCATGGAGAAGAGTTTAGACACTAAGATAATATAAGGAACACACACATTATAAAGAAATCACATTAGGATTCTCTTTTTAAGCTGTTCCTTAAAACACTAGTGCTTAGGAAATCTATTGGAGGCAGAAGCAGTCAAGGGTAGCCTAGGGTTAGGGTTAGGCTTAGGGTACGGCTTAGGGTACGGGTTCGGGGAGGGCTTCGGGTACGGCGTAGGGTATGGGTTAGGGTTAGGGTTAGGGTTAGTGTTAGGGTTAGGGCTCGGTTTAGGGTACGGGTTAGGATTAGGGTACGTGTTAGGGTTAGGGTAGGGGTTAGCGTTAGGGTACGCGTTAGGGTTAGGGTAGTTATTAAACCTATCCCACTCTCTAGTTACCCCTTAGCACGTAAAGGAATATTATTTGGGGGTCCAGCCATGGAGAAGAGTTTAGACACTAGGAAAAGATAAGGAACACACCCATTATAAAGAAATCACATTAGGATTCTCTTTTTAAGCTGTTCCTTAAAACACTAGTGCTTAGGAAATCTATTGGAGGCAGAAGCAGTCAAGGGTAGCCTAGGGTTAGGGTTAGGCTTAGGGTTAGGCTTAGGGTACGGCTTAGGATACGGGTTCGGGGAGGGCTTCGGGTACGGCGTAGGGTATGGGTTAGGGTTAGGGTTAGGGTTAGTGTTAGGGTTAGGGCTCGGTTTAGGGTACGGGTTAGGATTAGGGTACGTGTTAGTGTTAGGGTAGGGGTTAGGGTTAGGGTACGCGTTAGGGTTAGGGTAGTTATTAAACCTATCCCACTCTCTAGATACCCCTTAGCACGTAAAGGAATATTATTTGGGGGTCCAGCCATGGAGAAGAGCTTAGACACTAAGATAATATAAGGAACACACACATTATAAAGAAATCACATTAGGATTCTCTTTTTAAGCTGTTCCTTAAAACACTAGTGCTTAGGAAATCTATTGGAGGCAGAAGCAGTCAAGGGTAGCCTAGGGTTAGGGTTAGGCTTAGGGTTAGGCTTAGCGTACGGCTTAGGGTACGGGTTCGGGGAGGGCTTTGGGTACGGCGTAGGGTATGGGTTAGGGTTAGGGTTAGGGTAAGTGTTAGGGTTAGGGCTCGGTTTAGGGTATGGGTTAGGATTAGGGTACGTGTTAGGGTTAGGGTAGGGGTTAGGGTTAGGGTACGTGTTAGGGTTAGGGTAGTGATTAAACCTATCCCACTCTCTAGATACCCCTTAGCACATAAAGGAATATTATTTGGGGGTCCAGCCATGGAGAAGAGTTTAGACACTAGGATTAGATAAGGAACACACATATTATAAAGAAATCACATTAGGATTCTCTTTTTAAGCTGTTCCTTAAAACACTAGTGCTTAGGAAATCTATTGGAGGCAGAAGCAGTCAAGGGTAGCCTAGGGTTAGGGTTAGGCTTAGGGTACGGCTTAGGGTACGGGTTCAGGGAGGGCTTCGGGTACGGCGTATGGTATGGGTTAGGGTTAGGGTTAGGGTTAGTGTTAGGGTTAGGGCTCGGTTTAGGGTACGGGTTAGGTTTAGGGTACGTGTTAGGGTTAGGGTAGGGGTTAGGGTTAGGGTACGCGTTAGGGTTAAGGTAGTTATTAAACCTATCCCACTCTCTAGATAGCCCTTAGCACGTAAAGGAATATTATTTAGGGGTCCAGCCATGGAGAAGAGTTTAGACACTAAGATAATATACGGAACACACACATTATAAAGAAATCACATTAGGATTCTCTTTTTAAGCTGTTCCTTAAAACACTAGTGCTTAGGAAATCTATTGGAGGCAGAAGCAGTCAAGGGTAGCCTAGGGTTAGGGTTAGGCTTAGGGTTAGGCTTAGGGTACGGCTTAGGGTACGTGTTCGGGGAGGGCTTCGTGTACGGCGAAGGGTACGGTTACTGTTAGGGTTAGGGTTAGTGTTAGGTTTAGGGCTCGGTTTAGGGAACGGGTTAGGATTAGGGTACGTGTTAGGGTTAGGGTAGGGGTTAGGGTTAGGGTACGCGTTACGGTTAGGTTAGTTATTAAACCTATCCCACTCTCTAGATACCCCTTAGCACGTAAAGGAATATTATTTGGGGGTCCAGCCATGGAGAAGAGTTTAGACACTAGGAAAAGATAAGGAACACACCCATTATAAAGAAATCACATTAGGATTCTCTTTTTAAGCTGTTCCTTAAAACACTAGTGCTTAGGAAATCTATTGGAGGCAGAAGCAGTCAAGGGTAGCCTAGGGTTAGGGTTAGGCTTAGGGTTAGGCTTAGGGTACGGCTTAGGGTACGGGTTCGGGGAGGGCTTCGGGTACGGCGTAGGGTATGGGTTAGGGTTAGGGTTAGGGTTAGTGTTAGGGTTAGGGCTCGGTTTAGGGTACAGGTTAGGATTAGGGTACGTGTTAGTGTTAGGGTAGGGGTTAGGGTTAGGGTACGCGTTAGGGTTAGGGTAGGTATTAAACCTATCCCACTCTCTAGGTACCCCTTAGCACGTAAAGGAATATTATTTGGGGGTCCAGCCATGGAGAAGAGTTTAGACACTAGGAAAAGATAAGGAACACACCCATTATAAAGAAATCACATTAGGATTCTCTTTTTAAGCTGTTCCTTAAAACACTAGTGCTTAGGAAATCTATTGGAGGCAGAAGCAGTCAAGGGTAGCCTAGGGTTAGGGTTAGGCTTATGGTTAGGCTTAGGGTACGGCTTAGGATACGGGTTCGGGGAGGGTTTCGGGTACGGCGTAGGGTATGGGTTAGGGTTAGGGTTAGGGTTAGTGTTAGGGTTAGGGCTCGGTTTAGGGTACGGGTTAGGATTAGGGTACGTGTTAGTGTTAGGGTAGGGGTTAGGGTTAGGGTACGCGTTAGGGTTAGGGTAGTTATTAAACCTATCCCACTCTCTAGATACCCCTTAGCACGTAAAGGAATATTATTTGGGGGTCCAGCCATGGAGAAGAGCTTAGACACTAAGATAATATAAGGAACACACACATTATAAAGAAATCACATTAGGATTCTCTTTTTAAGCTGTTCCTTAAAACACTAGTGCTTAGGAAATCTATTGGAGGCAGAAGCAATCAAGGGTAGCCTAGGGTTAGGGTTAGGCTTAGGGTTAGGCTTAGGATACGGGTTCGGGGAGGGCTTCGGGTACGGCGTAGGGTATGGGTTAGGGTTAGGGTTAGGGTTAGTGTTAGGGTTAGGGCTCGGTTTAGGGTACGGGTTAGGATTAGGGTACGTGTTAGTGTTAGGGTAGGGGTTAGGGTTAGGGTACGCGTTAGGGTTAGGGTAGTTATTAAACCTATCCCACTCTCTAGATACCCCTTAGCACGTAAAGGAATATTATTTGGGGGTCCAGCCATGGAGAAGAGCTTAGACACTAAGATAATATAAGGAACACACACATTATAAAGAAATCACATTAGGATTCTCTTTTTAAGCTGTTCCTTAAAACACTAGTGCTTAGGAAATCTATTGGAGGCAGAAGCAGTCAAGGGTAGCCTAGGGTTAGGGTTAGGCTTAGGGTTAGGCTTAGCGTACGGCTTAGGGTACGGGTTCGGGGAGGGCTTTGGGTACGGCGTAGGGTATGGGTTAGGGTTAGGGTTAGGGTAAGTGTTAGGGTTAGGGCTCGGTTTAGGGTATGGGTTAGGATTAGGGTACGTGTTAGGGTTAGGGTAGGGGTTAGGGTTAGGGTACGTGTTAGGGTTAGGGTAGTGATTAAACCTATCCCACTCTCTAGATACCCCTTAGCACATAAAGGAATATTATTTGGGGGTCCAGCCATGGAGAAGAGTTTAGACACTAGGATTAGATAAGGAACACACATATTATAAAGAAATCACATTAGGATTCTCTTTTTAAGCTGTTCCTTAAAACACTAGTGCTTAGGAAATCTATTGGAGGCAGAAGCAGTCAAGGGTAGCCTAGGGTTAGGGTTAGGCTTAGGGTACGGCTTAGGGTACGGGTTCAGGGAGGGCTTCGGGTACGGCGTATGGTATGGGTTAGGGTTAGGGTTAGGGTTAGTGTTAGGGTTAGGGCTCGGTTTAGGGTACGGGTTAGGTTTAGGGTACGTGTTAGGGTTAGGGTAGGGGTTAGGGTTAGGGTACGCGTTAGGGTTAAGGTAGTTATTAAACCTATCCCACTCTCTAGATAGCCCTTAGCACGTAAAGGAATATTATTTAGGGGTCCAGCCATGGAGAAGAGTTTAGACACTAAGATAATATACGGAACACACACATTATAAAGAAATCACATTAGGATTCTCTTTTTAAGCTGTTCCTTAAAACACTAGTGCTTAGGAAATCTATTGGAGGCAGAAGCAGTCAAGGGTAGCCTAGGGTTAGGGTTAGGCTTAGGGTTAGGCTTAGGGTACGGCTTAGGGTACGTGTTCGGGGAGGGCTTCGTGTACGGCGAAGGGTACGGTTACTGTTAGGGTTAGGGTTAGTGTTAGGTTTAGGGCTCGGTTTAGGGAACGGGTTAGGATTAGGGTACGTGTTAGGGTTAGGGTAGGGGTTAGGGTTAGGGTACGCGTTACGGTTAGGTTAGTTATTAAACCTATCCCACTCTCTAGATACCCCTTAGCACGTAAAGGAATATTATTTGGGGGTCCAGCCATGGAGAAGAGTTTAGACACTAGGAAAAGATAAGGAACACACCCATTATAAAGAAATCACATTAGGATTCTCTTTTTAAGCTGTTCCTTAAAACACTAGTGCTTAGGAAATCTATTGGAGGCAGAAGCAGTCAAGGGTAGCCTAGGGTTAGGGTTAGGCTTAGGGTTAGGCTTAGGGTACGGCTTAGGGTACGGGTTCGGGGAGGGCTTCGGGTACGGCGTAGGGTATGGGTTAGGGTTAGGGTTAGGGTTAGTGTTAGGGTTAGGGCTCGGTTTAGGGTACAGGTTAGGATTAGGGTACGTGTTAGTGTTAGGGTAGGGGTTAGGGTTAGGGTACGCGTTAGGGTTAGGGTAGGTATTAAACCTATCCCACTCTCTAGGTACCCCTTAGCACGTAAAGGAATATTATTTGGGGGTCCAGCCATGGAGAAGAGTTTAGACACTAGGAAAAGATAAGGAACACACCCATTATAAAGAAATCACATTAGGATTCTCTTTTTAAGCTGTTCCTTAAAACACTAGTGCTTAGGAAATCTATTGGAGGCAGAAGCAGTCAAGGGTAGCCTAGGGTTAGGGTTAGGCTTATGGTTAGGCTTAGGGTACGGCTTAGGATACGGGTTCGGGGAGGGTTTCGGGTACGGCGTAGGGTATGGGTTAGGGTTAGGGTTAGGGTTAGTGTTAGGGTTAGGGCTCGGTTTAGGGTACGGGTTAGGATTAGGGTACGTGTTAGTGTTAGGGTAGGGGTTAGGGTTAGGGTACGCGTTAGGGTTAGGGTAGTTATTAAACCTATCCCACTCTCTAGATACCCCTTAGCACGTAAAGGAATATTATTTGGGGGTCCAGCCATGGAGAAGAGCTTAGACACTAAGATAATATAAGGAACACACACATTATAAAGAAATCACATTAGGATTCTCTTTTTAAGCTGTTCCTTAAAACACTAGTGCTTAGGAAATCTATTGGAGGCAGAAGCAATCAAGGGTAGCCTAGGGTTAGGGTTAGGCTTAGGGTTAGGCTTAGGGTACGGCTTAGGGTACGGGTTCGGGGAGGGCTTCGGGTACGGCGTAGGGTATGGGTTAGGGTTAGGATTAGGGTTAGTGTTAGGGTTAGGGCTCGGTTTAGGGTACGGGTTAGGTTTAGGGTACGTGTTACGGTTAGGGTAGGGGTTAGCGTTAGGGTACGCGTTAGGATTAGGGTAGTTATTAAACCTATCCCACTCCCTAGTTACCCCTTAGCACGTAAAGGAATATTATTTGGGGGTCCAGCCATGGAGAAGAGTTTAGACACTAGGATAAGATAAGGAACACACCCATTATAAAGAAATCACATTAGGATTCTCTTTTTAAGCTGTTCCTTAAAACACTAGTGCTTAGGAAATCTATTGGAGGCAGAAGCAGTCAAGGGTAGCCTAGTGTTAGGGTTAGGCTTAGGGTTAGGCTTAGGGTACGGGTTCGGGGAGGGCTTCGGGTACGACGTAGGGTATGGGTTAGGGTTAGGGTTAGGGTTAGTGTTAGGGTTAGGGCTCGGTTTAGGGTACGGGTTAGGATTAGGGTACGTGTTAGGGTTAAGGTAGGTGTTAGGGTTAGGGTAGTTATTAAACCTATCCCACTCTCTAGATACCCTTTAGCACGTAAAGGAATATTATTTGAGGGTCCAGCCATGGAGAAGAGTTTAGACACTAAGATAATATAAGGAACACACACATTATAAAGAAATCACATTAGGATTCTCTTTTTAAGCTGTTCCTTAAAACACTAGTGCTTAGGAAATCTATTGGAGGCAGAAGCAGTCAAGGGTAGCCTAGGGTTAGGGTTAGGCTTAGGGTTAGGCTTAGGGTACGGCTTAGGGTACGGGTTCGGGGAGGGCTTCGGGTACGGCGTAGGGTATGGGTTAGGGTTAGGATTAGGGTTAGTGTTAGGGTTAGGGCTCTGTTTAGGGTATGGGTTAGGTTTAGGGTACGTGTTACGGTTAGGGTAGGGGTTAGCGTTAGGGTACGCGTTAGGATTAGGGTAGTTATTAAACCTATCCCACTCCCTAGTTACCCCTTAGCACGTAAAGGAATATTATTTGGGGGTCCAGCCATGGAGAAGAGTTTAGACACTAGGATAAGATAAGGAACACACCCATTATAAAGAAATCACATTAGGATTCTCTTTTTAAGCTGTTCCTTAAAACACTAGTGCTTAGGAAATCTATTGGAGGCAGAAGCAGTCAAGGGTAGCCTAGTGTTAGGGTTAGGCTTAGGGTTAGGCTTAGGGTACGGGTTCGGGGAGGGCTTCGGGTACGACGTAGGGTATGGGTTAGGGTTAGGGTTAGGGTTAGTGTTAGGGTTAGGGCTCGGTTTAGGGTACGGGTTAGGATTAGGGTACGTGTTAGGGTTAAGGTAGGGGTTAGGGTTAGGGTAGTTATTAAACCTATCCCACTCTCTAGATACCCCTTAGCACGTAAAGGAATATTATTTGGGGGTCCAGCCATGGAGAAGAGTTTAGACACTAGGATTAGATAAGGAACACACCCATTATAAAGAAATCACATTAGGATTCTCTTTTTAAGCTGTTCCTTAAAACACTAGTGCTTAGGAAATCTATTGGAGGCAGAAGCAGTCAAGGGTAGCCTAGGGTTAGGGTTAGGCTTAGGGTACGGCTTAGGGTACGGGTTCGGGGAGGGCTTCGGGTACGGCGTAGGGTATGGGTTAGGGTTAGGGTTAGGGCTCGGTTTAGGGTACGGTTTAGGTTTAGGGTACGTGTTAGGGTTAGGGTAGGGGTTAGGGTTAGGGTACGCGTTAGGGTTAAGGTAGTTATTAAACCTATCCCACTCTCTAGATACCCCTTAGCACTTAAAGGAATATTATTTGGGGGTCCATCCATGGAGAAGAGTTTAGACACTAAGATAATATAAGGAACACACACATTATAAAGAAATCACATTAGGATTCTCTTTTTAAGCTGTTCCGTAAAACCCTAGTGCTTAGGAAATCTATTGGAGGCAGAAGCAGTCAAGGGTAGCCTAGGGTTAGGGTTAGGCTTAGGGTTAGGCTTAGGGTACGGCTTAGGATACGGGTTCGGGGAGGGCTTCGGGTACGGCGTAGGGTATGGGTTAGGGTTAGGGTTAGGGTTAGTGTTAGGTTTAGGGCTCGGTTTAGGGTACGGGTTAGGATTAGGGTACGTGTTAGTTTTAGGGTAGGGGTTAGGGTTAGGGTACGCGTTAGGGTTAGGGTAGTTATTAAACCTATCCCACTCTCTAGATACCCCTTAGCACGTAAAGGAATATTATTTGGGGGTCCAGCCATGGAGAAGAGCTTAGACACTAAGATAATATAAGGAACACACACATTATAAAGAAATCACATTAGGATTCTCTTTTTAAGCTGTTCCTTAAAACACTAGTGCTTAGGAAATCTATTGGAGGCAGAAGCAGTCAAGGGTAGCCTAGGGTTAGGGTTAGGCTTAGGGTTAGGCTTAGGGTACGGCTTAGGGTACGGGTTCGGGGAGGGCTTTGGGTACGGCGTAGGGTATGGGTTAGGGTTAGGGTTAGGGTAAGTGTTAGGGTTAGGGCTCGGTTTAGGTTATGGGTTAGGATTAGGGTACGTGTTAGGGTTAGGGTAGGGGTTAGGGTTAGGGTACGTGTTAGGGTTAGGGTAGTGATTAAACCTATCCCACTCTCTAGATACCCCTTAGCACATAAAGGAATATTATTTGGGGGTCCAGCCATGGAGAAGAGTTTAGACACTAGGATTAGATAAGGAACACACCCATTATAAAGAAATCACATTAGGATTCTCTTTTTAAGCTGTTCCTTAAAACACTAGTGCTTAGGAAATCTATTGGAGGCAGAAGCAGTCAAGGGTAGCCTAGGGTTAGGGTTAGGCTTAGGGTACGGCTTAGGGTACGGGTTCAGGGAGGGCTTCGGGTACGGCGTATGGTATGGGTTAGGGTTAGGGTTAGGGTTAGTGTTAGGGTTAGGGCTCGGTTTAGGGTACGGGTTAGGTTTAGGGTACGTGTTAGGGTTAGGGTAGGGGTTAGGGTTAGGGTACGCGTTAGGGTTAAGGTAGTTATTAAACCTATCCCACTCTCTAGATAGCCCTTAGCACGTAAAGGAATATTATTTAGGGGTCCAGCCATGGAGAAGAGTTTAGACACTAAGATAATATAAGGAACACACACATTATAAAGAAATCACATTAGGATTCTCTTTTTAAGCTGTTCCTTAAAACACTAGTGCTTAGGAAATCTATTGGAGGCAGAAGCAGTCAAGGGTAGCCTAGGGTTAGGGTTAGGCTTAGGGTTAGGCTTAGGGTACGGCTTAGGGTACGTGTTCGGGGAGGGCTTCATGTACGGCGAAGGGTACGGTTACTGTTAGGGTTAGGGTTAGTGTTAGGTTTAGGGCTCGGTTTAGGGAACGGGTTAGGATTAGGGTACGTGTTAGGGTTAGGGTAGGGGTTAGGGTTAGGGTACGCGTTACGGTTAGGTTAGTTATTAAACCTATCCCACTCTCTAGATACCCCTTAGCACGTAAAGGAATATTATTTGGGGGTCCAGCCATGGAGAAGAGTTTAGACACTAGGAAAAGATAAGGAACACACCCATTATAAAGAAATCACATTAGGATTCTCTTTTTAAGCTGTTCCTTAAAACACTAGTGCTTAGGAAATCTATTGGAGGCAGAAGCAGTCAAGGGTAGCCTAGGGTTAGGGTTAGGCTTAGGGTTAGGCTTAGGGTACGGCTTAGGGTACGGGTTCGGGGAGGGCTTCGGGTACGGCGTAGGGTATGGGTTAGGGTTAGGGTTAGGGTTAGTGTTAGGGTTAGGGCTCGGTTTAGGGTACAGGTTAGGATTAGGGTACGTGTTAGTGTTAGGGTAGGGGTTAGGGTTAGGGTACGCGTTAGGGTTAGGGTAGGTATTAAACCTATCCCACTCTCTAGATACCCCTTAGCACGTAAAGGAATATTATTTGGGGGTCCAGCCATGGAGAAGAGTTTAGACACTAAGGTAATATAAGGAACACACCCATTATAAAGAAATCACATTAGGATTCTCTTTTTAAGCTGTTCCTTAAAACACTAGTGCTTAGGAAATCTATTGGATGCAGAAGCAGTCAAGGGTAGCCTAGGGTTAGGGTTAGGCTTAGGGTTAGGCTTAGGGTACGGCTTAGGGTACGGGTTCGGGGAGGGCTTCGGGTACGGCGTAGGGTATGGGTTAGGGTTAGGATTAGGGTTAGTGTTAGGGTTAGGGCTCGGTTTAGGGTACGGGTTAGGTTTAGGGTACGTGTTACGGTTAGGGTAGGGGTTAGCGTTAGGGTACGCGTTAGGATTAGGGTAGTTATTAAACCTATCCCACTCCCTAGTTACCCCTTAGCACGTAAAGTAATATTATTTGGGGTTCCAGCCATGGAGAAGAGTTTAGACACTAGGATAAGATAAGGAACACACCCATTATAAAGAAATCACATTAGGATTCTCTTTTTAAGCTGTTCCTTAAAACACTAGTGCTTAGGAAATCTATTGGAGGCAGAAGCAGTCAAGGGTAGCCTAGGGTTAGGGTTAGGCTTAGGGTTAGGCTTAGGGTACGGCTTAGGGTACGGGTTCGGGGAGGGCTTCGGGTACGGCGTAGGGTATGGGTTAGGGTTAGGGTTAGGGTTAGTGTTAGGGTTAGGGCTCGGTTTAGGGTACGGGTTAGGATTAGGGTACGTGTTAGGGTTAGCGTAGGGGTTAGCGTTAGGGTACGCGTTAGGGTTAGGGTAGTTATTAAACCTATCCCACTCTCTAGTTACCCCTTAGCACGTAAAGGAATATTATTTGGGGGTCCAGCCATGGAGAAGAGTTTAGACACTAGGAAAAGATAAGGAACACACCCATTATAAAGAAATCACATTAGGATTCTCTTTTTAAGCTGTTCCTTAAAACACTAGTGCTTAGGAAATCTATTGGAGGCAGAAGAAGTCAAGGGTAGCCTAGGGTTAGGGTTAGGGTTAGGGTTAGGCTTAGGGTACGGCTTAGGATACGGGTTCGGGGAGGGTTTCGGGTACGGCGTAGGGTATGGGTTAGGGTTAGGGTTAGGGTTAGTGTTAGGGTTAGGGCTCGGTTTAGGGTACGGGTTAGGATTAGGGTACGTGTTAGTGTTAGGGTAGGGGTTAGGGTTAGGGTACGCGTTAGGGTTAGGGTAGTTATTAAACCTATCCCACTCTCTAGATACCCCTTAGCACGTAAAGGAATATTATTTGGGGGTCCAGCCATGGAGAAGAGCTTAGACACTAAGATAATATAAGGAACACACACATTATAAAGAAATCACATTAGGATTCTCTTTTTAAGCTGTTCCTTAAAACACTAGTGCTTAGGAAATCTATTGGAGGCAGAAGCAGTCAAGGGTAGCCTAGGGTTAGGGTTAGGCTTAGGGTTAGGCTTAGGGTACGGCTTAGGGTACGGGTTCGGGGAGGGCTTCGGGTACGGCGTAGGGTATGGGTTAGGGTTAGGGTTAGGGTTAGTGTTAGGGTTAGGGCTCGGTTTAGGTTACGGGTTAGGATTAGGGTACGTGTTAGGGTTAGCGTAGGGGTTAGCGTTAGGGTACGCGTTAGGGTTAGGGTAGTTATTAAACCTATCCCACTCTCTAGTTACCCCTTAGCACGTAAAGGAATATTATTTGGGGGTCCAGCCATGGAGAAGAGTTTAGACACTAGGAAAAGATAAGGAACACACCCATTATAAAGAAATCACATTAGGATTCTCTTTTTAAGCTGTTCCTTAAAACACTAGTGCTTAGGAAATCTATTGGAGGCAGAAGCAGTCAAGGGTAGCCTAGGGTTAGGGTTAGGCTTAGGGTTAGGCTTAGGGTACGGCTTAGGATACGGGTTCGGGGAGGGTTTCGGGTACGGCGTAGGGTATGGGTTAGGGTTAGGGTTAGGGTTAGTGTTAGGGTTAGGGCTCGGTTTAGGGTACGGGTTAGGATTAGGGTACGTGTTAGTGTTAGGGTAGGGGTTAGGGTTAGGGTACGCGTTAGGGTTAGGGTAGTTATTAAACCTATCCCACTCTCTAGATACCCCTTAGCACGTAAAGGAATATTATTTGGGGGTCCAGCCATGGAGAAGAGCTTAGACACTAAGATAATATAAGGAACACACACATTATAAAGAAATCACATTAGGATTCTCTTTTTAAGCTGTTCCTTAAAACACTAGTGCTTAGGAAATCTATTGGAGGCAGAAGCAATCAAGGGTAGCCTAGGGTTAGGGTTAGGCTTAGGGTTAGGCTTAGGGTACGGCTTAGGGTACGGGTTCGGGGAGGGCTTCGGGTACGGCGTAGGGTATGGGTTAGGGTTAGGATTAGGGTTAGTGTTAGGGTTAGGGCTCGGTTTAGGGTACGGGTTAGGTTTAGGGTACGTGTTACGGTTAGGGTAGGGGTTAGCGTTAGGGTACGCGTTAGGATTAGGGTAGTTATTAAACCTATCCCACTCCCTAGTTACCCCTTAGCACGTAAAGGAATATTATTTGGGGGTCCAGCCATGGAGAAGTGTTTAGACACTAGGATAAGATAAGGAACACACCCATTATAAAGAAATCACATTAGGATTCTCTTTTTAAGCTGTTCCTTAAAACACTAGTGCTTAGGAAATCTATTGGAGGCAGAAGCAGTCAAGGGTAGCCTAGTGTTAGGGTTAGGCTTAGGGTTAGGCTTAGGGTACGGGTTCGGGGAGGGCTTCGGGTACGACGTAGGGTATGGGTTAGGGTTAGGGTTAGGGTTAGTGTTAGGGTTAGGGCTCGGTTTAGGGTACGGGTTAGGATTAGGGTACGTGTTAGGGTTAAGGTAGGTGTTAGGGTTAGGGTAGTTATTAAACCTATCCCACTCTCTAGATACCCTTTAGCACGTAAAGGAATATTATTTGGGGGTCCAGCCATGGAGAAGAGTTTAGACACTAAGATAATATAAGGAACACACACATTATAAAGAAATCACATTAGGATTCTCTTTTTAAGCTGTTCCTTAAAACACTAGTGCTTAGGAAATCTATTGGAGGCAGAAGCAGTCAAGGGTAGCCTAGGGTTAGGGTTAGGCTTAGGGTTAGGCTTAGGGTACGGCTTAGGGTACGGGTTCGGGGAGGGCTTCGGGTACGGCGTAGGGTATGGGTTAGGGTTAGGATTAGGGTTAGTGTTAGGGTTAGGGCTCGGTTTAGGGTATGGGTTAGGTTTAGGGTACGTGTTACGGTTAGGGTAGGGGTTAGCGTTAGGGTACGCGTTAGGATTAGGGTAGTTATTAAACCTATCCCACTCCCTAGTTACCCCTTAGCACGTAAAGGAATATTATTTGGGGGTCCAGCCATGGAGAAGAGTTTAGACACTAGGATAAGATAAGGAACACACCCATTATAAAGAAATCACATTAGGATTCTCTTTTTAAGCTGTTCCTTAAAACACTAGTGCTTAGGAAATCTATTGGAGGCAGAAGCAGTCAAGGGTAGCCTAGTGTTAGGGTTAGGCTTAGGGTTAGGCTTAGGGTACGGGTTCGGGGAGGGCTTCGGGTACGACGTAGGGTATGGGTTAGGGTTAGGGTTAGTGTTAGGGTTAGGGCTCGGTTTAGGGTACGGGTTAGGATTAGGGTACGTGTTAGGGTTAAGGTAGGGGTTAGGGTTAGGGTAGTTATTAAACCTATCCCACTCTCTAGATACCCTTTAGCACGTAAAGGAATATTATTTGGGGGTCCAGCCATGGAGAAGAGTTTAGACACTAAGATAATATAAGGAACACACACATTATAAAGAAATCACATTAGGATTCTCTTTTTAAGCTGTTCCTTAAAACACTAGTGCTTAGGAAATCTATTGGAGGCAGAAGCAGTCAAGGGTAGCCTAGGGTTAGGGTTAGGCTTAGGGTTAGGCTTAGGGTACGGCTTAGGGTACGGGTTCGGGGAGGGCTTCGGGTACGGCGTAGGGTATGGGTTAGGGTTAGGGTTAGGGTTAGTGTTAGGGTTAGGGCTCGGTTTAGGGTACGGGTTAGGATTAGGGTACGTGTTAGGGTTAGGGTAGGGGTTAGCGTTAGGGTACGCGTTAGGGTTAGGGTAGTTATTAAACCTATCCCACTCTCTAGATACCCCTTAGCACATAAAGGAATATTATTTGGGGGTCCAGCCATGGAGAAGAGTTTAGACACTAGGATTAGATAAGGAACACACCCATTATAAAGAAATCACATTAGGATTCTCTTTTTAAGCTGTTCCTTAAAACACTAGTGCTTAGGAAATCTATTGGAGGCAGAAGCAGTCAAGGGTAGCCTAGGGTTAGGGTTAGGCTTAGGGTACGGCTTAGGGTACGGGTTCGGGGAGGGCTTCGGGTACGGCGTAGGGTATGGGTTAGGGTTAGGGTTAGGGCTCGGTTTAGAGTACGGTTTAGGTTTAGGGTACGTGTTAGGGTTAGGGTAGGGGTTAGGGTTAGGGTACGCGTTAGGGTTAAGGTAGTTATTAAACCTATCCCACTCTCTAGATACCCCTTAGCACTTAAAGGAATATTATTTGGGGGTCCATCCATGGAGAAGAGTTTAGACACTAAGATAATATAAGGAACACACACATTATAAAGAAATCACATTAGGATTCTCTTTTTAAGCTGTTCCTTAAAACCCTAGTGCTTAGGAAATCTATTGGAGGCAGAAGCAGTCAAGGGTAGCCTAGGGTTAGGGTTAGGCTTAGGGTTAGGCTTAGGGTACGGCTTAGGGTACGGGTTTGGGGAGGGCTTCGGGTACGGCGTAGGGTATTGGTTAGGGTTAGGGTTAGGGTTAGTGTTAGGTTTAGGGCTCGGTTTAGGGTACGGGTTAGGATTAGGGTACGTGTTAGGGTTAGGGTAGGGGTTAGTGTTAGGGTACGCGTTAGGGTTAGGGTAGTTATTAAACCTATCCCACTCTCTAGATACCCCTTAGCACGTAAAGGAATATTATTTGGGGGTCCAGCCATGGAGAAGAGTTTAGACACTAAGATAATATAAGGAACACACACATTATAAAGAAATCACATTAGGATTCTCTTTTTAAGCTGTTCCTTAAACACTAGTGCTTAGGAAATCTATTGGAGGCAGAAGCAGTCAAGAGTAGCCTAGGGTTAGGGTTAGGCTTAGGGTTAGGCTTAGGGTACGGCTTAGGGTACGTGTTCGGGGAGGGCTTCGGGTACGGCGTAGGGTATGTGTTAGGGTTAGGGTTAGGGTTGGTGTAAGGTTAGGGCTCGGTTTAGGGTACGGGTTAGGATTAGGGTACGTGTTAGGGCTAGGGTAGGGGTTAGGGTTAGGGTACGCGTTAGGGTTAGGGTAGTGATTAAACCTATCCCACTCTCTAGATACCCCTTAGCACATAAAGGAATATTATTTGGGGGTCCAGCCATGGAGAAGAGTTTAGACACTAGGATTAGATAAGGAACACACCCATTATAAAGAAATCACATTAGGATTCTCTTTTTAGGTTGTTCCTTAAAACACTAGTGCTTAGGAAATCTATTGGATTCAGAAGCAGTCAAGGGTAGCCTAGGGTTAGGGTTAGGCTTAGGGTTAGGCTTAGGGTACGGCTTAGGGTACGTGTTCGGGGAGGGCTTCGTGTACGGCGTAGGGTATGGGTTAGGGTTAGGGTTAGGGTTAGTGTTAGGGTTAGGGCTCGGTTTAGGGTACGGGTTAGGATTAGGGTACATGTTAGGGTTAGGGTAGGGGTTAGGGTTAGGGTACGCGTTACGGTTAGGGTAGTTATTAAACCTATCCCACTCTCTAGATACCCCTTAGCACATAAAGGAATATTATTTGGGGGTCCAGCCATGGAGAAGAGTTTAGGCACTAAGATAAGATAAGGAACACACCCATTATAAAGAAATCACGTTAGGATTCTCTTTTTAAGCTGTTCCTTAAAACACTAGTGCTTAGGAAATCTATTGGAGGCAGAAGCAGTCAAGGGTAGCCTAGGGTTAGGGTTAGGCTTAGGGTTAGGCTTAGGGTACGCCTTAGGGTACGGGTTCGGGGAGGGATTCGGGTACGGCGTAGGGTATGGGTTAGGGTTAGGGTTAGGGTTAGTGTTAGGGTTAGGGCTCGGTTTAGGGTACGGGTTAGGATTAGGGTACGTGTTAGGGTTAGGGTAGGGGTTAGCGTTAAGGTACACGTTGGGGTTAGGGTAGTTATTAAACCTAACCCACTCTCTAGTTACCCCTTAGCACGTAAAGGAATATTATTTGGGGGTCCAGCCATGGAGAAGAGTTTAGACACTAGGAAAAGATAAAGAACACACCCATTATAAAGAAATCACATTAGGATTCTCTTTTTAAGCTGTTCCTTAAAACACTAGTGCTTAGGAAATCTATTGGAGGCAGAAGCAGTCAAGGGTAGCCTAGGGTTAGGGTTAGGCTTAGGGTTAGGCTTAGGGTACGGCTTAGGGTACGGGTTCGGGGAGGGCTTCGGGTACGGCGTAGGGTATGGTTTAGGGTTAGGGTTAGGGTTAGTGTTAGGGTTAGGGCTCGGTTTAGGGTACGGGTTAGGATTAGGGTACGTGTTAGGGTTAGGGTAGGGGTTAGGGTTAGGGTACGCGTTAGGGTTAGGGTAGTTATTAAACCTATCCCACTCTCTAGATACCCCTTAGCACGTAAAGGAATATTATTTGGGGGTCCAGCCATGGAGAAGAGTTTAGACACTAAGATAATATAAGGAACACACACATTATAAAGAAATCACATTAGGATTCTCTTTTTAAGCTGTTCCTTAAAACACTAGTGCTTAGGAAATCTATTGGAGGCAGAAGCAGTCAAGGGTATCCTAGGGTTAGGGTTAGGCTTAGGGTTAGGCTTAGGGTACGGCTTAGGGTACGGGTTCGGGGAGGGCTTCGGGTACGGCGTAGGGTATGGGTTAGGGTTAGGGTTAGGGTTAGTGTTAGGGTTAGGGCTCGGTTTAGGGTACGGGTTAGGATTAGGGTACGTGTTAGGGTTAGGGTAGGGGTTAGGGTTAGGGTACGCGTTAGGGTTAGGGTAGTTATTAAACCTATCCCACTCTCTAGATACCCCTTAGCACGTAAAGGAATATTATTTGGGGGTCCAGCCATGGAGAAGAGTTTAGACACTAAGATAATATAAGGAACACACACATTATAAAGAAATCACATTAGGATTCTCTTTTTAAGCTGTTCCTTAAAACCCTAGTGCTTAGGAAATCCATTGGAGGCAGAAGCAGTCAAGGGTAGCCTAGGGTTAGGGTTAGGCTTAGGGTTAGGCTTAGGGTACGGCTTAGGGTACGGGTTTGGGGAGGGCTTCGGGTATGGCGTAGGGTATGGGTTAGGGTTAGGGTTAGGGTTAGTGTTAGGGTTAGGGCTCGGTTTAGGGTACGGGTTAGGATTAGGGTACGTGTTAGGGTTAGGGTAGGGGTTAGGGTTAGGGTACGCGTTAGGGTTAGGGTAGTTATTAAACCTATCCCACTCTCTAGATACCCCTTAGCACATAAAGGAATATTATTTGGGGGTCCAGCCATGGAGAAGAGTTTAGGCACTAAGATAAGATAAGGAACACACCCATTATAAAGAAATCACGTTAGGATTCTCTTTTTAAGCTGTTCCTTAAAACACTAGTGCTTAGGAAATCTATTGGAGGCAGAAGCAGTCAAGGGTAGCCTAGGGTTAGGGTTAGGCTTAGGGTATGGCTTAGGGTACGGGTTCGGGGAGGGCTTCGGGTACGGCGTAGGGTATGGGTTAGGGTTAGGGTTAGGGTTAGTGTTAGGGTTAGGGCTCGGTTTAGGGTACGGGTTAGGATTAGGGTACGTGTTAGGGTTAGGGTAGGGGTTAGCGTTAGGGTACGCGTTAGGGTTAGGGTAGTTATTAAACCTATCCCACTCTCTAGTTACCCCTTAGCACGTAAAGGAATATTATTTGGGGGTCCAGCCATGGAGAAGAGTTTAGACACTAAGATAATATAAGGAACACACACATTATAAAGAAATCACATTAGGATTCTCTTTTTAAGCTGTTCCTTAAAACACTAGTGCTTAGGAAATCTATTGGAGGCAGAAGCAGTCAAGGGTAGCCTAGGGTTAGGGTTAGGCTTAGGGTTAGGCTTAGGGTACGGCTTAGGGTACGTGTTCGGGGAGGGCTTCGTGTACGGCGAAGGGTACGGTTACTGTTAGGGTTAGGGTTAGTGTTAGGTTTAGGGCTCGGTTTAGGGAACGGGTTAGGATTAGGGTACGTGTTAGGGTTAGGGTAGGGGTTAGGGTTAGGGTACGCGTTACGGTTAGGTTAGTTATTAAACCTATCCCACTCTCTAGATACCCCTTAGCACGTAAAGGAATATTATTTGGGGGTCCAGCCATGGAGAAGAGTTTAGACACTAGGAAAAGATAAGGAACACACCCATTATAAAGAAATCACATTAGGATTCTCTTTTTAAGCTGTTCCTTAAAACACTAGTGCTTAGGAAATCTATTGGAGGCAGAAGCAGTCAAGGGTAGCCTAGGGTTAGGGTTAGGCTTAGGGTTAGGCTTAGGGTACGGCTTAGGGTACGGGTTCGGGGAGGGCTTCGGGTACGGCGTAGGGTATGGGTTAGGGTTAGGGTTAGGGTTAGTGTTAGGGTTAGGGCTCGGTTTAGGGTACAGGTTAGGATTAGGGTACGTGTTAGTGTTAGGGTAGGGGTTAGGGTTAGGGTACGCGTTAGGGTTAGGGTAGGTATTAAACCTATCCCACTCTCTAGATACCCCTTAGCACGTAAAGGAATATTATTTGGGGGTCCAGCCATGGAGAAGAGTTTAGACACTAAGGTAATATAAGGAACACACCCATTATAAAGAAATCACATTAGGATTCTCTTTTTAAGCTGTTCCTTAAAACACTAGTGCTTAGGAAATCTATTGGATGCAGAAGCAGTCAAGGGTAGCCTAGGGTTAGGGTTAGGCTTAGGGTTAGGCTTAGGGTACGGCTTAGGGTACGGGTTCGGGGAGGGCTTCGGGTACGGCGTAGGGTATGGGTTAGTGTTAGGATTAGGGTTAGTGTTAGGGTTAGGGCTCGGTTTAGGGTACGGGTTAGGTTTAGGGTACGTGTTACGGTTAGGGTAGGGGTTAGCGTTAGGGTACGCGTTAGGATTAGGGTAGTTATTAAACCTATCCCACTCCCTAGTTACCCCTTAGCACGTAAAGTAATATTATTTGGGGTTCCAGCCATGGAGAAGAGTTTAGACACTAGGATAAGATAAGGAACACACCCATTATAAAGAAATCACATTAGGATTCTCTTTTTAAGCTGTTCCTTAAAACACTAGTGCTTAGGAAATCTATTGGAGGCAGAAGCAGTCAAGGGTAGCCTAGTGTTAGGGTTAGGCTTAGGGTTAGGCTTAGGGTACGGGTTCGGGGAGGGCTTCGGGTACGACGTAGGGTATGGGTTAGGGTTAGGGTTAGGGTTAGTGTTAGGGTTAGGGCTCGGTTTAGGGTACGGGTTAGGATTAGGGTACGTGTTAGGGTTAAGGTAGGGGTTAGGGTTAGGGTAGTTATTAAACCTATCCCACTCTCTAGATACCCTTTAGCACGTAAAGGAATATTATTTGGGGGTCCAGCCATGGAGAAGAGTTTAGACACTAAGATAATATAAGGAACACACACATTATAAAGAAATCACATTAGGATTCTCTTTTTAAGCTGTTCCTTAAAACACTAGTGCTTAGGAAATCTATTGGAGGCAGAAGCAGTCAAGGGTAGCCTAGGGTTAGGGTTAGGCTTAGGGTTAGGCTTAGGGTACGGCTTAGGGTACGGGTTCGGGGAGGGCTTCGGGTACGGCGTAGGGTATGGGTTAGGGTTAGGGTTAGGGTTAGTGTTAGGGTTAGGGCTCGGTTTTGGGTACGGGTTAGGATTAGGGTACGTGTTAGGGTTAGCGTAGGGGTTAGCGTTAGGGTACGCGTTAGGGTTAGGGTAGTTATTAAACCTATCCCACTCTCTAGTTACCCCTTAGCACGTAAAGGAATATTATTTGGGGGTCCAGCCATGGAGAAGAGTTTAGACACTAGGAAAAGATAAGGAACACACCCATTATAAAGAAATCACATTAGGATTCTCTTTTTAAGCTGTTCCTTAAAACACTAGTGCTTAGGAAATCTATTGGAGGCAGAAGCAGTCAAGGGTAGCCTAGGGTTAGGGTTAGGCTTAGGGTTAGGCTTAGGGTACGGCTTAGGATACGGGTTCGGGGAGGGTTTCGGGTACGGCGTAGGGTATGGGTTAGGGTTAGGGTTAGGGTTAGTGTTAGGGTTAGGGCTCGGTTTAGGGTACGGGTTAGGATTAGGGTACGTGTTAGTGTTAGGGTAGGGGTTAGGGTTAGGGTACGCGTTAGGGTTAGGGTAGTTATTAAACCTATCCCACTCTCTAGATACCCCTTAGCACGTAAAGGAATATTATTTGGGGGTCCAGCCATGGAGAAGAGCTTAGACACTAAGATAATATAAGGAACACACACATTATAAAGAAATCACATTAGGATTCTCTTTTTAAGCTGTTCCTTAAAACACTAGTGCTTAGGAAATCTATTGGAGGCAGAAGCAATCAAGGGTAGCCTAGGGTTAGGGTTAGGCTTAGGGTTAGGCTTAGGGTACGGCTTAGGGTACGGGTTCGGGGAGGGCTTCGGGTACGGCGTAGGGTATGGGTTAGGGTTAGGATTAGGGTTAGTGTTAGGGTTAGGGCTCGGTTTAGGGTACGGGTTAGGTTTAGGGTACGTGTTACGGTTAGGGTAGGGGTTAGCGTTAGGGTACGCGTTAGGATTAGGGTAGTTATTAAACCTATCCCACTCCCTAGTTACCCCTTAGCACGTAAAGGAATATTATTTGGGGGTCCAGCCATGGAGAAGAGTTTAGACACTAGGATAAGATAAGGAACACACCCATTATAAAGAAATCACATTAGGATTCTCTTTTTAAGCTGTTCCTTAAAACACTAGTGCTTAGGAAATCTATTGGAGGCAGAAGCAGTCAAGGGTAGCCTAGTGTTAGGGTTAGGCTTAGGGTTAGGCTTAGGGTACGGGTTCGGGGAGGGCTTCGGGTACGACGTAGGGTATGGGTTAGGGTTAGGGTTAGGGTTAGTGTTAGGGTTAGGGCTCGGTTTAGGGTACGGGTTAGGATTAGGGTACGTGTTAGGGTTAAGGTAGGGGTTAGGGTTAGGGTAGTTATTAAACCTATCCCACTCTCTAGATACCCTTTAGCACGTAAAGGAATATTATTTGGGGGTCCAGCCATGGAGAAGAGTTTAGACACTAAGATAATATAAGGAACACACACATTATAAAGAAATCACATTAGGATTCTCTTTTTAAGCTGTTCCTTAAAACACTAGTGCTTAGGAAATCTATTGGAGGCAGAAGCAGTCAAGGGTAGCCTAGGGTTAGGGTTAGGCTTAGGGTTAGGCTTAGGGTACGGCTTAGGGTACGGGTTCGGGGAGGGCTTCGGGTACGGCGTAGGGTATGGGTTAGGGTTAGGGTTAGGGTTAGTGTTAGGGTTAGGGCTCGGTTTAGGGTATGGGTTAGGATTAGGGTACGTGTTAGGGTTAGGGTAGGGGTTAGGGTTAGGGTACGTGTTAGGGTTAGGGTAGTGATTAAACCTATCCCACTCTCTAGATACCCCTTAGCACATAAAGGAATATTATTTGGGGGTCCAGCCATGGAGAAGAGTTTAGACACTAGGATTAGATAAGGAACACACATATTATAAAGAAGTCACATTAGGATTCTCTTTTTAAGCTGTTCCTTAAAACACTAGTGCTTAGGAAATCTATTGGAGGCAGAAGCAGTCAAGGGTAGCCTAGGGTTAGGGTTAGGCTTAGGGTACGGCTTAGGGTACGGGTTCAGGGAGGGCTTCGGGTACGGCGTATGGTATGGGTTAGGGTTAGGGTTAGGGTTAGTGTTAGGGTTAGGGCTCGGTTTAGGGTACGGGTTAGGTTTAGGGTACGTGTTAGGGTTAGGGTAGGGGTTAGGGTTAGGGTACGCGTTAGGGTTAAGGTAGTTATTAAACCTATCCCACTCTCTAGATAGCCCTTAGCACGTAAAGGAATATTATTTAGGGGTCCAGCCATGGAGAAGAGTTTAGACACTAAGATAATATACGGAACACACACATTATAAAGAAATCACATTAGGATTCTCTTTTTAAGCTGTTCCTTAAAACACTAGTGCTTAGGAAATCTATTGGAGGCAGAAGCAGTCAAGGGTAGCCTAGGGTTAGGGTTAGGCTTAGGGTTAGGCTTAGGGTACGGCTTAGGGTACGGGTTCGGGGAGGGCTTCGGGTACGGCGTAGGGTATGGGTTAGGGTTAGGATTAGGGTTAGTGTTAGGGTTAGGGCTCGGTTTAGGGTATGGGTTAGGTTTAGGGTACGTGTTACGGTTAGGGTAGGGGTTAGCGTTAGGGTACGCGTTAGGATTAGGGTAGTTATTAAACCTATCCCACTCCCTAGTTACCCCTTAGCACGTAAAGGAATATTATTTGGGGGTCCAGCCATGGAGAAGAGTTTAGACACTAGGATAAGATAAGGAACACACCCATTATAAAGAAATCACATTAGGATTCTCTTTTTAAGCTGTTCCTTAAAACACTAGTGCTTAGGAAATCTATTGGAGGCAGAAGCAGTCAAGGGTAGCCTAGTGTTAGGGTTAGGCTTAGGGTTAGGCTTAGGGTACGGGTTCGGGGAGGGCTTCGGGTACGACGTAGGGTATGGGTTAGGGTTAGGGTTAGGGTTAGTGTTAGGGTTAGGGCTCGGTTTAGGGTACGGGTTAGGATTAGGGTACGTGTTAGGGTTAAGGTAGGGGTTAGGGTTAGGGTAGTTATTAAACCTATCCCACTCTCTAGATACCCCTTAGCACGTAAAGGAATATTATTTGGGGGTCCAGCCATGGAGAAGAGTTTAGACACTAGGATTAGATAAGGAACACACCCATTATAAAGAAATCACATTAGGATTCTCTTTTTAAGCTGTTCCTTAAAACACTAGTGCTTAGGAAATCTATTGGAGGCAGAAGCAGTCAAGGGTAGCCTAGGGTTAGGGTTAGGCTTAGGGTACGGCTTAGGGTACGGGTTCGGGGAGGGCTTCGGGTACGGCGTAGGGTATGGGTTAGGGTTAGGGTTAGGGCTCGGTTTAGGGTACGGTTTAGGTTTAGGGTACGTGTTAGGGTTAGGGTAGGGGTTAGGGTTAGGGTACGCGTTAGGGTTAAGGTAGTTATTAAACCTATCCCACTCTCTAGATACCCCTTAGCACTTAAAGGAATATTATTTGGGGGTCCATCCATGGAGAAGAGTTTAGACACTAAGATAATATAAGGAACACACACATTATAAAGAAATCACATTAGGATTCTCTTTTTAAGCTGTTCCGTAAAACCCTAGTGCTTAGGAAATCTATTGGAGGCAGAAGCAGTCAAGGGTAGCCTAGGGTTAGGGTTAGGCTTAGGGTTAGGCTTAGGGTACGGCTTAGGATACGGGTTCGGGGAGGGCTTCGGGTACGGCGTAGGGTATGGGTTAGGGTTAGGGTTAGGGTTAGTGTTAGGTTTAGGGCTCGGTTTAGGGTACGGGTTAGGATTAGGGTACGTGTTAGTTTTAGGGTAGGGGTTAGGGTTAGGGTACGCGTTAGGGTTAGGGTAGTTATTAAACCTATCCCACTCTCTAGATACCCCTTAGCACGTAAAGGAATATTATTTGGGGGTCCAGCCATGGAGAAGAGCTTAGACACTAAGATAATATAAGGAACACACACATTATAAAGAAATCACATTAGGATTCTCTTTTTAAGCTGTTTCTTAAAACACTAGTGCTTAGGAAATCTATTGGAGGCAGAAGCAGTCAAGGGTAGCCTAGGGTTAGGGTTAGGCTTAGGGTTAGGCTTAGGGTACGGCTTAGGGTACGGGTTCGGGGAGGGCTTTGGGTACGGCGTAGGGTATGGGTTAGGGTTAGGGTTAGGGTAAGTGTTAGGGTTAGGGCTCGGTTTAGGGTATGGGTTAGGATTAGGGTACGTGTTAGGGTTAGGGTAGGGGTTAGGGTTAGGGTACGTGTTAGGGTTAGGGTAGTGATTAAACCTATCCCACTCTCTAGATACCCCTTAGCACATAAAGGAATATTATTTGGGGGTCCAGCCATGGAGAAGAGTTTAGACACTAGGATTAGATAAGGAACACACCCATTATAAAGAAATCACATTAGGATTCTCTTTTTAAGCTGTTCCTTAAAACACTAGTGCTTAGGAAATCTATTGGAGGCAGAAGCAGTCAAGGGTAGCCTAGGGTTAGGGTTAGGCTTAGGGTACGGCTTAGGGTACGGGTTCAGGGAGGGCTTCGGGTACGGCGTATGGTATGGGTTAGGGTTAGGGTTAGGGTTAGTGTTAGGGTTAGGGCTCGGTTTAGGGTACGGGTTAGGTTTAGGGTACGTGTTAGGGTTAGGGTAGGGGTTAGGGTTAGGGTACGCGTTAGGGTTAAGGTAGTTATTAAACCTATCCCACTCTCTAGATAGCCCTTAGCACGTAAAGGAATATTATTTAGGGGTCCAGCCATGGAGAAGAGTTTAGACACTAAGATAATATAAGGAACACACACATTATAAAGAAATCACATTAGGATTCTCTTTTTAAGCTGTTCCTTAAAACACTAGTGCTTAGGAAATCTATTGGAGGCAGAAGCAGTCAAGGGTAGCCTAGGGTTAGGGTTAGGCTTAGGGTTAGGCTTAGGGTACGGCTTAGGGTACGTGTTCGGGGAGGGCTTCGTGTACGGCGAAGGGTACGGTTACTGTTAGGGTTAGGGTTAGTGTTAGGTTTAGGGCTCGGTTTAGGGAACGGGTTAGGATTAGGGTACGTGTTAGGGTTAGGGTAGGGGTTAGGGTTAGGGTACGCGTTACGGTTAGGTTAGTTATTAAACCTATCCCACTCTCTAGATACCCCTTAGCACGTAAAGGAATATTATTTGGGGGTCCAGCCATGGAGAAGAGTTTAGACACTAGGAAAAGATAAGGAACACACCCATTATAAAGAAATCACATTAGGATTCTCTTTTTAAGCTGTTCCTTAAAACACTAGTGCTTAGGAAATCTATTGGAGGCAGAAGCAGTCAAGGGTAGCCTAGGGTTAGGGTTAGGCTTAGGGTTAGGCTTAGGGTACGGCTTAGGGTACGGGTTCGGGGAGGGCTTCGGGTACGGCGTAGGGTATGGGTTAGGGTTAGGGTTAGGGTTAGTGTTAGGGTTAGGGCTCGGTTTAGGGTACAGGTTAGGATTAGGGTACGTGTTAGTGTTAGGGTAGGGGTTAGGGTTAGGGTACGCGTTAGGGTTAGGGTAGGTATTAAACCTATCCCACTCTCTAGATACCCCTTAGCACGTAAAGGAATATTATTTGGGGGTCCAGCCATGGAGAAGAGTTTAGACACTAAGGTAATATAAGGAACACACCCATTATAAAGAAATCACATTAGGATTCTCTTTTTAAGCTGTTCCTTAAAACACTAGTGCTTAGGAAATCTATTGGATGCAGAAGCAGTCAAGGGTAGCCTAGGGTTAGGGTTAGGCTTAGGGTTAGGCTTAGGGTACGGCTTAGGGTACGGGTTCGGGGAGGGCTTCGGGTACGGCGTAGGGTATGGGTTAGGGTTAGGATTAGGGTTAGTGTTAGGGTTAGGGCTCGGTTTAGGGTACGGGTTAGGTTTAGGGTACGTGTTACGGTTAGGGTAGGGGTTAGCGTTAGGGTACGCGTTAGGATTAGGGTAGTTATTAAACCTATCCCACTCCTTAGTTACCCCTTAGCACGTAAAGTAATATTATTTGGGGTTCCAGCCATGGAGAAGAGTTTAGACACTAGGATAAGATAAGGAACACACCCATTATAAAGAAATCACATTAGGATTCTCTTTTTAAGCTGTTCCTTAAAACACTAGTGCTTAGGAAATCTATTGGAGGCAGAAGCAGTCAAGGGTAGCCTAGGGTTAGGGTTAGGCTTAGGGTTAGGCTTAGGGTACGGCTTAGGGTACGGGTTCGGGGAGGGCTTCGGGTACGGCGTAGGGTATGGGTTAGGGTTAGGGTTAGGGTTAGTGTTAGGGTTAGGGCTCGGTTTAGGGTACGGGTTAGGATTAGGGTACGTGTTAGGGTTAGCGTAGGGGTTAGCGTTAGGGTACGCGTTAGGGTTAGGGTAGTTATTAAACCTATCCCACTCTCTAGTTACCCCTTAGCACGTAAAGGAATATTATTTGGGGGTCCAGCCATGGAGAAGAGTTTAGACACTAGGAAAAGATAAGGAACACACCCATTATAAAGAAATCACATTAGGATTCTCTTTTTAAGCTGTTCCTTAAAACACTAGTGCTTAGGAAATCTATTGGAGGCAGAAGAAGTCAAGGGTAGCCTAGGGTTAGGGTTAGGGTTAGGGTTAGGCTTAGGGTACGGCTTAGGATACGGGTTCGGGGAGGGTTTCGGGTACGGCGTAGGGTATGGGTTAGGGTTAGGGTTAGGGTTAGTGTTAGGGTTAGGGCTCGGTTTAGGGTACGGGTTAGGATTAGGGTACGTGTTAGTGTTAGGGTAGGGGTTAGGGTTAGGGTACGCGTTAGGGTTAGGGTAGTTATTAAACCTATCCCACTCTCTAGATACCCCTTAGCACGTAAAGGAATATTATTTGGGGGTCCAGCCATGGAGAAGAGCTTAGACACTAAGATAATATAAGGAACACACACATTATAAAGAAATCACATTAGGATTCTCTTTTTAAGCTGTTCCTTAAAACACTAGTGCTTAGGAAATCTATTGGAGGCAGAAGCAGTCAAGGGTAGCCTAGGGTTAGGGTTAGGCTTAGGGTTAGGCTTAGGGTACGGCTTAGGGTACGGGTTCGGGGAGGGCTTCAGGTACGGCGTAGGGTATGGGTTAGGGTTAGGGTTAGGGTTAGTGTTAGGGTTAGGGCTCGGTTTAGGGTACGGGTTAGGATTAGGGTACGTGTTAGGGTTAGCGTAGGGGTTAGCGTTAGGGTACGCGTTAGGGTTAGGGTAGTTATTAAACCTATCCCACTCTCTAGTTACCCCTTAGCACGTAAAGGAATATTATTTGGGGGTCCAGCCATGGAGAAGAGTTTAGACACTAGGAAAAGATAAGGAACACACCCATTATAAAGAAATCACATTAGGATTCTCTTTTTAAGCTGTTCCTTAAAACACTAGTGCTTAGGAAATCTATTGGAGGCAGAAGCAGTCAAGGGTAGCCTAGGGTTAGGGTTAGGCTTAGGGTTAGGCTTAGGGTACGGCTTAGGATACGGGTTCGGGGAGGGTTTCGGGTACGGCGTAGGGTATGGGTTAGGGTTAGGGTTAGGGTTAGTGTTAGGGTTAGGGCTCGGTTTAGGGTACGGGTTAGGATTAGGGTACGTGTTAGTGTTAGGGTAGGGGTTAGGGTTAGGGTACGCGTTAGGGTTAGGGTAGTTATTAAACCTATCCCACTCTCTAGATACCCCTTAGCACGTAAAGGAATATTATTTGGGGGTCCAGCCATGGAGAAGAGCTTAGACACTAAGATAATATAAGGAACACACACATTATAAAGAAATCACATTAGGATTCTCTTTTTAAGCTGTTCCTTAAAACACTAGTGCTTAGGAAATCTATTGGAGGCAGAAGCAATCAAGGGTAGCCTAGGGTTAGGGTTAGGCTTAGGGTTAGGCTTAGGGTACGGCTTAGGGTACGGGTTCGGGGAGGGCTTCAGGTACGGCGTAGGGTATGGGTTAGGGTTAGGATTAGGGTTAGTGTTAGGGTTAGGGCTCGGTTTAGGGTACGGGTTAGGTTTAGGGTACGTGTTACGGTTAGGGTAGGGGTTAGCGTTAGGGTACGCGTTAGGATTAGGGTAGTTATTAAACCTATCCCACTCCCTAGTTACCCCTTAGCACGTAAAGGAATATTATTTGGGGGTCCAGCCATGGAGAAGAGTTTAGACACTAGGATAAGATAAGGAACACACCCATTATAAAGAAATCACATTAGGATTCTCTTTTTAAGCTGTTCCTTAAAACACTAGTGCTTAGGAAATCTATTGGAGGCAGAAGCAGTCAAGGGTAGCCTAGTGTTAGGGTTAGGCTTAGGGTTAGGCTTAGGGTACGGGTTCGGGGAGGGCTTCGGGTACGACGTAGGGTATGGGTTAGGGTTAGGGTTAGGGTTAGTGTTAGGGTTAGGGCTCGGTTTAGGGTACGGGTTAGGATTAGGGTACGTGTTAGGGTTAAGGTAGGTGTTAGGGTTAGGGTAGTTATTAAACCTATCCCACTCTCTAGATACCCTTTAGCACGTAAAGGAATATTATTTGGGGGTCCAGCCATGGAGAAGAGTTTAGACACTAAGATAATATAAGGAACACACACATTATAAAGAAATCACATTAGGATTCTCTTTTTAAGCTGTTCCTTAAAACACTAGTGCTTAGGAAATCTATTGGAGGCAGAAGCAGTCAAGGGTAGCCTAGGGTTAGGGTTAGGCTTAGGGTTAGGCTTAGGGTACGGCTTAGGGTACGGGTTCGGGGAGGGCTTCGGGTACGGCGTAGGGTATGGGTTAGGGTTAGGATTAGGGTTAGTGTTAGGGTTAGGGCTCGGTTTAGGGTATGGGTTAGGTTTAGGGTACGTGTTACGGTTAGGGTAGGGGTTAGCGTTAGGGTACGCGTTAGGATTAGGGTAGTTATTAAACCTATCCCACTCCCTAGTTACCCCTTAGCACGTAAAGGAATATTATTTGGGGGTCCAGCCATGGAGAAGAGTTTAGACACTAGGATAAGATAAGGAACACACCCATTATAAAGAAATCACATTAGGATTCTCTTTTTAAGCTGTTCCTTAAAACACTAGTGCTTAGGAAATCTATTGGAGGCAGAAGCAGTCAAGGGTAGCCTAGTGTTAGGGTTAGGCTTAGGGTTAGGCTTAGGGTACGGGTTCGGGGAGGGCTTCGGGTACGACGTAGGGTATGGGTTAGGGTTAGGGTTAGTGTTAGGGTTAGGGCTCGGTTTAGGGTACGGGTTAGGATTAGGGTACGTGTTAGGGTTAAGGTAGGGGTTAGGGTTAGGGTAGTTATTAAACCTATCCCACTCTCTAGATACCCTTTAGCACGTAAAGGAATATTATTTGGGGGTCCAGCCATGGAGAAGAGTTTAGACACTAAGATAATATAAGGAACACACACATTATAAAGAAATCACATTAGGATTCTCTTTTTAAGCTGTTCCTTAAAACACTAGTGCTTAGGAAATCTATTGCAGGCAGAAGCAGTCAAGGGTAGCCTAGGGTTAGGGTTAGGCTTAGGGTTAGGCTTAGGGTACGGCTTAGGGTACGGGTTCGGGGAGGGCTTCGGGTACGGCGTAGGGTATGGGTTAGGGTTAGGGTTAGGGTTAGTGTTAGGGTTAGGGCTCGGTTTAGGGTACGGGTTAGGATTAGGGTACGTGTTAGGGTTAGGGTAGGGGTTAGCGTTAGGGTACGCGTTAGGGTTAGGGTAGTTATTAAACCTATCCCACTCTCTAGATACCCCTTAGCACATAAAGGAATATTATTTGGGGGTCCAGCCATGGAGAAGAGTTTAGACACTAGGATTAGATAAGGAACACACCCATTATAAAGAAATCACATTAGGATTCTCTTTTTAAGCTGTTCCTTAAAACACTAGTGCTTAGGAAATCTATTGGAGGCAGAAGCAGTCAAGGGTAGCCTAGGGTTAGGGTTAGGCTTAGGGTACGGCTTAGGGTACGGGTTCGGGGAGGGCTTCGGGTACGGCGTAGGGTATGGGTTAGGGTTAGGGTTAGGGCTCGGTTTAGAGTACGGTTTAGGTTTAGGGTACGTGTTAGGGTTAGGGTAGGGGTTAGGGTTAGGGTACGCGTTAGGGTTAAGGTAGTTATTAAACCTATCCCACTCTCTAGATACCCCTTAGCACTTAAAGGAATATTATTTGGGGGTCCATCCATGGAGAAGAGTTTAGACACTAAGATAATATAAGGAACACACACATTATAAAGAAATCACATTAGGATTCTCTTTTTAAGCTGTTCCTTAAAACCCTAGTGCTTAGGAAATCTATTGGAGGCAGAAGCAGTCAAGGGTAGCCTAGGGTTAGGGTTAGGCTTAGGGTTAGGCTTAGGGTACGGCTTAGGGTACGGGTTTGGGGAGGGCTTCGGGTACGGCGTAGGGTATTGGTTAGGGTTAGGGTTAGGGTTAGTGTTAGGTTTAGGGCTCGGTTTAGGGTACGGGTTAGGATTAGGGTACGTGTTAGGGTTAGGGTAGGGGTTAGTGTTAGGGTACGCGTTAGGGTTAGGGTAGTTATTAAACCTATCCCACTCTCTAGATACCCCTTAGCACGTAAAGGAATATTATTTGGGGGTCCAGCCATGGAGAAGAGTTTAGACACTAAGATAATATAAGGAACACACACATTATAAAGAAATCACATTAGGATTCTCTTTTTAAGCTGTTCCTTAAACACTAGTGCTTAGGAAATCTATTGGAGGCAGAAGCAGTCAAGAGTAGCCTAGGGTTAGGGTTAGGCTTAGGGTTAGGCTTAGGGTACGGCTTAGGGTACGTGTTCGGGGAGGGCTTCGGGTACGGCGTAGGGTATGTGTTAGGGTTAGGGTTAGGGTTGGTGTAAGGTTAGGGCTCGGTTTAGGGTACGGGTTAGGATTAGGGTACGTGTTAGGGCTAGGGTAGGGGTTAGGGTTAGGGTACGCGTTAGGGTTAGGGTAGTGATTAAACCTATCCCACTCTCTAGATACCCCTTAGCACATAAAGGAATATTATTTGGGGGTCCAGCCATGGAGAAGAGTTTAGACACTAGGATTAGATAAGGAACACACCCATTATAAAGAAATCACATTAGGATTCTCTTTTTAGGTTGTTCCTTAAAACACTAGTGCTTAGGAAATCTATTGGATTCAGAAGCAGTCAAGGGTAGCCTAGGGTTAGGGTTAGGCTTAGGGTTAGGCTTAGGGTACGGCTTAGGGTACGTGTTCGGGGAGGGCTTCGTGTACGGCGTAGGGTATGGGTTAGGGTAAGGGTTAGGGTTAGTGTTAGGGTTAGGGCTCGGTTTAGGGTACGGGTTAGGATTAGGGTACATGTTAGGGTTAGGGTAGGGGTTAGGGTTAGGGTACGCGTTACGGTTAGGGTAGTTATTAAACCTATCCCACTCTCTAGATACCCCTTAGCACATAAAGGAATATTATTTGGGGGTCCAGCCATGGAGAAGAGTTTAGGCACTAAGATAAGATAAGGAACACACCCATTATAAAGAAATCACGTTAGGATTCTCTTTTTAAGCTGTTCCTTAAAACACTAGTGCTTAGGAAATCTATTGGAGGCAGAAGCAGTCAAGGGTAGCCTAGGGTTAGGGTTAGGCTTAGGGTTAGGCTTAGGGTACGCCTTAGGGTACGGGTTCGGGGAGGGATTCGGGTACGGCGTAGGGTATGGGTTAGGGTTAGGGTTAGGGTTAGTGTTAGGGTTAGGGCTCGGTTTAGGGTACGGGTTAGGATTAGGGTACGTGTTAGGGTTAGGGTAGGGGTTAGCGTTAAGGTACACGTTGGGGTTAGGGTAGTTATTAAACCTAACCCACTCTCTAGTTACCCCTTAGCACGTAAAGGAATATTATTTGGGGGTCCAGCCATGGAGAAGAGTTTAGACACTAGGAAAAGATAAAGAACACACCCATTATAAAGAAATCACATTAGGATTCTCTTTTTAAGCTGTTCCTTAAAACACTAGTGCTTAGGAAATCTATTGGAGGCAGAAGCAGTCAAGGGTAGCCTAGGGTTAGGGTTAGGCTTAGGGTTAGGCTTAGGGTACGGCTTAGGGTACGGGTTCGGGGAGGGCTTCGGGTACGGCGTAGGGTATGGTTTAGGGTTAGGGTTAGGGTTAGTGTTAGGGTTAGGGCTCGGTTTAGGGTACGGGTTAGGATTAGGGTACGTGTTAGGGTTAGGGTAGGGTTTAGGGTTAGGGTACGCGTTAGGGTTAGGGTAGTTATTAAACCTATCCCACTCTCTAGATACCCCTTAGCACGTAAAGGAATATTATTTGGGGGTCCAGCCATGGAGAAGAGTTTAGACACTAAGATAATATAAGGAACACACACATTATAAAGAAATCACATTAGGATTCTCTTTTTAAGCTGTTCCTTAAAACACTAGTGCTTAGGAAATCTATTGGAGGCAGAAGCAGTCAAGGGTATCCTAGGGTTAGGGTTAGGCTTAGGGTTAGGCTTAGGGTACGGCTTAGGGTACGGGTTCGGGGAGGGCTTCGGGTACGGCGTAGGGTATGGGTTAGGGTTAGGGTTAGGGTTAGTGTTAGGGTTAGGGCTCGGTTTAGGGTACGGGTTAGGATTAGGGTACGTGTTAGGGTTAGGGTAGGGGTTAGGGTTAGGGTACGCGTTAGGGTTAGGGTAGTTATTAAACCTATCCCACTCTCTAGATACCCCTTAGCACGTAAAGGAATATTATTTGGGGGTCCAGCCATGGAGAAGAGTTTAGACACTAAGATAATATAAGGAACACACACATTATAAAGAAATCACATTAGGATTCTCTTTTTAAGCTGTTCCTTAAAACCCTAGTGCTTAGGAAATCCATTGGAGGCAGAAGCAGTCAAGGGTAGCCTAGGGTTAGGGTTAGGCTTAGGGTTAGGCTTAGGGTACGGCTTAGGGTACGGGTTTGGGGAGGGCTTCGGGTATGGCGTAGGGTATGGGTTAGGGTTAGGGTTAGGGTTAGTGTTAGGGTTAGGGCTCGGTTTAGGGTACGGGTTAGGATTAGGGTACGT
Organism: Balaenoptera physalus; assembly: GCF_965194825.1. NCBI lineage: Eukaryota > Metazoa > Chordata > Mammalia > Artiodactyla > Balaenopteridae > Balaenoptera > Balaenoptera physalus. Next base: position 7,191 of record NW_028125898.1, on the reverse strand, counting down.
GTTAGGGTTAGGGTAGGGGTTAGGGTTAGGGTACGCGTTAGGGTTAGGGTAGTTATTAAACCTATCCCACTCTCTAGATACCCCTTAGCACATAAAGGAATATTATTTGGGGGTCCAGCCATGGAGAAGAGTTTAGGCACTAAGATAAGATAAGGAACACACCCATTATAAAGAAATCACGTTAGGATTCTCTTTTTAAGCTGTTCCTTAAAACACTAGTGCTTAGGAAATCTATTGGAGGCAGAAGCAGTCAAGGGTAGCCTAGGGTTAGGGTTAGGCTTAGGGTATGGCTTAGGGTACGGGTTCGGGGAGGGCTTCGGGTACGGCGTAGGGTATGGGTTAGGGTTAGGGTTAGGGTTAGTGTTAGGGTTAGGGCTCGGTTTAGGGTACGGGTTAGGATTAGGGTACGTGTTAGGGTTAGGGTAGGGGTTAGCGTTAGGGTACGCGTTAGGGTTAGGGTAGTTATTAAACCTATCCCACTCTCTAGTTACCCCTTAGCACGTAAAGGAATATTATTTGGGGGTCCAGCCATGGAGAAGAGTTTAGACACTAAGATAATATAAGGAACACACACATTATAAAGAAATCACATTAGGATTCTCTTTTTAAGCTGTTCCTTAAAACACTAGTGCTTAGGAAATCTATTGGAGGCAGAAGCAGTCAAGGGTAGCCTAGGGTTAGGGTTAGGCTTAGGGTTAGGCTTAGGGTACGGCTTAGGGTACGTGTTCGGGGAGGGCTTCGTGTACGGCGAAGGGTACGGTTACTGTTAGGGTTAGGGTTAGTGTTAGGTTTAGGGCTCGGTTTAGGGAACGGGTTAGGATTAGGGTACGTGTTAGGGTTAGGGTAGGGGTTAGGGTTAGGGTACGCGTTACGGTTAGGTTAGTTATTAAACCTATCCCACTCTCTAGATACCCCTTAGCACGTAAAGGAATATTATTTGGGGGTCCAGCCATGGAGAAGAGTTTAGACACTAGGAAAAGATAAGGAACACACCCATTATAAAGAAATCACATTAGGATTCTCTTTTTAAGCTGTTCCTTAAAACACTAGTGCTTAGGAAATCTATTGGAGGCAGAAGCAGTCAAGGGTAGCCTAGGGTTAGGGTTAGGCTTAGGGTTAGGCTTAGGGTACGGCTTAGGGTACGGGTTCGGGGAGGGCTTCGGGTACGGCGTAGGGTATGGGTTAGGGTTAGGGTTAGGGTTAGTGTTAGGGTTAGGGCTCGGTTTAGGGTACAGGTTAGGATTAGGGTACGTGTTAGTGTTAGGGTAGGGGTTAGGGTTAGGGTACGCGTTAGGGTTAGGGTAGGTATTAAACCTATCCCACTCTCTAGATACCCCTTAGCACGTAAAGGAATATTATTTGGGGGTCCAGCCATGGAGAAGAGTTTAGACACTAAGGTAATATAAGGAACACACCCATTATAAAGAAATCACATTAGGATTCTCTTTTTAAGCTGTTCCTTAAAACACTAGTGCTTAGGAAATCTATTGGATGCAGAAGCAGTCAAGGGTAGCCTAGGGTTAGGGTTAGGCTTAGGGTTAGGCTTAGGGTACGGCTTAGGGTACGGGTTCGGGGAGGGCTTCGGGTACGGCGTAGGGTATGGGTTAGGGTTAGGATTAGGGTTAGTGTTAGGGTTAGGGCTCGGTTTAGGGTACGGGTTAGGTTTAGGGTACGTGTTACGGTTAGGGTAGGGGTTAGCGTTAGGGTACGCGTTAGGATTAGGGTAGTTATTAAACCTATCCCACTCCCTAGTTACCCCTTAGCACGTAAAGTAATATTATTTGGGGTTCCAGCCATGGAGAAGAGTTTAGACACTAGGATAAGATAAGGAACACACCCATTATAAAGAAATCACATTAGGATTCTCTTTTTAAGCTGTTCCTTAAAACACTAGTGCTTAGGAAATCTATTGGAGGCAGAAGCAGTCAAGGGTAGCCTAGTGTTAGGGTTAGGCTTAGGGTTAGGCTTAGGGTACGGGTTCGGGGAGGGCTTCGGGTACGACGTAGGGTATGGGTTAGGGTTAGGGTTAGGGTTAGTGTTAGGGTTAGGGCTCGGTTTAGGGTACGGGTTAGGATTAGGGTACGTGTTAGGGTTAAGGTAGGGGTTAGGGTTAGGGTAGTTATTAAACCTATCCCACTCTCTAGATACCCTTTAGCACGTAAAGGAATATTATTTGGGGGTCCAGCCATGGAGAAGAGTTTAGACACTAAGATAATATAAGGAACACACACATTATAAAGAAATCACATTAGGATTCTCTTTTTAAGCTGTTCCTTAAAACACTAGTGCTTAGGAAATCTATTGGAGGCAGAAGCAGTCAAGGGTAGCCTAGGGTTAGGGTTAGGCTTAGGGTTAGGCTTAGGGTACGGCTTAGGGTACGGGTTCGGGGAGGGCTTCGGGTACGGCGTAGGGTATGGGTTAGGGTTAGGGTTAGGGTTAGTGTTAGGGTTAGGGCTCGGTTTTGGGTACGGGTTAGGATTAGGGTACGTGTTAGGGTTAGCGTAGGGGTTAGCGTTAGGGTACGCGTTAGGGTTAGGGTAGTTATTAAACCTATCCCACTCTCTAGTTACCCCTTAGCACGTAAAGGAATATTATTTGGGGGTCCAGCCATGGAGAAGAGTTTAGACACTAGGAAAAGATAAGGAACACACCCATTATAAAGAAATCACATTAGGATTCTCTTTTTAAGCTGTTCCTTAAAACACTAGTGCTTAGGAAATCTATTGGAGGCAGAAGCAGTCAAGGGTAGCCTAGGGTTAGGGTTAGGCTTAGGGTTAGGCTTAGGGTACGGCTTAGGATACGGGTTCGGGGAGGGTTTCGGGTACGGCGTAGGGTATGGGTTAGGGTTAGGGTTAGGGTTAGTGTTAGGGTTAGGGCTCGGTTTAGGGTACGGGTTAGGATTAGGGTACGTGTTAGTGTTAGGGTAGGGGTTAGGGTTAGGGTACGCGTTAGGGTTAGGGTAGTTATTAAACCTATCCCACTCTCTAGATACCCCTTAGCACGTAAAGGAATATTATTTGGGGGTCCAGCCATGGAGAAGAGCTTAGACACTAAGATAATATAAGGAACACACACATTATAAAGAAATCACATTAGGATTCTCTTTTTAAGCTGTTCCTTAAAACACTAGTGCTTAGGAAATCTATTGGAGGCAGAAGCAATCAAGGGTAGCCTAGGGTTAGGGTTAGGCTTAGGGTTAGGCTTAGGGTACGGCTTAGGGTACGGGTTCGGGGAGGGCTTCGGGTACGGCGTAGGGTATGGGTTAGGGTTAGGATTAGGGTTAGTGTTAGGGTTAGGGCTCGGTTTAGGGTACGGGTTAGGTTTAGGGTACGTGTTACGGTTAGGGTAGGGGTTAGCGTTAGGGTACGCGTTAGGATTAGGGTAGTTATTAAACCTATCCCACTCCCTAGTTACCCCTTAGCACGTAAAGGAATATTATTTGGGGGTCCAGCCATGGAGAAGAGTTTAGACACTAGGATAAGATAAGGAACACACCCATTATAAAGAAATCACATTAGGATTCTCTTTTTAAGCTGTTCCTTAAAACACTAGTGCTTAGGAAATCTATTGGAGGCAGAAGCAGTCAAGGGTAGCCTAGTGTTAGGGTTAGGCTTAGGGTTAGGCTTAGGGTACGGGTTCGGGGAGGGCTTCGGGTACGACGTAGGGTATGGGTTAGGGTTAGGGTTAGGGTTAGTGTTAGGGTTAGGGCTCGGTTTAGGGTACGGGTTAGGATTAGGGTACGTGTTAGGGTTAAGGTAGGGGTTAGGGTTAGGGTAGTTATTAAACCTATCCCACTCTCTAGATACCCTTTAGCACGTAAAGGAATATTATTTGGGGGTCCAGCCATGGAGAAGAGTTTAGACACTAAGATAATATAAGGAACACACACATTATAAAGAAATCACATTAGGATTCTCTTTTTAAGCTGTTCCTTAAAACACTAGTGCTTAGGAAATCTATTGGAGGCAGAAGCAGTCAAGGGTATCCTAGGGTTAGGGTTAGGCTTAGGGTTAGGCTTAGGGTACGGCTTAGGGTACGGGTTCGGGGAGGGCTTCGGGTACGGCGTAGGGTATGGGTTAGGGTTAGGGTTAGGGTTAGTGTTAGGGTTAGGGCTCGGTTTAGGGTACGGGTTAGGATTAGGGTACGTGTTAGGGTTAGGGTAGGGGTTAGGGTTAGGGTACGCGTTAGGGTTAGGGTAGTTATTAAACCTATCCCACTCTCTAGATACCCCTTAGCACGTAAAGGAATATTATTTGGGGGTCCAGCCATGGAGAAGAGTTTAGACACTAAGATAATATAAGGAACACACACATTATAAAGAAATCACATTAGGATTCTCTTTTTAAGCTGTTCCTTAAAACCCTAGTGCTTAGGAAATCCATTGGAGGCAGAAGCAGTCAAGGGTAGCCTAGGGTTAGGGTTAGGCTTAGGGTTAGGCTTAGGGTACGGCTTAGGGTACGGGTTTGGGGAGGGCTTCGGGTATGGCGTAGGGTATGGGTTAGGGTTAGGGTTAGGGTTAGTGTTAGGGTTAGGGCTCGGTTTAGGGTACGGGTTAGGATTAGGGTACGTGTTAGGGTTAGGGTAGGGGTTAGGGTTAGGGTACGCGTTAGGGTTAGGGTAGTTATTAAACCTATCCCACTCTCTAGATACCCCTTAGCACATAAAGGAATATTATTTGGGGGTCCAGCCATGGAGAAGAGTTTAGGCACTAAGATAAGATAAGGAACACACCCATTATAAAGAAATCACGTTAGGATTCTCTTTTTAAGCTGTTCCTTAAAACACTAGTGCTTAGGAAATCTATTGGAGGCAGAAGCAGTCAAGGGTAGCCTAGGGTTAGGGTTAGGCTTAGGGTATGGCTTAGGGTACGGGTTCGGGGAGGGCTTCGGGTACGGCGTAGGGTATGGGTTAGGGTTAGGGTTAGGGTTAGTGTTAGGGTTAGGGCTCGGTTTAGGGTACGGGTTAGGATTAGGGTACGTGTTAGGGTTAGGGTAGGGGTTAGCGTTAGGGTACGCGTTAGGGTTAGGGTAGTTATTAAACCTATCCCACTCTCTAGTTACCCCTTAGCACGTAAAGGAATATTATTTGGGGGTCCAGCCATGGAGAAGAGTTTAGACACTAAGATAATATAAGGAACACACACATTATAAAGAAATCACATTAGGATTCTCTTTTTAAGCTGTTCCTTAAAACACTAGTGCTTAGGAAATCTATTGGAGGCAGAAGCAGTCAAGGGTAGCCTAGGGTTAGGGTTAGGCTTAGGGTTAGGCTTAGGGTACGGCTTAGGGTACGTGTTCGGGGAGGGCTTCGTGTACGGCGAAGGGTACGGTTACTGTTAGGGTTAGGGTTAGTGTTAGGTTTAGGGCTCGGTTTAGGGAACGGGTTAGGATTAGGGTACGTGTTAGGGTTAGGGTAGGGGTTAGGGTTAGGGTACGCGTTACGGTTAGGTTAGTTATTAAACCTATCCCACTCTCTAGATACCCCTTAGCACGTAAAGGAATATTATTTGGGGGTCCAGCCATGGAGAAGAGTTTAGACACTAGGAAAAGATAAGGAACACACCCATTATAAAGAAATCACATTAGGATTCTCTTTTTAAGCTGTTCCTTAAAACACTAGTGCTTAGGAAATCTATTGGAGGCAGAAGCAGTCAAGGGTAGCCTAGGGTTAGGGTTAGGCTTAGGGTTAGGCTTAGGGTACGGCTTAGGGTACGGGTTCGGGGAGGGCTTCGGGTACGGCGTAGGGTATGGGTTAGGGTTAGGGTTAGGGTTAGTGTTAGGGTTAGGGCTCGGTTTAGGGTACAGGTTAGGATTAGGGTACGTGTTAGTGTTAGGGTAGGGGTTAGGGTTAGGGTACGCGTTAGGGTTAGGGTAGGTATTAAACCTATCCCACTCTCTAGATACCCCTTAGCACGTAAAGGAATATTATTTGGGGGTCCAGCCATGGAGAAGAGTTTAGACACTAAGGTAATATAAGGAACACACCCATTATAAAGAAATCACATTAGGATTCTCTTTTTAAGCTGTTCCTTAAAACACTAGTGCTTAGGAAATCTATTGGATGCAGAAGCAGTCAAGGGTAGCCTAGGGTTAGGGTTAGGCTTAGGGTTAGGCTTAGGGTACGGCTTAGGGTACGGGTTCGGGGAGGGCTTCGGGTACGGCGTAGGGTATGGGTTAGGGTTAGGATTAGGGTTAGTGTTAGGGTTAGGGCTCGGTTTAGGGTACGGGTTAGGTTTAGGGTACGTGTTACGGTTAGGGTAGGGGTTAGCGTTAGGGTACGCGTTAGGATTAGGGTAGTTATTAAACCTATCCCACTCCCTAGTTACCCCTTAGCACGTAAAGTAATATTATTTGGGGTTCCAGCCATGGAGAAGAGTTTAGACACTAGGATAAGATAAGGAACACACCCATTATAAAGAAATCACATTAGGATTCTCTTTTTAAGCTGTTCCTTAAAACACTAGTGCTTAGGAAATCTATTGGAGGCAGAAGCAGTCAAGGGTAGCCTAGTGTTAGGGTTAGGCTTAGGGTTAGGCTTAGGGTACGGGTTCGGGGAGGGCTTCGGGTACGACGTAGGGTATGGGTTAGGGTTAGGGTTAGGGTTAGTGTTAGGGTTAGGGCTCGGTTTAGGGTACGGGTTAGGATTAGGGTACGTGTTAGGGTTAAGGTAGGGGTTAGGGTTAGGGTAGTTATTAAACCTATCCCACTCTCTAGATACCCTTTAGCACGTAAAGGAATATTATTTGGGGGTCCAGCCATGGAGAAGAGTTTAGACACTAAGATAATATAAGGAACACACACATTATAAAGAAATCACATTAGGATTCTCTTTTTAAGCTGTTCCTTAAAACACTAGTGCTTAGGAAATCTATTGGAGGCAGAAGCAGTCAAGGGTAGCCTAGGGTTAGGGTTAGGCTTAGGGTTAGGCTTAGGGTACGGCTTAGGGTACGGGTTCGGGGAGGGCTTCGGGTACGGCGTAGGGTATGGGTTAGGGTTAGGGTTAGGGTTAGTGTTAGGGTTAGGGCTCGGTTTTGGGTACGGGTTAGGATTAGGGTACGTGTTAGGGTTAGCGTAGGGGTTAGCGTTAGGGTACGCGTTAGGGTTAGGGTAGTTATTAAACCTATCCCACTCTCTAGTTACCCCTTAGCACGTAAAGGAATATTATTTGGGGGTCCAGCCATGGAGAAGAGTT